>NC_087062.1:66610858-67004462 GCF_963678635.1 Symsagittifera roscoffensis
ATATCAAAAATTTGAAAAATTCCGTTTTTGAAAATTAACCGTTTACAAAAGTTTAACAAATTACCCGTTTACAAGAAGTTTAACAGTTTAACAATTTCATATATGGAAAAGAGTGTTGCACTAGATATTCAATATGCTTCGAATAGCACGGATTATTGTTCCGACTTTCGTAACGAAAGTTTTGTTCCGACTTTCGTAACGAAAGGTACGGAATATTTGTGCTCGGGTGGGTTTTTTTTCTTCAGACAAATTTCGACTTTTAATCTAGCCATTTTGGACGGAATTTTTTTTTACATCATTCGAAAGCTTTTGATGTCCTAAGCTCAAATTTGAAAAGATGTTTTATCTGTGATCATTTTTCATAAAGTCATGGGGGTTTAAAGATTGCCAATTTGTTCAATTTGGCACAATTATCCCGCGATGTATTTCGCGCTATTAACGCGTAAGCGGAGGTTTAATCCCTCTTAGAAATTGTTCCAAATTGGTTGATGGAAGCATATTTGCCATAATTGATTTGTTAATAGGAGCAAAATCTACCATTTTTTTCTTAATATGGCGAGTGGCGGGATGTTATCACAAAAAACTCAAATTTTTTAGAAAAAAAATTAATTTTAATTTATTTTATTTAAATTTTCCATGTTATTACTGCTCCATAGACTTTAAAAGGCAGTCAGAACATTCAGCACTTCGCCCTGATACGAGCAGTTTTGTTGTTGATTCTGATGAAAGCAACATTAATCAGTGTAGGATAATGTTTCGGTGTATTGTTGTTCCGACTTTCGAAACGAAAGTAACGGAATATTTGTGCTCGGGGTGGGTTTTTTTCTTCAGACAAATTTCAACTTTTTAACTAATTATTTAAAAGGTTTTGTTGTCCTGAGCTCAAGTTTGAAAAGATATTTTACTTGTGATTACTTTTCGTAAAGTTATGGGGGTTTAAAGATTGCCATTTTGGAGAATTTGGGACAATTAACGCGCGATATATAACGCGTAAGCGAGATTTAATCCGTTTTGAAAATTGTTCCAAAATGGTTGAAAGAAGCTTATTTGTCATAATTAATTTGTTAAAAGGAGCAAAATCTATCCTTTTATACTTTATATGGCGTGTGGGGCGATGATTTTCATAAAAAATTTCAAACTTTAGAAAAAAAATTTTGATTTTATTTTATTACATTTAGTTTTGTTATAGGTCATTACTGCTCCATAAACATCAAAAGGCAGTCGGAACATTTAGTGCATCGCCCTGATACGAGCAATCTTGTTTGGTTTAAAACTCAATTAAAAATTTGTTCGCCTCTAGGTTGGTTTTTTATCGACAAAAATCCAAGCGCTACTTGAGCCTACAAGATTGATCAGAAAAATCACTGTTTTTTTGATGAATAAGCAAAACAACTGACTCTAAGCAAAATTAGACTACTCGTTTATCAGGCCATATCCCTGAAGATTCCGATTTTCAAGATTCCGTTTTTCAATATTTTCAATGAGATATTAAAAATTTTTGTCAAAATTTATTATTTCGATCGGTGAAAATTGACTGAACAAAAAAAACACTACCGAGCATAAATATTCCGTTTTCTTTGAAAGTTGGAACAACAATTGACAATTTACAGATAAAAAATTTTCTTGAAGAGAACTAGCTACACTATTTTTAAATGGAGCAGTAATATATAAATAAACAACACTAACTGTACAATAAATGAAAACCCGAGTTGAAGTTCCGCGGTAAAAAAAAACTTCAGTCACTATTTGTCTCTGCAAAAACTTCGCAAAGCTCAAATTTAGGACAAATCGTAAATTGTATGTCTCTGGAATTCACAGAAAGATCTTAAAACATGTTAAATTTTTGTCGGATCAAAAACCGAGTGGACCTATCTACTCACAGATTTTGTTTGTATAAGCCAAATCGCAGTGCGATGAATGGTTATTGGAATGAGGTTATGCTTTAATCTTAGCTTGGGCAACTGGATCATATTGCAATTGTTTTGCTTCATCTCAAGCTTCGTCACTTTTTAAAACGGAGCAGACCAAATCGTCTCTTCATCTGCAAGAAGTTCGTCCAAAAACGCCACAAAAGTTGAATGTTGGCGATAACTTTTGTGCCATTACACTGATAAAACTGTTTTTTTTTTAGTATTCTAGCACCATAAAAAAATGAAAGGCATCCGTTTTCGAAAATAACCTGTTTATAAGAAATTTAAAAAATATATCGGCCAAGCCTTCAACAGTGCAGTTTTAGATCTGCGATATATTTCAAAAAGAACTTTATTTGCTAATTTTCCACCTTTATGTTAACATTGTTAGTTCAGAAACCCATTTTTACTTATTTTACATGTCTGCAAAAGCTACCACTAATTTTTATTATTATCATTAATATCAATAAAGCCACTCATCACTTGCCCAATGCTTCCAAAAACAAAAACGTTACTTTTTTTGACTGTTCTTAGATCAATTTTTTTTGAAAAGTAGGTAGAATATATTTGCATGAAGCTGTAGAATATATAAAAAGGACACTGCCTGTACATTTTATGGATTCTGAGTTATAGCTTAGATGTAGTTTCTTAGCCTTATTTATTTTTGCGTGTGCTCAAATATTCTGTGTGTCCAAAAATTAAGTTTAGTTGTTGGAGGTTAATGGGTTGCTATACATAGATTAAATACACAATTATGAACAAAAAAAAACAAGACTGCTCGTATCAGGGCGAAGCCCTGAATGTTCCGAATACCTTTTAAGTTTTATGGAGCAGCAGTAATAACTTTAAGAAAATTAAATGAAATAAAATAAAATGAAATTTTTTTTTTAATTTGAAAATTTTTATGAAAATCATCCCCCCACACGCCATATAAAGTACAAAAAGAGAGTTTTCGTTCCTTGCAACATATCAATTATGGCAAATAAGCTTGGAACGATTTATAAGACGGATTAAATCTCCGCTTACGCGTTAATAGCGCGAATTATATCGCGCGTTAATTGTCCCAAATTGGTCAAAATGGCCAAAATGGCAATCTTTAAACCCTCATAACTTTACGAAAAATAATCACAGGTAAAATATCTTTTCAAATTTGAGCTCAGGACAACAATACCTTTTGAATGATATAAAAAAATTCCGTCAAAAATGGCTAGTTAAAAAGTCGAAATTTGTCTGAAGAAAAAAAAAACCCACCCCGAGCACAAATATTCCGTCACTTTCGTATCGAAAGTCGGAACAACAAAACTGCTCGTATCAGGGCGAAGCCCTGAATGTTCCGACTGCCTTTTAAGGTCTATGGAGCAGTAATAACATGGAAAATTTTAAATGTAACGAGGTAAAATTAAAAAAAAAATTCTAAAAATTTTAAGATTTTTTGCGAAAACTCCCCCCACACGCCATATTAAGTACAAAGTGATAGATTTTGCTCCTATTAACAAATCAATTATGGCATATAATATTCCTTGAACCAATTTGGAACAATTTTTAAGACGGATTAAATCTCGCTTACGCGTTAATAGCGCGAAATATATCGCGCGTTAATTGTCGCAAATTGGCCGAAATGGCAATCTTTAAACCCTCATAACTTTACGAAAAATGATCACAGGTGGAATATCTTTTCAAATTTAAGCTCACGACAACAATAACTTTCGAATGATGTAAAATATTCCGTCAAAACTGGCTAGTTAAAAAGTCGAAATTTGTCTGAAGAAAAAAAAAAACCCACCCCGAGCACAAATATTCCGTTACTTTCGTATCGAAAGTCGGAACAACAACCGACTACACAAATCGACACACAAGTCGAAGGTTAATTTTAATCTGTTTCAATTTTCTATCACCAAAACGAAAGACAATGAAGGTTATTGGGTTGAGGTTTGGCTTCAATCTTATATCGAGCGGCTGTGTTGTCACTTTGCATGTTGCATGTTTTGACCGAAAATTAGTCGATGTCGAAGTTGAGTACAAAGATAAGACCGCGCATTTGTCTTAGAGACATAGAGACACGAAAAGAAGTTTTAGAAATTTTTCGAAATAGATGCAAAAATCTAAAAATAGCTTAATTGTCTGACTCGGTAAAAAATGCGGAAAAAGTGCATAAAAAGCTCCATCCAAAATACAAAAAAAATGATCCCATTTGCATCTGAAGCAAACCCCAAAAAACGGGGTTGATAAAACTTTTTCAATACTCCGTTGGATTTTTGAAGGCCTTTAAATTTGAACGAAGGTACAGTGCTGATTTAAATTAACCGGACAAAACGTGGTAAACTTGAAATTTAAAACGCGTTTTTCTCAAATTGGGTTGAGTTTAGGAGAAAAATTATGAAGACAGAACTTGCTTAAAATTTTAGCAGAATTAATATGAAGTAATTTGTTTTGCAAAATTCGGGCCCAAAATTTTACCCCAAAAATGTGTCATTTTGGCTTTTCTTAGTTAATTAAAAATTACGCAAAAAATACTCATTCGATCACAGCCATAACTATATTAAAGTGAGCCCCTTACGTAGCCCAACAAACTTTGACAAGGGTATATTCTTCAAAAAAAAATTGCAAACCGTCTAAAAATTGTTTTTAAATAAAAAATTGGTATTTTATATAGTAAAAACGACCTTTTTTGTCTATCAAGCAAAAATAAATTAATTTATACAATGTTTTGGAGAATATACCCTTCTTAAAGTTTATTGGGCTACGTAAGGGGCTCACTTTAATATAGTTATGGCTGTGATCGAATGAGTACTTTTGGCGTAATTTTTAATTAACTAAGAAAAGCCAAAATGACACATTTTTGGGGTAAAATTTTGGGCCCGAATTTTGCAAAACAAATTACACCATATTAATTCTGCTAAAATTTTAAGCAAGTTTTGTCTTCATAATTTTTCTCCTAAACTCAACCCAATTTGAGAAAAACGCGTTTTAAATTTCAAGTTTAACACGTTTTGTCCGGTTAATTTAAATCAGCACTGTAGTTTGCTACGTTTTGTTGGTTTTTAAGGCATGAAATTAGACTGTAAATAGCTAAATTCTGCAATTTGATAACGTCGAGGTAAAGTGCTTTAAATTTCGAATAGATACTAATACATTGAAACTAGCAGAAAATTAGCGTATTTTTAAACGATTTTAAAAACAGAGTGAAATATTTGTGCTCAGTGTGGTTTTTGTCTTCAATTGGGCTATGAAAAATTGGATTTATTTGGGTTATGAAAAAGGAATAATTAGACGATTTGCATGTATGTTGAACTGGTGATCAATTTTCTGGTGACCTACTAACCGAAATGGGTGGCCTGGCCTCATAAGAACTGCAAGGCCAATCCTGTTGAGCAGAAAATAGTTCACTTTAGTTTGAGGTTTATGATTTGAGGAATATGTTTGGACACCCTAACATCCCCTTAAACAGTTAACGAAAACGATTTTAACTTATGTTTCTAAGTTGAAATATTCAGCCATGCCAGAATCATTTCGGATACAACGCTAAACTGTACTAATCCAAGTTGAATAATGAGATGGAAGATCTTTATTTGGTCTATTTGGGGAAGAGGGATGTTAGCTTGGATAAAAAAATCTAATTGCAGCCCCATAGCAAATACAGCCCCTGTTAAACTACAAAAAAACAGGGGGAGGGCTGCAACTATTTGTGTTTCTGATCTGAAGGAAAATATGAGCTCGAAAAAATTATAATTATGATATTTATAATTATTAGGATTGTTTTTAGTTATTTGTACATATCTATGAAGGGGCGGATCTAGGATTTTCTCGAGGGGGGGGGGGGGTATTTTCAAAAAAATTCGAAAATTTTGTCTACCTTTTTTTAGGTCGATCAAATTGTTTTTCCGAGATCTCTCAAAGCATTAAAAAGACCCTGCTTTGGTCAAATTTTCTGCGCCGCAGGCAGAATTTTGAAAAAACAGACCAAAATTTTGACCAAAAAAATCGCGTTTTTTCGGCGCGCGCTCCCCACTCAAAAATTAGTATTTATTGGCGCCCAAGACGCCTTCAGAAAAATTTTAGGGTACCTCACCAAAAAAAGATATCTCAAAATAGTACAAAGGGGGTACCCTTTGGGTCGGCAGGGGGTCGAATCCCTGAGAGGGGGTGGGGAGGGTAGAGGGCGTCCAACTCCCCCCGCCCCCTCCCCCTAAATCTGCTACTGTATCTATACCAACTGTCCAGCTGTTAGCATAGAAGAAAAAGTTTTATGCATGGATCTGATAGTACTTATTTGATCAACACTAATTAGATCAATATATCAGCATTATTTTATCAGTAATAATCAGTAGTTTTTCCAATATAGTACCCCCTCCCTTTTTCCCCATATAGTACTAGCAAAAAAAATTGCAGCCCAGCTTACTAGCAAAAGAATAGTGATTTTTGCTTTTGGGGTATATTATTCAGGTGAGGAGGGGGACATAACCAGATATAGCCACTGTAACTTGCAATGAGAGGCGGAACCGACCTTGGATTGTCTGGACCTGGCGCGAGCGACGCTTTCGTTCTGGCGCTTCTCCTGCAGCCACTTCTGCTGGTAGCGGTTGCCCATCAACTCCATCACTGGAGTGCCCGCGCGGTTCGCCTGTCCAAAGACAGTCTCGGGAGGAATTCGACCCACTTCTGCTTCTGAAAGAAAAGATACATGTTTTTATAGAAAAAAAACCTTAAAAAGTGTGTTTTAGTTTTTATTGGGACTTTTCTGGTCAAAAACTTCAACCAGATATTTGAAGCACTGTAACCAAAAAAGTCTGCTGATAGAAGAAGGAAAACCTAGCCAGACTTGCAAGCACATGCGTATGGTATAGCGTATAGAAAAACTTTATTTCAGCTAAATGCAAAGTTCTTCAGCATTCTAGCGTCTGGTCTTCATTTGTGATTTTTGTGTTGAAAACTGATCATACTTTTAATTAAAAATATGTGCTAGGATCCCCTGCCTGACGTAAACCGCAGTTTTATGCTGAGGCAACTGGTCGTTTTTATAAGGTTGGGTATTGCATATTCATATTCAGAGACCAAATATGAATGGTCTCATGTAGTATACATCTCATACCGTTTAACCCTATTACTCATACGTTTTGCTCGTTTATCGAACTAACCTTACAATACTTAGTTAGAAGAGAGACTTGACCCGCATTAGTAATGCGGACATGCAAACAAGCAGAGGCTGATTAAATCCATCAGCAAAAAATGTCAGAAAAAGTAACTCACTGTTGGTATTTGTGTCCATAGTCATTGGCTGCTTCTCGACATTATGTGTAAACTTGTACTTTGCAAAGTCGGAGGATGTGTGGAGTCCCTTCTTAGTGGCCGCCTTGTTCATCGCCACAAAGTCCCTTCCGTTGAAAGTGTTGCTGCGTTTTAGGGAGCCCCCCATGGCGTCCATCTGCTGACCTCTGGAGCCCAAAGTGAAATCATTCTCCGTTCCATACCAGCTACCCAAAGCTAAATGACATACAGCTTTTTGTCATAACCTTCCAGAACAATTAAGGTTTAGCAATAACCGAAAATAGCTGGTTTTATTTCATTAAAAAGATTTCACAAAAAAACGACAGACAGTTTTTGATTCATGAAAATGAAAGATATAGATGCATGCTTAAATAAGCGATGCCGCGCCATTGATATAATTAGCAAAAGTAAACCGTACTAAAAGAGAGAAAACCTTTAGCCGCTCCGAGACGATCACCAGTGGTAGAGATTCCATACACGAAGCTATCCGGTGGCAAATCGTGGCCTCGTCTGGTAGCACGCCCTAGTTCAGCCTAAAATAATTCAATCTCAATATCAAACTTCATCGTATTACTAAAAATTGAACGTAACCTAAAGTGTTTTTTTTCTACAGATTTAAAACCTAGAAGAAATCCCCCGAAATTTCTCACTAGTTTCCATATATTTTTAAGACGCCGTGGTCACCAATATGTACTATATGTACTCACTTTGACATGGAGACGCTCGCACCAACAAAGCGCAATATTTTAGTTGAAATTCCCAAAAAGTGCCTCCACAGAACTTTTGGTAGTAATTCTAAAAAATGGTTTGATTACCCCGTGTAACAAAAATCAATAATTTGCACCTGTCTTACATTTTGTAATGTTGTAGTCTATTAACGTTTGAAAACTTACAAAAGCCCAAATTCAGCAAATCTGTTTTTTAAGGAAAAAGAACAAAACTCCTCCCTCATTTGAACTTTAATTTGGAAAAAGTAATTCAAACCTACCAAAATGTTAGTAAATTAAGCATGATGATTAATTTATTGACAGTAAATTAATTTCAGCACTTCAGGATTTACCGAGTTGAAAAAAAAACTTTCTAAACGCGTATAACTAATCATCATTGTTGTTCAAGCATAGTCTTAGATGCAACATGCGTGATATCACTGATTAAGTTTGTGTGCTAGCTTTCTTAGAGTGCCAAATTACTACGTATCTTCGTAGTGGTTTGATAAGCAGGGGCCGCAATAATCAGGGGCGAGAAACATTTTTCGAAAATTTTAAGGCTAATGTTCTAATCACTGAAAGTAATGTAAAATGATTTTTCTTTCAAACCATTACAATAACTATTTCTGTTACTTGATTTTTCGTGGAAAAAAAACCAACAAAGTAAGGGCACAGTTTCATGAACAACACTTTCTCAAACTAATCAACTCTTCAAAATATAATAATTCTTTGTCACATATCCACAAAAAAACCATCAAATAAGTCCAAGGGTCTGATTACTTTAATTTAGTACTCAAAATAAATTTTTTGCTGATTATGTTTGATAATTTGTAAGCATGATGTGGTAGCAGAAACTCAATAACTACAAAAACAAATTTGAACTGATGACGCTCGGGTTGAGCTCACATAGAAAATATCGATAAAAAAGTGAAGAAAAAAAACAAAGATTACCATCGAAGAAATTATTGATGTTCATTGCCACAATAGCAAAATTTATCGATAGCAATAAAATAACCTATCAAATTGAGCAAAAAAAATGAACTTCCGTAGTTCGTTGACGCAACCTTCAACTTTGTAGTCAGTTATGCTACCTTTACGCCGCCTAGCCTTAGATATTTTCAATCGTGGCCTCGTCTGGTAGCACGCCCTAGTTCAGCCTAAAATAATTCAATCTCAATATCAAACTTCATCGTATTACTAAAAATTGAACGTAACCTAAAGTGTTTTTTTTTCTACAGATTTAAAACCTAGAAGAAATCCCCCGAAATTTCTCACTATTTTCCATATATTTTTAAGACGCCGTGGTCACCAATATGTACTATATGTACTCACTTTGACATGGAGACGCTCGCACCAACAAAGCGCAATATTTTAGTTGAAATTCCCAAAAAGTGCCTCCACAGAACTTTTGGTAGTAATTCTAAAAAATGGTTTGATTACCCCGTGTAACAAAAATCAATAATTTGCACCTGTCTTACATTTTGTAATATTGTAGTCTATTAACGTTTGAAAACTTACAAAAGCCCAAATTCAGCAAATCTGTTTTTTAAGGAAAAAGAACAAAACTCCTCCCTCATTTGAACTTTAATTTGGAAAAAGTAATTCAAACCTACCAAAATGTTAGTAAATTAAGCATGAAGATTAATTTATTGACAGTAAATTAATTTCAGAACTTCAGGATTTACCGAGTTGAAAAAAAAAACATTCTAAACGCGTATAACTAATCATCATTGTTGTTCAAGCATAGTCTTAGATGCAACATGCGTGATATCACTGATTAAGTTTGTGTGCTAGCTTTCTTAGAGTGCCAAATTACTACGTATCTTCGTAGTGGTTTGATATGCAGGGGCCCCAATAATCAGGGGCGAGAAACATTTTCCAAAAATTTTAAGGCTAATGTTCTAATCACTGAAAGTAATGTAAAATGATTTTTCTTTCAAACCATTACAATAACTATTTCTGTTACTTGATTTTTCGTGGAAAAAAAACCAACAAAGTAAGGAAAAACCAACAAAGTAAGGGCACAGTTTCATGAACAACACTTTCTCAAACTAATCAACTCTTCAAAATATTATAATTCTTTGTCACATATCCACAAAAAAACCATCAAATAAGTCCAAGGGTCTGATTACTTTAATTTAGTACTCAAAATAAAGTTTTTGCTGATTATGTTTGATAATTTGTAAGCATGATGTGGTAGCAGAAACTCAATAGCTACAAAAACAAATTTGAACTGATGACGCTCGGGTTGAGCTCACATTGAAAATATCGATAAAAAAGTGAAGAAAAAAAAACAAAGATTGCCATCGAAGAAATTATTGATGTTCATTGCCACAATAGCAAAATCTATCGATAGCAATAAAATAACCTATCAAATTGAGCAAAAATAATGAACTTCCGTAGTTCGTTGACGCAACCTTCAACTTTGTAGTCATTTATGCTACCTTTACGCCGCCAAGCATTAGATATTTTCAAGTTAAAAGGTTTATCAACTCATACTCTCATTTGAAAGCTACTAGAATGAGTTGGAATTTCTTAGGTTTTAGCGCTGATTATCTACGGAATTATTACTGAAATAGCTCTGAATAATCGCCGGTTTAATTATGTAATAAACTCTGAATTATACATGAATCAGCGCTGAAAAATTGCGATCACTGGAGTATCAAAGAAAAAGCGATAATTAACCGTGGGTCCTCAACCCGGGAGCAAAATTGATGCGCTTGTTTTTTTTTATAAAACGTTTTAAATAAAAGATCAGATAAATGGTCTTTTGAGAACTGAATGATAGTACCAATTTAGTGTTTTATTAATTTGCATTCTGGAGAAAAATCAAAAAGAATTGATAATTTATTAATTTATTAATTTGCCGCAGGAGTAGATTTAGAAGGGGCGGGGGGGGGAGCATACGCCCCCCTCCCGCTCATGGATTTGACCTTCTCATCAACCCAAGGGTCCCCCTTCGGTATTTCTTAAATGAAATCTATCTTTGGCCGACCAACTCTTAAATTTTTCTAAAGGCGCCTTCGGCGCCAATATATACTAATTTTGAAGCGTGCGCTAAAACACGAATTTTTTGGTCAAAATGTTCCAAAAAGTTCCCAAAAACGGCATTTTTGACCTGTTTGTTTTTTTTTCTTCAAAAAGTGACAAGATACGGTTTTTAGGCAGTTTTGAGCACATACGTTCATTATATTGTTGTGGGAGCGTTTGGAAAATCAATTTCTTTGACCTTTAAAAAGGACAAAACAAATGTTGAAAATCCACTCCCTCAAGAAAATCCTAGATGCTGATAAATGTTCTGAATTGGTGAAATTCATTTACAGAATCGGGTTCGAAAACATCCAATTTGTAAAAAAACTATTTGAAAGATTTCTAATTTCTGTAAATTTTAAATGGTTCATTTGATGTAGCAATCCTTGCTCTTTATAGAGACAATTTTCACAAAATATGGAGCAAAAAGTTTTGTTTTAATATTTATTGGAGCAATTTAAGATTCTAAATCATCGCAAAAAAGCCATTAAAAGAACAATTATGAGCATTTTTTCTCGACAATACATTTTTTCTCGGCAAAAAAAGTTGCCTCCGCTTCAAAACAAATTGAGGTTTCCTTTTAAAACAATAACTTAAAGCGATAAATGAGTACAAAAAAAACTAATTTTGTATCTATTTTGTCTGCAATTGGTTTTACTCCAGCTATAATCTATTTAATTTAGAAATTTATCTTCCAATTGCAATTTTTCAATTGGCGGAAAAAAATGGAAAAAAAATCAAAAAGTTTGAGCCTTTTTGACTATATAGCCGAGATTCAAAATATAAAAACAAAGTTTAAAAAGTGAATAATTGAAAAACTTTTTCTGAATATCTAATATATCTAATTGAAGTTATTATATGAAATCAACAACTGCTACGCAGGAAATCTTGAAGCAAAAATTGTGAAAAAACGGAAGCTAGTCTTCCACAAAAAGAAAAGATTTTGATAAAAGTGTGCTAGGTGAGGGGTTTCACTAAAAACCAAGTGTGAGAGAGGGGTCCCAAATTATACTAATTTTAAGCAAATGCAATAAGTAACTTTAACAATATGCGCCGGTCGGTCTTTTCAGAATTTTTGTTCAAGCTTAATTTGCGCTAACGTATTCCATAATTTAGTTGAAATTACGGAAGCATTAAATGGAACAGTTATGAGGCATGTTGAGGCATAAGGGATCCGGTTAGTTTCTTGGGACCCCTCTATGCCATTTGTACCGAGAGTTTTTCAACTTATAAAAAGGTACTAAGGGTTAAAAAAAATTAGTATATTAGATTAATTTCTTCCAAAAGTTTGTTCCAGGTTGTAAGGTATCACCTTTCAGTTTTCGTTTTTTTAAACTTTTGTTTGAAAAAATTTCAATACATTTTCTTGCTCCAGCTACGATGGATGGAATTTTTTGTGCCTCTTGAACTTTTATCAACAATTTGAAGGTTTGCATTATAAATTTGCTTCGTCAGCGCAGTACGCAATTTAGTGATTCGATTTTCCTTTCACGAAAATCAGATACCCCAAAAACAATATTCAATCTAGTTTTGAGACTTCCAAATCTTGCAGTGTCGATTAGTTTTGAATCTTTGCCTATGGATGCCGCTCTTACAAGTTTACAGCTAACAATATCGTTTGATACGTTAATTAATTTTCTTGGACTAGCTCATGAAAACGAACAGCAAAACTCAAAAAGACTGCTCATAGAAAGGCGCAGCACTGAATGTCTCGACTGCTTTTTACGGTCTAAGGAGTGTTAATAGCATGAAAAAATAAAATATTATGAAAACGAAGCAAAAAATTTTAAATTTGAGATTTTTTTGAAAATCATTGCCATACACCATATCAATTACATATGACAGATTTCGCTCCTTGTATTGAATCAAGTACGGCAAATAAGTTTCATTCAACAAATTTGCAACGATGTTTGAGACTGATTAAACCTCCGCTTACGTGGAAATAATAGCGCGAAAAATAATAATATGTTATTTGTTCCAAACTGATCAAAATAGCAATCTTTAAACCCCCATAACTTAACAAAAAAGATCACAACTTAAACATATAATCTTTTCAAATTTAAGCAAGGACAAAAATTCCTTTTAGGAAATATTTAGGAAATTTTGTCAAAAATGGTTATTTAAAAAGCGGAAATTTGTCTTCAGAAAAAACCACACCGAGCACAAACATTCCGATACTTTTTTAAGTCGGAAACAATTTTACATGATATTGTATGATTTAGGGCAATTTCGGACATTCATTTTGACAGAATTTATTTTACTATCTGAGAGATAGTGTTATCCTAAACTCAAATTGAAAAGATATTTTACCTTTGATCATTTTTTGTAAAGTTACCGGCGTTTTAAAACTGCTAATTTTGCCAAATTGCGATAAT
Source organism: Symsagittifera roscoffensis (assembly GCF_963678635.1). Lineage (NCBI taxonomy): Eukaryota > Metazoa > Xenacoelomorpha > Acoela > Convolutidae > Symsagittifera > Symsagittifera roscoffensis. The sequence goes on from NC_087062.1 coordinate 66,624,146, forward strand.
TAAAGTGCAAGTTATAGTGTCCTTATAACACGCGTATGAAGCAATTTATTGCATTCCAAATTGAATCGAGGCAGCATTTCAATTCTATTAACACAATGAGAGTCGCTAAACACACCCTTAAATTGTACAAAGCGTGTTGGGGGATAAAACGAAGAAAAAAAAACGTTCTTCTTTTTTTCTCAATTATTTTGACAATTATTCAACCAAAAACAAATTTCAATTGGCCTTAAGTGCAGCCAGAACATTCAGGGCTTTGCCTTGATATACGAGCAGTCTTGCTTAATGTAAAAATCATTCTCAATTTTGAACGGTTTTCGAGAAAAGCATACCGTGCATGAAATATTGCAGAAAAAATACATTAGTGTTTGCTTTATTGTAAGATTCTTAGATTCTTGCAATACTTGTATTCAATTGCAATACTTGTATTCAAAGCAAGTCTTACTGTTTCTTGCAAATTTGTATTCAATTTGCAAGAAACAGTAAGACTTGCTTTCATTTCGAAAGAAAAAAAGTAAGATTTCTCTCATTTATCTAAAAGGTACTCACGTGTCGAAGAAGGGGCTCATGAGTAACCTCAATTGCAGTCATTACTAAATGTGATGCTCTATAAGTTATTCGCCCTTTTTGATAATTGCGAATTAACCAAAGCTATGATAATTACAGAAAAAAAACTTATCGAATTGAAAACGGTCGCAAATGAAATTGGTTCAAAATTGTATATTTTTTCACAGCGGAAAAATGTCTGTTTTTATTTTGGATTTTTCTGAGATAAAATAAATATACTTTGTCTGTTTGATGAGCGCACAAAACAGTAGACCATATGGACCTTTGACGCACGTGTATTAATGAGATAGCGTACTTATACAAAAATTTAAAATGAATAAAGTAAAGCATGGTGTATGAAGCATAAAAATTGTACTAAAAATATAGTATCACTTACAGCAAAAAACCATTAAGGAGGCTCAAGGCTGTCTTGAGCCAACGGCCCGCTCTTCGCGAAGAGCAGCTGAAGAATTTTTAAGTCATTTATTTTTCAAGGATTTGGGGATATGAATAGCACTCTGAATCTTTCGTTTCAACAATAAGTCGTTTGGATTGGATTTATAAGATTTCACGAGGTGGTGGTTTTTACTATATTTTAGCCATAAGTTAGGAGAAAAGTATGTCTTTTTGTGTAACTTAGTGTAATCTGAAAACAAAAGGCTTAGAAAAAACAAATAACCGGCAGAGAGCTCAGGGAAGATAATATGTAAGAGACCAGAAATGACTGACTTTTTTTCAAAAAGTTGAAAAAGTGATTCTGATTTCTGAGATTTTTCCACTCCCACTCCATAGTTTCACAAAGACATGAATCAATGTCACTCTGAGTTGTTCGGTTTTTTGGCCATTTTTTACCTATTTTAGTTTTTCTCGCTTGACTATGACAAAATGAATTACCCGCAGTGACAAAAATGGATAAAAATCAATTATAGGCAGAAAAATCTGCAAATTAAAGTAAGAATGAATCGATTTATCTACAACCATTTTGGGAACAATAACCGACTCTATACAGATAGAATTGATTTTTTTCACACAAAATAAATGTGTTTTATTTCCAAAATATTCGTTTTTTCGAGTGTAGAAAAAAAACTGTATAAAATCTGTAGATGTTCTGTAGATAATCTGTATATAATCTGTAGAAAATATATATATAACCTGTAGATAATCAGTATTTGATAAGTATAAAATCTATATGAAATTGATTAAATTGTATGAAAAGTATAGGTTTGTGACATTTTCAGTTTAAGTCACCCAAATTTTATTTATTTTTTTCATTATTTTATGCCTTAATTTGTGACCAGCAAAACTCTTCTCCAGTATTACAGTGATCTGAATTACTTTTAGGAGAATTGTTACAGCAAATTACAAGTTTCAAAAGTTTTCTCTAAGATTTTGCAACCTAAGGATTCGTGCGATAAGAAAAGTGTAGGTTTGAGCCATATATAAGATCAACCTTATCAGTGAAGTTTGGAAAACAAATCAACAATAAGTTAGAAAGTTTATTTTAGAACAATTAGGTTCCGCTGCAAGATATTTTTACTAGCTATTTTTAGATCAATCAACAGCACAAAAATAAAAGTTCATTTTGCTCAATTGGTCTTATGGGCGATTATTTTACGAAAATTAGTCAAAAATCTGTTTAGAGAATGGATTTAGTCTGTATAAAATTTGAACAAAATCTAAATAAATTCTGTATATAATCTATATAGTTTGTAGATGACCTGTATATAAATTGCATAAAATTTCTACATAATCTGTATGCGATTTGTATTTTGTATGCATGAAATTTGATAGAGAAAAAACAGTTTTAGAGTAATTTTTAATGATTATGTAAGGAAGATAAACAACATAGTTTTTATGTAAAGAAAAATGCAATATAATCGATTAATAAAACCATATGATCAAAGTTTATCTGAAATCTGTACATTTTTCTGTGGATAATCAATTTTAAGTATTTTTTGTCACTGCGGGTAGGCCTTCAATCTTGACAAAAATTCAGGCGATCTCATCAAAAAATCAATCGTCTTACATTTGAAGAATGCGGAACAACTACCTATGTTCGCTCGTTTCGGAATCCTTAAAAAAACTAATGTGCAGACAAAATGTATGTTACAGGTATTCTTACGTGAATTCAAGGATATTTTGTAAGAAAAAAACCACTTACATTTTGGAACATATTTTAAGACTTGTCTCTGGAATCCAGGATTATACAGACCTAATATTGTGCGCCTATTTAGTGCGCAGTTTGGCCTATTATTGAGCGTTTGTTGATAATTTTGATAGTTCTGTCTCTGCATTGGAATTAATTTGACCATTTAAACAGAAAATTCGCCAATTTTTTGATAAAAATTAAAGAGCAAACGTATAAACAAACACAAAAAGCGCTAGAATTTAATGAGAACATAAATTAGACTCTGATGAGAGCTTATTTTCTTCAGTTATGACAGTTCTGCTAAAATATTTTAATTGATACAGCACTAAAGTAACTTCGTGAGCAAGGAAAAGCACCGGGCTTTATACGCAATATAATGGAAGGGTTGCCAAATTTAGGCGGAAAATTTTCTTCCATAAGATATTACGCCGAACTTTTTAGGCATCATAGTATGGCGATGGGAAAAGTCATTTTTACTCTCTTGACGGTTTTTTGAATCTTTTAGGACTTTTCTGGAAAACCAAAGTTCAAAAGATGAGATTGTTCGCTTATGGAGATAAAACGAGTTGCTAGAAGCTCTTTTGAGCAAGAAGTCAATCACAGTTTTTTATACAAAAAGTAATTGTTCTCGGCGGAAAACTCATTTTTTTTTGATTTTTTGAAGATTTTTTTTAATTTATGAATTTTTCAAAAAAAAAACATATTTGAATTACTGAGATCACGCGAAAGGACGGCTTGTGAGAAACTTCTTCGCTTACGCGTCCACTCCAAATATTTTTGAAACAAAAGTTACGTCCCTCGGAAAAATTAAACATTTCTTTTGTTGTTCATTTTTTTTAAAAAAGTTTTTGACTTTTCTTGAGAACTACCCTGACAAAGCTGGGTTCATGGATTCAACCAAAATACAGGTTGTGAAAATTTCTTCTGAATGAACGGCCATGCCCAGTTTTTTTCAAATAAACGCGACATTTCTCGAATCTGTCAATTTTCTGATTTCTTGACCGTTTTTTTGGACAAAACTTGATTAACATACTGCCTGATCTGATATCATAGTTCGACACAACGGGCTAATGGAAGATAATTTTAAAATTTTCCCATGCCCAGTTTCTACTAGAAGTTAGTTATGGCTTTCAAAAAATGATAGTCTGAAAATTTAACCGTTTATTATATGTTTGATTGGACTCGAAAATTACCATGCCTATTCTCACAATAACTGTTAAATCGATGATCACAGTTTTTGGGAAAATATATCTTTTCTACGGGCCACGACCTGCTTAAGCAGAAAAAGTCAAAAGATCGAAAAATCAAGGTTGTGAACTTTGAAAATTTTGGAGAGCTTTTGAATTTTCTAAGAAACTTCATTTCAAATCTGAGTTGACAATTTTAATAGGAAGGAGCGGTTGCGCGATCTATTCTTGTAGAAGCTGCTGATGCTTAAATTTCTGTAAAAAAGTTTTTGTCTTCGGGAAATTTCCAAAATCTCAAAACTTTTCATTTTTCTCGCTTATTTTAGTAGAGAAACAAAAAAAATTTTGGGCAAAGTCAAACTGTTGTAGAAGAAGAAGAGAACAAAAGAAAAACACATAAATTACTATCGACAGAAATTGTTGCCATATCATAGTAATAGATTAAAATAAATCTGAAGTACAGGTTCAGATTAGTTACTCATATTTGGTTCAATTTGTCGGTTTGATTTGGTTTTTTTTGTTCAGCCGCTACTTTTGATGGTTTTGATTTTTTTGTCCATTTATGAAAGTATTTTGATTTTATCTAGAACTCGAAAACCCTTTCAAACCTGGGTTCTTGAGTCCAACTGAAATTACGGGTTACGTGAATTTCTTCTGCATATGCAGTCATGCCCAATGTTTTTCAAACAAAATGCTTTTATTCTCAGAAATGTCAGATTTCTGATTTATTGACCGTTTTTTGGAAAGTTTTTGATAACTGATCTGTTAATGGAAGATCAACTTCAGAATTAACCATGCCATTTTCTTTTAGAACAAAATTATGGCCATTAATCAACTGAAAGTTTAAAAATTTTGACCATCTATTTGATGTTTGACTGTACTCGAAAATTACCGTGCCAATTTTGGCGTTAATTCTTTGGAGGATACGCCCGATTATTGGGAATTTTCCTTATTTTACTGGCCACGACCTGCTTTAAGCACAAAAAATTAAGAATTTCAAAAAATTTGGTTTTTGAACTTTGAAAATTTTGGAAGCGTTTTGAATTTTCTTAAAAATATATCGAATTGAAATTAACAACTTCATCGAAAAGAACGGTTGCGCAAACTCTTCTTCATAGCAGCTAATGCTTAATTTATTTTCTGTAAGAAACAGCTTATGTCTTTGGCAAAAGTTTCCCAAATCTTGAATACTTTCACTCTTCTCGTTTTTTTTTTGTATTTTGTAGAGAAACAACTAAGGTTTTGGGCAAACTCCAACTTTTTGTAGAAGAAGAATTAACTGAGTGATTATACAAAGAGAGTTTCTTGCAATGCTAACATAATAGTGTGAAATTGTTACTGGGTAAAGATTTTGATAACTTACTCATGAAAAAAGTGAGATGAAATTTTTTTATCAAAAGTCATCAAAATAAGATTGAAAATGGAAAGTAAAAAAAATATTTGTTCAAGCTTAATAATTGTAAGCAACTTATAATCATTGAAAACTTTGTTAAAACTTGAATTTTACATGAAAAAACATGGAAAGAGAACGGAACTCATGCCGTGGCTTTGTATATGTACATATTGGATTGAATTGCACTTTGGTAGTGTAGAACTGTTTCTTTTTTCTTCAACCTTGATGTGTTTATGACAAATTTTGTAATTTAATGCAGAAAAAATTCAATTTTTTTAACGTCAAGTGAAAAAAAAATATGTAGAGAAGCAGCTGAACACAATATTTTTCAAATTCTGTTTGCTTAGTTGGCTGATTTTTTCTTTAATTGGCTGTCAATAGCCTTAATGCATTTGTAAAAGGATTTTTGTAAGTAGGATTTCGATATTGATAAGTAACACATTTCAGTTCAATTCTGTTCATGTTTCCGAAATATGACTTAATTTTCCGTGTTTTGGCAGATGATTTAATCTTTGATCGAAGAAATGTGCGTTTGACAGCTCAGTTTGAACTAATTTTTGTTACGGAAGCATTGAGGTTGCTTTAATTTATTTTAACAAAACTAATGCATAATGTAAATGACAGAAAAACTAAACAAGGAAGCAAAGCAACGGAGCACAATAATTGAAACGGTTTTCCTGTAGAGCATATCGTTTGAATTCCTTGGAATTTTTTGCAATTATTCTTTGTTTGAATTTCAAATAAAAAATTAGAATCAACAATCAGACGTATGTCTTTGAATTCTTTTTTTTTTCTCTTTTTATAATGATTGTTTTTAATTGGTCCCAAAATTCAACTGATTTCGAGCAAAAAATTAGTGAGCTTAGACAAGGAACACTGTAACTGATTAAAGCGTTATTTGGAGATAAAAGTGTGCAAATATTTTTGAGTTGTCTCCCAATTGCACCAAAGTGCATTCGTGAGATAGTCGTTTTTTCTATATCATTGACATATAAATCAGAAAACAACGGACCTACTACCATGCCTTGTGACACACCTCTATCAGCTTCAAACAAGTCTCAAAAAAATCCATTCCCTTTTTCATTTGATCATTTCCATTGCGAAAATCTTTAACTTATGCAACTTCTTCCAATAAAAACCCAGACAGTGTAATTATTTTTCTAGCACTTAACAAAAAATAGCATCAAAATAATCTATTTCCTCTGGGATACTTTCTGTAAAGTAGATCTACGGATTTGTGTTGAATCAAACTGAAAATGAGACGTTTTTTCGATATCTTTCAAAGTCTTCTGTTTTTTGAGCACGAACAATTTTCCAAAGTCTTCGGAAATTGAAATTGCCAATAACTTTGCTGTTATTTTTTGAATCTACCGTGTCATCACTCTTAAAAAAGTGTGAATTTTGCTGTATTCAGTTCAGATTAAAAAAAAGGTCATCTATACAGGCATTGATAACAAAAACAAGGTGTGCATAATTATTGATTGGCAGTCAACTGTTCCAGAATTTTTCTGATGTTAATTTTTGAATTACATGAAAGTTTTGTACTGAAAGCAGAAAAATTATTAAAAGAAGAAGTCAGACTTAACTGGATTATTTTGTTGAAACTTAACAGAGCCAAAAAAACTTGCCCAGTTTTGAGAAATTAAAGTTAAAAAAGTTTGAATTTTTTTATCCTGGGCAATCATTTCTTTGAATGAGTCACCTATTGCCGTCATTCCGTTGTTGCTTGGAAAGGAAGTATGAAATTGATTGATTAGAATGTCGCGATAAAATTTTCAAATGGAGAATTATAAATAGAGAACTCTCAAATCAAAAAGGCTGATAACACAGAGGAACTAGAGAAATTGATTGTTCAAGAAGATAGCAACTTTTTTCCACAACTCGGATATCAAGACCAAATACTTCTTTCAAAGTTATCCTCAAAGGGAAATGTGCCGCACTGAGCCCTGATTTGGGAGCGAAATCTAAATCTAGCTTCAAAATTAATTTTTGAAAAATGGCGATGGAAATTCCGTGATGACGGGCAGCTCGGCGGGGAAACCTTGCTAAGAAGGGTTTACTGTAAAAAGACCTGGCGATTGCTTGTTTATATTGCTGCTATATCAATCTCGAAAATCAAAAATTGTTTGCAAAATAATCTTTTGTCCCTCAAGAAGGCTGTTATTTAAGAGGAAGAGCATACTTTTTTCCGCATATTTCTTGGAACGAATTGGTTCATGAGTTTGTATGTCAGCTGGTCAGAGTATGTCAATTAAACATTTTCACATAGAGAAGCATTGTGGTTCAATTTGTTTTTAGAAAAATAATCAATTTTTAATGGTCAGTCAATAAATTTGTTGGCGTGTTTTTTTAATCAAATCTATTAATTTGCCGTTCAATTACAAAGCGTAATTGTTTTTGCTTTTGTTGTTTAGCTCTCAATGTTGAAGGACTTTTTCGTTCACGGAGAACTTCTTTTATTTTTTTAATTTTTTTTTCTGCGAGACCAACTCAAAATGGTGTTTTTTGCTCATGTTAAATCATGATTTTTGTGTTGTGTTTTAGAATGCGATCAAAGTGTTTGGTAGTTCTGAAACATGCGCTTCATTAAATTGAATGAATCCCACCAATGATTTTTTTCAACAGCTTGATTTTGCAATTTTGAGTGAATTTTGCGTAGTTGAGAAAAATATCGCTCTCTTTGCGTTACCAGTCGATACGAAGATGCTTTTTATGATAAAAAGAAGTATTATGAATCCAAACTGTTAGACATATTACAATCGGACCCAGTTATAGTCAGGAATAATACCAATATTTCGGTAACACTATTAGAAACTCGTGAAAACCTTAACAAATAGCTGTTGAGTCTGAACTAGAGCAACGCAAAAATGAATATCTAAACCATAATGAAGACAACAGTTAGTCAACAGGCTCATTTGGACGATATAGCAAAACTACTCATGAAAGACATACCGCTGAGCCTAGTTCTGTCTCTACATTGGAATTAATTTGACCATTTAAACAGAAAATTCGCCAATTTGGTTTTTTTTGTTCAGCCGCTACTTTTGATGGTTTTGATTTTTTTGTCCATTTATGAAAGTATTTTGATTTTATCTAGAACTCGAAAACCCCTTCAAACCTGGGTTCTTGAGTCTAACTGAAATTACGGGTTAGGTGAATTTCTTCTGCATATGCAGTCATGCCCAATTTTTTTCAAACAAAATGCTTTGACTGTTTTTTGGAAAGTTTTTGATTGATAACTGATCTGTTAATGGAAGATCAACTTCAGAATTAACCATGCCATTTTCTTTTAGAAGAAAATTATGGCCATTAATCAACTGAAAGTTTAAAAATTTTGACCATCTATTTGATGTTTGACTGTACTCGAAAATTACCGTGCCAATTTTGGCGTTAATTCTTTGGAGGATAAACCCGATTATTGGGAATTTTCCTTATTTTACTGGCCACGACCTGCTTTAAGCTCAAAAAATTAAGAATTTCAAAAAATTTGGTTTTTGAACTTTGAAAGTTTTGGAAACGTTTTGAATTTCTTAAAAATATATCGAATTGAAATTAACAACTTCATCAAAAAGAGCGGTTGCGCAAACTCTTCTTCATAGCAGCTAATGCTTAATTTATTTTCTGTAAGAAACAGCTTATGTCTTTGGCAAAAATTTCCCAAATCTTGAATACTTTCACTCTTCTCGTTTTTTTTGTATTTTGTAGAGAAACAACTAAGGTTTTAGCCAAACTCCGACTTTTTGTAGAAGAAGAATTAACTGAGTGATTATACACAGAGAGTTTCTTGCAATGCTAAAGTATTAGTGTGAAATTGCTATTGGGTAAAGGTTCTGATAACCTACTCATGAATAAAGTGAGATGAAATTACTACATCAAAAATCATCAAAATAAGATTGAAAATGAAAGATAAAAAAATATTTGTTCAAGCTTAAAAATTGTTAGCAACTTATAATCATTAAAAACTTTGTTAAGACTTGAATTTTACATGAAAAAACATGGAAAGAGAACGAAACTGATGCCGTGTATTTTAATATGTACATATTGGATTGAATTGCATTTTGGTAGTGTAGAACTGTTTCTTTTGTCTTTTCAGAAAACAAAAGGCTTAAAAAAACAAATAACTGACAGAGAGCTCAGGTAAGATAATATGTAAGAGACCAGAAATGACCGACTTTTTTCAAAAAATTGAAAAAGTGATTTTGGTTTCTGAGATTTTTCCACTCCCACTCCATAGTTTCACAAAGACATGAATCAATGTCACTCTGAGTTGTCCGCTTTTTTGGCCATTTTTCACCTATTTTAGTTTTTCTCGTTTGACGAAAGTGACAAAATAAACTACCCGCAGTGACAAAAATGGATAAAAATCAATTATAGGCAGCAAAATCTGCAAATTACAGTAAGTATTGAATCGATTTATCTACAACCATTTTGGGAACAATAACCGACTCTATACAGATAGAATTGATTTTTTTCACACAAAATAAATGTGTTTATTTCCAAAATATTCGTTTTTTCGAGTGTAGAAAAAAAACTGTATAAAATCTGTAGATGTTCTGTAGATAATCTGTATATAATCTGTAGAAAATATATATATAACCTGTAGATAATCAGTATTTGATAAGTATAAAATCTATATGAAATTGATTAAATTGTATGAAAAGTATAGGTTTGTGACATTTTCAGTTTAAGTCACCCAAATTTTATTTATTTTTTTCATTATTTTATGCCTTAATTTGTGACCAGCAAAACTCTTCTCCAGTATTACAGTGATCTGAATTACTTTTAGGAGAATTGTTACAGCAAATTACAAGTTTCAAAAGTTTTCTCTAAGATTTTGCAACCTAAGGATTCGTGCGATAAGAAAAGTGTAGGTTTGAGCCATATATAAGATCAACCTTATCAGTGAAGTTTGGAAAACAAATCAACAATAAGTTAGAAAGTTTATTTTAGAACAATTAGGTTCCGCTGCAAGATATTTTTACTAGCTATTTTTAGATCAATCAACAGCACAAAAATAAAAGTTCATTTTGCTCAATTGGTCTTATGGGCGATTATTTTACGAAAATTAGTCAAAAATCTGTTTAGAGAATGGATTTAGTCTGTATAAAATTTGAACAAAATCTAAATAAATTCTGTATATAATCTATATAGTTTGTAGATGACCTGTATATAAATTGCATAAAATTTCTACATAATCTGTATGCGATTTGTATTTTGTATGCATGAAATTTGATAGAGAAAAAACAGTTTTAGAGTATTTTTTAATGATTATGTAATGAAGATAAACAACATAGTTTTTATGTAAAGAAAAATGCAATATAATCGATTAATAAAACCATATGATCAAAGTTTATCTGAAATCTGTACATTTTTCTGTGGATAATCAATTTTAAGTATTTTTTGTCACTGCGGGTAGGCCTTCAATCTTGACAAAAATTCAGGCGATCTCATCAAAAAATCAATCGTCTTACATTTGAAGAATGCGGAACAACTACCTATGTTCGCTCGTTTCGGAATCCTTAAAAAAACTAATGTGCAGACAAAATGTATGTTACAGGTATTCTTACGTGAATTCAAGGATATTTTGTAAGCAAAAACCACTTACATTTTGGAACATATTTTAAGACTTGTCTCTGGAATCCAGGATTACACAGACCTAATATTGTGCGCCTATTTAGTGCGCAGTTTGGCCTATTATTGAGCGTTTGTTGATAATTTTGATAGTTCTGTCTCTGCATTGGAATTAATTTGACCATTTAAACAGAAAATTGGCCAATTTTTGGATAAAAGTTAAAGAGCGAACGTATAAACAAACACAAAAAGCGCTAGAATTTAATGAGAACATAAATTAGACTCTGATGAGAGCTTATTTTCTTCAGTTATGACAGTTCTGCTAAAATATTTTAATTGATACAGCACTAAAGTAACTTCGTGAGCAAGGAAAAGCACCGGGCTTTATACGCAATATAATGGAAGGGTTGCCAAATTTAGGCGGAAAATTTTCTTCCATAAGATATTACGCCGAACTTTTTAGGCATCATAGTATGGCGATGGGAAAAGTCATTTTTACTCTCTTGACGGTTTTTTGAATCTTTTAGGACTTTTCTGGAAAACCAAAGTTCAAAAGATGAGATTGTTCGCTTATGGAGATAAAACGAGTTGCTAGAAGCTCTTTTGAGCAAGAAGTCAATCACAGTTTTTTATACAAAAAGTAATTGTTCTCGGCGGAAAACTCATTTTTTTTTGATTTTTTGAAGATTTTTTTTAATTTATGAATTTTTCAAAAAAAAAAAACATATTTGAATTACTGAGATCACCCGAAAGGACGGCTTGTGAGAAACTTCTTCGCTTACGCGTCCACTCCAAATATTTTTGAAACAAAAGTTACGTCCCTCCGAAAAATTAAACATTTCTTTTGTTGTTCATTTTTTTTAAAAAGTTTCTGACTTTTCTTGAGAACTACCCTGAAAAAGCTGGGTTCATGGATTCAACCAAAATACAGGTTGTGAAAATTTTTTCTGAATGAACAGCGGCCATGCCCAGTTTTTTTTCAAATAAACGCGACATTTCTCGAATCTGTCAATTTTCTGATTTCTTGACCGTTTTTTGGACAAAACTTGATTAACATACTGCCTGATCTGATAGCATAGTTCGACACAACGGGCTAATGGAAGATAATTTTAAAATTTTCCCATGCCCAGTTTCTACTAGAAGTTAGTTATGGCTTTCAAAAAATGATAGTCTGAAAATTTAACCGTTTATTATATGTTTGATTGGACTCGAAAGTTACCGTGCCAATTCTCACAATAACTGTTAAATCGATGATCACAGTTTTTGGGAAAATATATTTTTTCTACGGGCCACAACCTGCTTAAGCAGAAAAATTCAAAATATCGAAAAATCAAGGTGGTGAACTTTGAAAATTTTGGAGAGTTTTTGAATTTTCTAAGAAACTTCATTTCAAATCTGAGTTGACAATTTCAATCGGAAGGAGCGGTTGCGCGATCTATTATTGTAGAAGCTGCTGATACTTAAATTTCTCTAAAAAAAAGTTTTTGTTTTTGGGAAAATTCCAAAATCTCAAAACTTTTCATTTTTCTCGCTTATTTTAGTAGAGAAACAATAAAAATTTTGACCAAAGTCAAACTGTTGTAGATGAAGAAGACAACAAAAGAAAAACACATAAATTACTATCGACAGAAATCGTTGCCATATCAGAGTAATAGAGTAAAATAAATCTGAAGTACAGGTTCAGATTAGTTACTCATATTTGGTTCAATTTGTCGGTTTGATTTGGTTTTTTTTTGTTCAGCCGCTACTTTTGATGGTTTTGATTTTTTTGTCCATTTATGAAAGTATTTTGATTTTATCTAGAACTCGAAAACCCTTTCAAATCTGGGTTCTTGAGTCCAACTGAAATTACGGGTTAGGTGAATTTCTTCTGCATATGCAGTCATGCCCAATTTTTTTCAAACAAAAAGCTTTTATTCTCAGAAATGTCAGATTTCTGATTAATTGACTGTTTTTTGGAAAGTTTTTGATAACTGATCTGTTAATGGAAGATCAACTTCAGAATTAACCATGCCATTTTATTTTAGAACAAAACTATGGCCATTAATCAACTGAAAGTTTAAAAATTTTGACCTTCTATTTGATGTTTGACTGTACTCGAAAATTACCGTGCCAATTTTGGCGTTATTTATTTGGAGGATAAACCCGATTATTGGGAATTTTCCTTAGTTTACTGGCCACGACCTGCTTTAAGCACAAAAAATTGAGAATTTTAAAAAATTTGGTTTTTGAACTTTGAAAGTTTTGGAAACGTTTTGAATTTTCTTAAAAAGATATCGAATTGAAATTAACAACTTCATCGAAAAGAGCGGTTGCGCAAACTCTTCTTTATAGCAGCTAATGCTTAATTTATTTTCTGTAAGAAACAGCTTATGTCTTTGGCAAAAATTTCCCAAATCTTGAATACTTTCACTCTTCTCGTTTTTTTTTGTATTTTGTAGAGAAACAACTAAGGTTTTGGGCAAACTCCAACTTTTTGTAGAAGAAGAATTAACTGAGTGATTATACAAAGAGAATTTTTTTTGTAGAGAAACAACTATTAGATTGAAAATGAGAAAAGTGAAAAAAAAATTTGTTCAAGTTTAATAATTGTAAGCAACTTATAATCATTGAAAACTTTGTTAAAACTTGAAATTTAAATGATAAAACATAGAAAGAGAACAGAACTCATGCAGTGTATGCGTATATGTACATATTGGATTGAATTGCACTTTGGTAGTGTAGAACGGTTTCTTTTTTCTTCAACCTTGATGTGTTTATGTCAAATTTTTGTAATTTAATGGAGAAAGAATTCAATTTTTTTAACGTCAAGCGAAAAAAAAATATGTAGAGAAGCAGCTGAACACAATACTTTCCAAATACTAGTTGCTTAGTTGGCTGATTTTTTCTTTAATTGGCTATCAATAGCCTCAATGCATTTGTAAAAGCTATCTTTTTGTAAGTAGGATTTCGATATAGATAAGTAACACATTTCAGTTCAATTCTGTTCATGTTTCCGAAATATGACTTAATTTTCCGTGTTTTGGCAGATGATTTAATCTTTGATCGAAGAAATGTGCGTTTGACAGCTCAGTTTGAATTAATTTTTGTTACGGACAGCATTGAGGTTGCTTTAATTTATTTTAACAAATCTAATGCAAAATGTAAATGACAGAAAAAATTAAACAAGGAAGCAAAGCAACCGAGCACAATAATTGAAACGGTTTTCCTTTAGAACATATCGTTTAAATTCCGAGGAATTTTTTGCAATATTTCTTTGTTTGAGTTTCAAATAAAAAATTAGAATCAACAATCAGACGTATGTCTTTGAATTCTTTTTTTTTTCTTTTTATAATGATTGTTTTTAATTGGTCCTAAAATTCAACTGATTTCGAGCAAAAAATTAGTGAGCTTAGACAAAGAACATTGTATCTCAATAAAGCGTCATTTGGAGATAAAAATGAGCAAATGTTTTTGAGTTGTCTCCCAATTGCACCAAAGTGCATTCATGAGTCGTTTTTTTCTATATCATTGACATATAAATCGAAAAAAAAACAACGGACCTAGTACCATGCCTTGTGACACACCTCTATCAGCTTCAAACAAGTCTCAAAAAAATCCATTCCTTTTTTTCATTTGATCATTTTCATTGCGAAAATCTTTAACTTGTGCAATTTTTTCCAATAAAAACCCAGACAGTGTAATTATTTTTCTAGCACTTAACAGAAAATAGCATCAAAAGAATCTATTTCCTCTCGGATACTTTCTGTAATGTATATCGACGGATTTGTGTTGAAAAAATTTTGCATAAATCAAACTGAAAACGAGACGCTTTTTTGATATCTTTCAAAGTCTTCTGTTTTTTGAGCACGAACAATTTTCCAAAGTCTTCGGAAATTGCAATTGCCAATAACTTTGCTGATATTTTTTGAATCTACCGTGTCATGAGTCTTAAAAAAGTGTGTGAATTTTGCTTTATTCAATTCAGATGAAAAAAAAGTTCATCTATACAGGCATTGATAACAAAAACAAGGTGTGCATAATTATTGATTGGCAGTCAACTGTTCCAGAATTTTTCTGATGTTAATTTTTGAATTACATCAAAGCCCTACTTCACAGTTTTGTACTGAAAGCAGAAAAGTTATTAAAAGAAGAAGTCAGACTTAACTGGATTATATTGTTGAAACTTAACAGAGCCAAAAAAACTTTGAGAAATTAAAGTTAAAAAAGTTTGAATTTTTTTATCCTGGGCAATCATTTCTTTGAATGAGTCACCTAATGCCGTCATTCTGTTGTTGCTTGGAAAGGAAGCATGAAATTGATTGATTAGCCTGTCGTGATAATGTTTTCAAATGGAGAATTATAAATAGAGAACTCTCAAATCAAAAATGCTGATAACACAGAGGAACTAGAGGAATTGATTGTTCAAGAAGATAGCAACTATTTTCCACAAATCGGATATCAAGACCAAATACTTGTTCCAAAGTTATCCTCAAAGAGAAATGTGCCGCACTGAGCCCTGATTTAGGAGCGAAATCTAAATCTAGCTTCAACATTAATGAGGTATAGAGTCCAGTGTTGGAAAAATATCTCGTGTAGCAAATATGAAAAAAACTCTTTAGAACTTAGAAGTAACATTGAGTGCTATATTCCAATTTCCGATAAATCAGGGCTTGAAATATAAATAAGAATCAGTTTTACAGGAAAAAAAACAGAGAATACATTTGGAGGCTAGAAAATGTGAACAAAAAGCAGTGGTAGAAGCGGGAAGTATATAATCGACAAAATAATGTATGATTGGAATCCCGGAGGAATGCTGTGGAGGAGAAAATGTCGGAAAAATTTGGTTATTACTGCCGAAGTCTTGTCAATATTTTGAAATTCGCTAGAGAAGCTGGAGCTGAAACTTGGAAGACAGATATCTCTTTTGTAATTAGATTACCTAGTCGAATTACAAATACACGACACACAACAGTCCGATTATCTAAACGTGTTGTAAAATTTACAATTCACTGTTCTCTGTAAAAAATGAAAACCTAAACCATGGAAATCTATGAAAACCGTAAAAACTATGAAGATCTAATGGCTCGGTGCCTAAAATTTGTCAATTTATTGAAACAGAAATCAAGTGTGGAATCAGCTCGGACACAAGAGGGAGTTAGTTATTTCAAATTTAATGAAGAAACAGCGTATTTTGTGTAGGAGGTCTTTATGGATGTGGAAGGAAGCTTCAATACACGATGGGGAAAATTGAGTGCTGTTTTGTGAAACAATAGCAACCATTTTCGAAAACAATAAATTTTTCTTGTAAAACCAAAAAAGTTAAAATTTTTCATTAAAATCTACGACTATTCTAAAATTATCACAATGATTTGGACACAATAAAATATAGCACTAAAACATATCTGAAACATGTTTGAAGGACTATAACTATTACAAGTGCTCCCGGTTAAAAATTTCAATACTAGAGATAAAAACCTAGAAAAAGCATTAGATATGTGTCATCATTAAAAATTTTGCATCTGCATTAGCCGCAACTAGTTCGGTTTTACTTAAATCGAATGATGAAGTTGTCTGGACAAATTTGGTCTCAACCCTTCAAAACACAAAAAAAACTTGCTTTTGCAGAGGGCTTCCATAAGGTATGAGACTCTATCAGCATAAAAAAGCATCGAGCTTCTCATAAAGCTTGTTATAAAAACAAAAGTATGCCTGAATCAAGATAACTGTTCGAAATTTCACGTACTAAAACTGAAACTGAAACTGAAGTTCAGATTAGTAAGAAACACTATTGCTATGATAATTTCAGTAAATGTAATGGTGACTCAAGGCAAGTGATTAGGTAATTTGGTTTTTGAACTTTGAAAGTTTTGGAAACGTTTTGAATTTTCTTAAAAAGATATCGCATTAAAATAAACAACTTTATCGAGAAGAGCGGTTGAGCAAACTCTTCTTCATAGCAGCTAATGCTTAATTTATTTTCTGTAAGAAACCGCTTATGTTTTTGGGAAAAATTCCCAAATCTTGAATAGTTTCACTCTTCTCGCTTTTTTTGTAGAGAAACAACTAAGGTTTTAGCCAAACTCCGACTTTTTGTAGAAGAAGAATTAACTGAGTGATTATACACAGAGAGTTTCTTGCAATGCTAAAATAATAGTGTGAAATTGCTACTGGGTAAAATTTTTGATAAGTTACTCATGAATAAAGTGAGATGAAATTACTACATCAAAAATCATCAAAATAAGATTGAAAATGAAAAGTGAAAAAAAAATTTGTTCAAGTTTAAAAATCTTAAGCAACTTATAATCATTGAAAACTTTGTTAAGACTTAAATTTTACATGAAAAAACATGGAAAGAGAACGGAACTCATGCCGTGTATTCGTATATGTACACATTGAATTGAATTGCACTTTGGTAGTGTAGAACGGTTTCTTTTTTCTTCAACCTTGATGTGTTTATGTCAAATTTTTGTAATTTAATGGAGAAAGAATTCAATTTTTTTAACGTCAAGCGAAAAAAAAATATGTAGAGAAGCAGCTGAACACAATACTTTTCAAATACTAATTGCTTAGTTGGCTGATTTTATCTTTAATTGGCTGTCAATAGCCTCAATGCATTTTTAAAAGCTATCTTTTTGTAAGTAGGATTTCGATATAGATAAGTAACACATTTCAGTTCAATTCTGTTCATGTTTCCGAAATATGACCTAAGTTTCCGTGTTTTGGCAGATGATTTAATCTTTGATCAAAGAAATGTGCGTTTGACAGCTCAGTTTTAATTAATTTTTGTTACGGACAGCATTGAGGTTGCTTTAATTTATTTTAACAAATCTAATGCATAATGTAAATGACAGAAAAAATTAAACAAGGAAGCAAAGCAACCGAGCACAATAATTGAAACGGTTTTCCTGTAGAACATATTGTTTGAATTCCTTGGAATTTTTTGCAATATTTCTTTGTTTGAGTTTCAAATAAAAAATTAGAATCAACAATCAGACGTATGTCTTTGAATTCTTTTTTTTTCTCTTTTTATAATGATTGTTTTTAATTGGTCCTAAAATTCAACTCATTTCGAGCAAAAAATTAGTGAGCTTAGACAAGGAACATTGTAACTGATTAAAGCGTCATTTGGAGATAAAAATGAGCAAATATTTTTGAGTTGTCTCCCAATTGCACCAAAGTGCATTCATGAGATAGTCGTTTTTTTTCTATATCATTGACATATAAATCGAAAAAAAAACAACGGACCTAGTACCATGCCTTGTGACACACCTCTAACAGCTTCAAACAAGTCTCAAAAAAATCCATTCCTTTTTTTCATTTGATCATTTCCATTGCGAAAATCTTTAACTTATGCAATTTTTTCCAATAAAAACCCAGACAGTGTAATTATTTTTCTAGCACTTAAAAAAAAATAGCATCAAAAGAATCTATTTCCTCTCGGATACTTTCTGTAATGTAGATCGACGGATTTGTGTTGAAAAATTTTGCATAAATCAAACTGAAAACGAGACGCTTTTTCGATATCTTTCAAAGTCTTCTGTTTTATGAGCACGAACAATTTTCCAAAGTCTTCGGAAATTGCAATTGCAAATAACTTTGCTGATATTTTTTGAATCTTACCTGTCATCACTTTTAAAAAAGTGTGTGAATTTTGCTTTATTCAGTTCAGATGAAAAAAGTTCATCTATACAGGCATTGATAACAAAAACAAGGTGTGCATAATTATTGATTGGCAGTCAACTGTTCCAGAATTTGTCTGATTTTAATTTTTGAATTACATCAAAGCCCTACTTCACAGTTTTGTACTGAAAGCAGAAAAGTTATTAAAAAAAGAAGTCAGACTTAACTGGATTATATTGTTGAAACTTAACAGAGCCAAAAAAAACTTGCCCAATTTTGAGAAATTAAAGTTAAAAAAGTTTGAATTTTCTTATCCTGGGCAATCATTTCTTTGAATGAGTCACCTATTGCCGTCATTCTGTTGTTGCTTGGAAAGGAAGCATGAAAATGATTGATTAGCCTGTCGTGATAATGTTTTCAAATGGAGAATTATAAATAGAGAACTCTCAAATCAAAAATGCTGATAACACAGAGGAACTAGAGGAATTGATTGTTCAAGAAGATAGCAACTATTTTCCACAAATCGGATATCAAGGCCAAATATTTGTTCCAAAGTTATCCTCAAAGGGAAATGTGCCGCAGTGAGCCCGAATTTAGGAGCGAAATCTAAATCTAGCTTCAACATTAATGAGGTATAGAGTCCAGTGTTGGAAAAAAGTTCTCGTGTAGCAAATATGAAAAAACTCTTTAGAACTTAGAAGTAACATTGAGTGATATATTCCAATTTCTGATAAATCAGGGCTTGAAATTTAACAAAGAATCAGTTTTACAGGAAAAAAAAACAGAGAATAGATTTGGAGGCTAGAAAATGTGAAAAAAAACAGTGGTAGAAGCGGAAAGTATATAATAGACAGTAAAATGTAAGAATTATTGGAATCCCGGAGGAATACTGTGGAGGGGAAAAAGGCGGAAAATTTGGTTATTACTGCCGAAATCTTGATAATATTTTGAAATTCGTCAAAGAAGCTGGAGCTGAAATTTGGAAGACAGATATCTCTTTTGTCATTGGATTACCTAGTCGAATTACAAATACCCAACACACAACAGTCCGATTATCTAAACGTGTTGTCAAATTTACAACTCACAGTTCTCTGTAAAAAAATGAAAACCTAAACCATGGAAATCTATGAAAACCGTAAAAACTATGAAGATCTAATGGCTCCGTGCCTAAAATTTGTCAATTTATTGAAACAGAAATCAAGTGTGGAATCAGCTCGGACACAAGAGGGAGTTAGTTATTTCAAATTTAATGAAGAAACAGCGTATTTTGTGTAGGAGGTCTTTATGGATGTGGAAGGAAGCTTCAATACACGATGGGGGAAATTGAGTGCTGTTTTGTCAAACAATAGCAACCGTTTTCGAAAACAAAAATTCTTCTTCGAAAACCAAAAAAGTTAAAATTTTTCATTAAAATCTACGACTATTCTAAAATTACCACAATGGTTTGGTCGCAAAAAAATATAGCACAAATACATAACTGAAACATGTTTGATGGACTGTAATTGTTACAAAAGCTCCCGGTTAAAAATTTCAATACTATAGATAAAAACCTAGAAAAAGCATTAGAGATGAGTCATCATTAATAAGTTTGCATCTGCATTAGCCGCAACTAGTTCAGTTTTACTTAATCCGAATTGTGAAGTTGGTCTCAGCCCTTCAAAACATCAAAAACTTGCTTTTGCAGAGGGCGTCCTTAAGGTATGAGTCTCTCTTAGCATAAAGTAGCATCGAACTTCTCATAAAGCTTGTTATAAGAACAAAAGTATGCCTGAATCAAGATAACTTTTCGAAATTTCACGTACTAAAACTGAAAGTGAAACTGTAGTTCAGAATAGTAAGAAACACTACTGCTATGATAAATTCAGTAAATGTATTGGTGACTCAAGGCAAGTGATTAGGCTTTGATTATGAAATTAGGTTAACCAAAACCTCTGAAAATAAATTCAATAAACTCAAACAGTGGTGAATCATTAGCTGATCTTGCAAATAGATTCTTGTCGTTCTTGCATCGTTCTTGCAAATAGATTTCTTGTCTTCTTATCTCCGATTGGAAATAGCAAAAGTCAGTAAAACACCAAATTTTGGAGTTGATCAAGTTTTCACCACTACAAATTTTGAATGCGAAGATAGCGTGCTGCGGAGTTGGGAATTCAGATTATTCTTTCTAGGCTGCAACATGAAACGTTCTCTGATGTTGATAGAACGAATAACCTCCTTGTGCAAGCGCATTCGCAATTGTACCTATTTTGAAATACTCGGCTGAATTTTCTCTGAAATCAAGATTTTTTCTTTTATATCTTGAGCAAGTGGTTGTTTGTCTTTTGTTTAGGGATGAACTTACAATTGATATCGGTAATTGTAGCAAATATTACATCTTGTAACATGGAGTAAGGTGTTCGAGCGAGCGAAATACAACAGAGAATAAATTTACCTGGAAGTTAACTCAACTATTTCATTATGCAGCTTAGCTTCCGCAAAAATCACAGCACTGTTGATGCCATTGCGGAATCAACTGAAAAGTTTGCTTGTATTCAAGCACATTGGTCAAGCTAACAACCTCTATTGGTTTGAAAAAAATCTTTCGATACTCTTGATCACTAAATTGTTTTTGCAAAAGCTAAAAATGTATGGAGTAAGCCGAAACAATTTGAATTAAGTCATCAAAGCTACTTGAAGCATCGGAAAACAATTTCTAAAAGTTGACACTATCAATTCATCATGACAGAGTTTAAATTGCGTCGTTCCTCAAGGTTCAATTTTGGGACCACTTTTGTTTCTGATATACCAAAACGAGTTTCCAAAAAACTGCTTTTTTTAGTGAAGTCTTTTTTGTTTTAGAAGACGTACACGTAATTAGTTTAAACTGCTCAAACGAAAAAATAAAAAAGACTTAGAAGCTTTCACCAAATGATTAATAATCATATTAATCGTCTCTAAAATTAGATAAAAATTTTCACGTTCGTCATCTTCGATAAGTGCTTCCAATTATCAATTTCAAATCAATCAGGTACTCTGAATGAGGTAACGAGGTAATATCGTGGTAATTGTTTAGATGACCAAATATCAATTAATGTTCAAACTGATTTTGTTCGAACCAAGTTAAGAAAACAATCTGACATTGATTCAAATATGTGCGACTATGTTACATTACCATTTATTTCAAGTACTAAAGATCTACCATTAAGCCAGTTTACGGGGTATACTGTATACATGTGTTTTAGTCCACGGTCGTACTTTCTATACTAGCCTTTGCCACTTTTGACAATACAAAAAAAATATTGGGTTGAGTTACTTTGAGAGAAACTATTAAAAAACAGACAAAAGTTATTCCTTATGAAAAAATTTTAGAAGTTCACGAGCTTCATAAGTTCAATGTTTTAAATTTCAAATTGCGATCAGTCTCAGGATAACCTTCAGAATTATTTCTAAATAATTTTTTCAAAATCGATGCGCTTTTAGACAATAATAGATAAACAGTATTAGATTTGATGAAAAAACCTAATCATTAAATCAAAATGAACATTGTCCTCGATTTGTTACCAGACGACGAAACTTTAGAAAAATACTTCAGAAAAAAACTATTTCCACCATTTTCACTGGTTTTCTGAAGCTAAAATTGAACATATTCCTCACCAAAATTGCAATATAATCATTTGAGCAATGAAGAATTGATCAAACTAGATGAAAAAAATGAATGTCTTATAAGTAATATGATGTTTCTATAGATCAAATCAGACGTGCAAGTCATTGACAAATATTTTTAACAGTTTTGATGTGGGTTTCAATTCGCCTTTGTCTTTCGAAAGTTTCTAGCGGTGCTCGTCCATTGGTTGCTGCCGCATGAGCTCAGCTTGTTGTCTTCTGACTCTCAAGCCTCCCTTGAAAGAAATTAATGTTACGATGGCTCCAGCGAGGAGAAATACTTAGTACAATCAGTAACCGTTAAGTGAAAAATTTTTGTTTTGTGTAATGAATCCGGGTGAAAGTACTTACGATTAGCAAACGTTTTCAACATTTGAAGTTGTTTTTGTCCATTGTTACTTCGCTTTTTTTGGATACAACAACATTTAGCTTATTCAGATGGAACCACTCATTGTTCAGTAGATGCACAATTTGTCGAGAGGGTGCAACATACCCTTTTTGTGTAATTTTTTTTTACTCATTTGAAAGATCTATTCTTTGGTTTTTGCATTTTGGCCTTAAAACGTTTTCTATCTAATTTTTTTAATCTGTTGTATCTGAGATTATTCATTTTCAGGGCAGCATTGGGCATTTCGTTCGGGATCGTCAGCAACTTTTAAAAATTTTTTCCGACTTATCCATTTTTATCATTGTGCGATAAGAAAAGTTCGATTGCGGTACTTTAAAACAAACAAGAGAACAAGATTGTAGAATAAGATTATGAACATTTATTTCGAGGATTTCCAAAGTTTCCTTGTCGTCGGCCTGTTAAAAATATGTTTTCAACTTACGAAAAGCATTCCGCAATAACATTGAGGTAGTAAAAAACTATTCTTGAGAGGTTATCTCGTTGTATCAATCAAAGCATTATTCAATCATCATCTCAGGAGTGCAAAAATTAACTTCAAAATACATGCAACAGACAATTCCATCATTGTTATAATCAAGAAGGGTAGATTTTAGTTGACAACTTTCTGGATGCTTCAAAGTCAACTTGATTTATTCATAAAATTTTGCCGATGACTTTTGATAGCGTAGCTATGCCCTTTCAACCTGTGCGCGGGCCATCGCACGACGTATGAGCCCATTTTAATTGACCTTCTAATGCTGAAAAAAAATTTCTGTTAAATCTCCTTTTTGTTAAATATAAAAAAAAATTTAACAAATTATCAGGCCTCAGAAAGTATTTTTTTGTCGGCAATCAAAGGAAGCGTACTATTTCATTCTCACGAGATCTTGTTTACATTTTTAAATCGTTGTGTATCTGATAGACACTAGAATTCACACTGTTAATCCGTTCTCTCATATCAGGTTAATTCTTCTGAGTTTCTTTCAACACTCATTTATTCTAAGCAGGTGTTAGTATCTCAATCTGGATGACTTTATTCCCACCCATATGACTCTCTTCTCTTTCATTTTCGTTATCTTTTCCTTTTTGCCCTAATTTATGAAAATGCAAGGTTTTTGGCTGGGTTAAAGATTGTATAAGCAGCGCTGAAAATTTGTTCGTGTATAATTAACTGCGGTAAATTTCCGACATCACAGTCCAGTATTCGTTCAAATTCTGGGCCCCTCTGCGGTAAAGTCTCTTGACCGCCTGGATATGGTAAAATTTCCGTTTTTTATTTCTCAGAAATGTATTTAAAACGATTCTTTTTTGATTTGTACATCTCAAAAAATTATTTAAAACAATCAATTTTCGTTAGAATAGCTACTTAAATTTTTGGTGTTTTGAATAGCTTTTCATTTTTTGGTGTTGTGAGTATTCAGCGGTGTGGGAATACACGAGGTGATATGCTGAAGAACTAGTGTAGTATCTTCCTTCACCATGATCTTTTCCGAGTTTCTGATATACTTTTTCAAGAGGGTTGGAAATCAGGAAAATAGACTTGCTACTTGGCTGGTTACTTGGTACACTTGAAATTTTGTACTTGTTTTTAAGTGAAAGCACTGTCTGAAAACAATTTGCTTGGTAAGTATGCTGTTTTACTTAGTAATTGGTTGAATCTGCTACCTGGAAAGCCGTGTCAGATCATTTTTCTGCACAACAGTCCGATTATCTAACCGTGTAGTCAAATATGAAATTCTGGATTCTCGGTACAAAAAATGTAACCTAAGCCAATCCAATCCGTGAAGTCCGTGAAAACTATGAAGCTCTGAAGTCTCCTTGCCTAAAGTTTGTCAGTCTTTTGAAACTATAGTCAAGAGTGGAATCAGCTCGGACACAAGAGGTAAATAGTTATTTCAAATTTAATGAAGACACATCATTAATTGTATAAGAGGGCTTTATGAAAATAGAAGGAGCTTTAATACACAATGGTAGAAATTACGAGCTGTTTTTCGAAACAATAGCAACCATATTCGAAAACGATAAATACTTCTACTAAAACCTAAACTGTTAACTTTTTTCACTCTAAAATTACCACAATGATTTGGACGCACTATTACATCGCACTAATACATAACTTAAATATGGTTGAAGGACTGTAATTATCTTAAAAGCTACCGGTTAAATTTTTCAATACTATAGATAAAAAACCTATAAAAAGCATTAGAGGGTCAGTCATCATTAAAGAATTTCCATCTCCATTAGCCCTATTAGTTTGGTTTTACTTAAAGCGAATGATGAAGTTTCTGGTTAATATTAGTCTGAGCACTTCAAAACATAAAAAATTTACTTTTGCAGAGGGCTTCGATAAGTTTTAAGAGTCTATTAGCATCAGGTATCATAGTGTTTTTCTATGCGGTGATATTTATATTAATGTTCCCAAAACAAACAATGGATTCAACCACCTCATCAAACAACCAACGAGAATAGGAAGTACATGGGAGAAACCTTAAGTTCGCGTAAAAGTGAAAGATGTTCATTTTAAACTCTCCTAAAAGCTTTAAAATTAATATTTTATTGATCAAAATCCAATTTTGTTAAAACCTTTGACCACAACAACCAACGTGACCACTTTCTAAAAAGGTGGTCTTTCTTAAAGCATTTTTTGATACCACTTTCTTAAAATCTCATTCGCAGATAGATGAAATTATAGTCGCTTTGATCCATGAATTACACGGTTCCAGAACCCCAGACTCAACAAAAGCAATTGATGATATAATTATAGATTTTCAGTTAAAACACGATGATGTTTTCGACAATAACGCATCATTGAAAACATCAAAGAACGGAAATCTTGCCGATGGTTGGCTAATCATAATGGAACGTTACTTGCCAAGCGTAACAGGCTTCATATAGCTTGCTATGAAAATAAAGGTATGCCTGAATCAAGATAACACTTCGGAATTTCACGTAATAAAATTGAAACACTATTACGGAAATAATTTCTAAAAGTTGACACCACCAATTCATCGTAACAGAGTTTAAATCATGTTGATCCTCAATTTGTGGCCCACTTGTTCTTCTGATATACATAAATGAGTTTCCAAAGCTCTGCTTTTTTTGAAGTCTTTTTTTTGCAAAAGACGGACACGTAATTTGCTTAAGCTCTTCAAACAAAAACTTAATAAAGTCTTAGAAGATGTCAGCAAATGGTTAATAATCAATTAGATGTCTCTAAAACGGTCTAAAGCTATTCACGTTCCTTATCATCGATAAGAGCTTCCAAGCATCAATTCAAATCAATAACGTACTCTAAACGATTGCATCATCTCGCACATATATTGGTTTTCATTTAGATGCCAAGTTATCAATCATTGTTCAGATTGATTTTGTTTGAACCAAGCTTAAATACGTCCTGTTGCTACATTACGGTTCAGTTCAAGTATCACAGATCTAACATAAAACCAGTGTACGGCAATTGGCCTAGCTTAGTTACCGGAAAACAAAGCTTTAGAAAATTCATCAAAAAGTACACTGCTTTCATCAAAACTCATCAAAAAGTACACTGAAAATTCAACAAACTGCTCAACAAACTTGAGATCTATTCATATTGAGCAATGAAGATCTGAAATGGTTTTACAGTGAATGGTTTTTCACTTGAGGGGGGGGGGCGATAAAAGAAAGTTAATCAAGGGTGTTGGTTAAGATAACGGTTGTGGTTGAAAATTAAAAAAGGGGTCCTATCACTGTAACCACTCAATCGGCATCGTCGATTTGGTTACAATATATTAACCAATGTCAGTATTGACTGCAATAAATACTAGAAAAAAGTTGAAATGCGAAGTTACCCCATAATGAAATCAAAACACAGAAGGTGGTCTGGCCGGATCGGTTGGGGGGGATTGGAGATAATTTTTTGGGAAAACCAATAAAAGATAAAAGAAACAATCCATATCCACAATAGTAGTGAAGATAACGCGTGACAACCAGGTAATTTTTGGAACGACAGTTTTAACATAGATGATAAAATACTTTTTGTTAGAGGTTTTGTAGTACTTGTGGGTTTTTAATTGATCGGACTTCAATTTTTTTTTTTTAAGACCATTTTTTCATTTTGAATACTTTTCAACCATAACTGGTGTAGGAAACCCTATCTAAGTTTTTTTTGCAATTGCAATTCATTGAGGGACAGTAGGACACTTTAGGGTAAACCTAATCAATTGTTGCTATCAATAATGGTGGGTGAGGACCTCTTACACAAGTTTTTGAGACAGTCTGGGAAGCTAAATCAGCTGCCCTACACTTTCTGGATGCTTCAAAATCAACTTGATTTATTCATAAAACTTTGCCGATGACTTTTGATAGCGTAGCTATGCCCTTTCAACCTGTGCGCGGGCCATCGCACGACGTATGAGCCCATTTTAATTGACCTTCTAATGCTGAAAAAACATTTCTGTTAAATCTCCTTTTTGTTAAATTAAAAAAAAAATTTAACAAAAATTATCAGGCCTCAGAAAGTATTTTTTGTCGGCAATCAAAGGTAGCGTACTATTTCATTCTCACGAGATCTTGTTTACATTTTTAAATCGTTGTGTATCTGATAGACACTAGAATTCACACTGTTAATCCGTTCTCTCATATCAGGTTAATTCTTCTGAGTTTCTTTCAACACTCATTTATTCTAAGCAGGTGTTAGTATCTCAATCTGGATGACTTTATTCCCACCCATATGACTCTCTTCTCTTTCATTTTCGTTATCTTTTCCTTTTTGCCCTAATTTATGAAAATGCAAGGTTTTTGGCTGGGTTAAAGAATGTATAAGCAGCGCTGAAAATTTGTTCGTGTATAATTAACTGCGGTAAATTTCCGACATCACAGTCCAGTATTCGTTCAAATTCTGGGCCCCTCTGCGGTAAAGTCTCTTGACCGCCTGGATTTGGTAAACTTTCCGTTTTTTATTTCTCAGAAATGTATTTAAACGATCCTTTTTTGATTTGTACATCTCAAAAAATTATTTAAAACAATCAATTTTCGTTAGAATAGCTACTTAAATTTTTGGTGTTTTGAATAGCTTTTCATTTTTTGGTGTTGTGAGTCTTCAGCGGTGTGGGAATACTCGAGGTGTTATGCTGAAGAACTAGTGTAGTATCTTCCTTCACCATGATCTTTTCCGAGTTTCTGATATACTTTTTCAAGAGGGTTGGAAATCCGGAAAATAGACTTGCTACTTGGCTGGTTACTTGGTACACTTGAAATTTTGTACTTGTTTTTAAGTGAAAGCACTGTCTGAAAACAATTTGCTTGGTAAGTATGCTGTTTTACTTAGTAATTGGTTGAATCTGCTACCTGGAAAGCCGTGTCAGATCATTTTCTGCACAACAGTCCGATTATCTAACCGTGTAGTCAAATATGAAATTCTGGATTCTCGGTAAAAAAAATGAAACCTAAGCCAATCCAATCCGTGAAGTCCGTGAAAACTATGAAGCTCTGAAGTCTCCTTGCCTAAAGTTTGTCAGTCTTTTGAAACCATAATCAAGAGTGGAATCAGCTCGGACACAAGAGGTAAATAGTTATTTCAAATTTAATGAAGACACATCATTAATTGTATAAGAGGGCTTTATGAAAATAGAACGAGCTTTAATACACAATGGTAGAAATTACGAGCTGTTTTTCGAAACAATAGCAACCATATTCGAAAACGATAAATACTTCTACTAAAACCTAAACTGTTAACTTTTTTCACTCTAAAATTACCACAATGATTTGGACGCACTATTACATCGCACTAATACATAACTTAAATATGGTTGAAGGATTGTAATTATCTTAAAAGCTACCGGTTAAATTTTTCAATACTATAGATAAAAAACCTATAAAAAGCATTAGAGGGTCAGTCATCATTAAAGAATTTCCATCTCCATTAGCCCTATTAGTTTGGTTTTACTTAAAGCGAATGATGAAGTTTCTGGTTAATATTAGTGTGAGCACTTCAAAACATAAAAAATTTACTTTTGCAGAGGGATTCGATAAGTTTTAAGAGTCTATTAGCATCAAGTATCATAGTGTTTTTCTATGCGGTGATATTTATATTAATGTTCCCAAAACAAACAATGGATTCAACCACCTCATCAAACAACCAACGAGAATAGGAAGTACATGGGAGAAACCTTAAGTTCGCGTAAAAGTGAAAGATGTTCATTTTAAACTCTCCTAAAAGCTTTAAAATTAATATTTTATTGATCAAAATCCAATTTTGTTAAAACCTTTGACCACAACAACCAACGTGACCACTTTCTTAAAACGTGGTCTTTCTTAAAGCGTTTTTTGATACCACTTTCTTGAAATCTCATTCGCAGATAGATGAAATTATAGTCGCTTTGAATCATGAATTACACGGTTCCAGAACCCCAGACTCAACAAAAGCAATTGATGATATAATTATAGATTTTCAGTTAAAACACGATGATGTTTTCGACAATAACGCATCATTGAAAACATCAAAGAACGGAAATCTTGCCGATGGTTGGCTAATCATAATGGAACGTTACTTGCCAAGCGTAACAGGCTTCATATAGCTTGCTATGAAAATAAAGGTATGCCTGAATCAAGATAACACTTCGGAATTTCACGTAATAAAATTGAAACATTATTACGGAAATAATTTCTAAAAGTTGACACCACCAATTCATCGTAACAGAGTTTAAATCATTTTGATCCTCAATTTGTGGCCCACTTGATCTTCTGATATACATAAATGAGTTTCCTAAGCTCTGCTTTTTTAGTGAAGTCTTTTTTTTGCAAAAGACGGACACGTAATTTGCTTAAGCTCTTCAAACAAAAACTTAATAAAGTCTTAGAAGATGTCAGCAAATGGTTAATAATCAATTAGTTGTCTCTAAAACGGTCTAAAGCTGTTCACGTTCCTTATCATCGATAAGAGCTTCCAAGCATCAATTCAAATCAATAACGTACTCTAAACGATTGCATCATCTCGCACATATATTGGTTTTCATTTAGATGCCAAGTTATCAATCATTGTTCAGATTGATTTTGTTTGAACCAAGCTTAAATACGTCCTGTTGCTACATTACGGTTCAGTTCAAGTATCACAGATCTAACATAAAACCAGTGTACAGTTACCGGAAAACAAAGCTTTAGAAAATTCATCAAAAAGTACACTGCTTTCATCAAAACTCATCAAAAAGTACACTGAAAATTCAACAAACTGCTCAACAAACTTGCGATCTATTCATATTGAGCAATGAAGATCTGAAATGTTTTTACAGTGAATGGTTTTTCAATTGAGGGGGGGGGGGGCGATAAAAGAAAGTTAATCAAGGGTGTTGGTTAAGATAACGGTTGTGGTTGAAAATTAAAAAGGGGTCCTATCACTGTAACCATTCAATCGGCATCGTCGATTTGGTTACAATATATTAACCAATGTCAGTATTGACTGCAATAAATACTAGAAAAAAGTTGAAATGCGAAGTTACCCCATAATGAAATCAAAACACAGAAGGTGGTCTGGCCGGATCGGTTGGGGGGGATTGGAGATAATTTTTTGGGAAAACCAATAAAAGATAAAAGAAACAATCCATATCCACAATAGTAGTGAAGATAACGCGTGACAACCAGGTAATTTTTGGAACGACAGTTTTAACATAGATGATAAAATACTTTTTGTTAGAGGTTTTGTAGTACTTGTGGGTTTTTAATCGATCGGACTTCAATTTTTTTTTTAAGACCATTTTTTCATTTTGAATACTTTTCAACCATAACTGGTGTAGGAAACCCTATCTAAGTTTTTTTTGCAATTGCAATTCATTGAGGGAAAGTAGGACACTTTAGAGTAAACCTAATCAATTGTTGCTATCAATAATGGTGGGTGAGGACCTCTTACACAAGTTTTTGAGACAGTCTGGGAAGCTAAATCAGCTGCCAACACTAAGTTTGCTTGAGTCTGGCGAAGCTGAATCGGCTGCCCTACACTGGTTTTTCTGTAAAAAAAATGAAAACCTAAACCATGGAAATCTATGAAAACCGTAAAAAACTATGAAGATCTAATGGCTCCGTGCCTAAAATTTGTCAATTTATTGAAACAGAAATCAAGTGTGGAATCAGCTCGGACACAAGAGGGAGTTAGTTATTTCAAATTTAATGAAGCAACAGCGTATTTTGTGAAGGAGGTCTTTATGGATGTAGAAGGAAGCTTCAATACACGATGGGGTAAATTGAGTGCTGTTTTGTCAAACAAAAGCAACCATTTTCAAAAACAATAAATTCTTCTTCGAAAACCAAAAAAATTAAAATTTTTCATTAAAATCTACGACTATTCTAAAATTACCACAATGATTTGGACGCAAAAAAACATAGCACTAATACATAATTGAAACATGTTTGAAGGACTGTAATTATTACAAAAGCTCCCGGTTAAAAATTTCAATACTATAGACAAAAACCTAGAAAAAGCATTAGAGATGAGTCATCATTAAAAAGTTTGCATCTGCATTAGCCGCAACTAGTTCAGTTTTACTTAATGCGAATGATGAAGTTGGTTTTAACCCTTCAAACATCAAAAACTTGCTTTTGCAGAGGGCTTCCATAAGGTATGAGACTCTATTAGCATAAAGTTGCATCGAGCTTCTCATAAAGCTTGTTATAAGAACAAAGTATGCCTGAATCAAGATAACTTTTCGAAATTTCACGTACTAAAACTGAAAGTGAAACTGAAGTTCAGAATAGTAAGAAACACTATTGCTATGATAAATTCAGTAAATGTATTGGTGACTCAAGGCAAGTGATTAGGCTTTGATTATGAAATTAGGTTAACCAAAACCTCTGAAAATAAATTCAATAAACTCAAACAGTGGTGAATCATTAGCTGATGACTTCGTTCTTGCAAATAGATTTCATGTCTTCTTTTCTCCGATTGGAAATAGCAAAAGTCAGTAAAATACCAAATTTTGGAGTTGATCAAGTTTTTATCACTACAAATTTTGAATGCGAAGATAGCGTGCTGCGGAGTTCGGAATTCAGATTATTCTTTCTAGGCTGCAACATGAAACGTTCTCTGATGTTGATAGAACAAATAACCTCCTTGTGCAAGCGCATTCGCAATTGTACCTATTTTGAAATACTCGGCTGAATTTTCTCTGAAATCAAGATTTTTTCTTTTATATCTTGAGCAAGTGGTTGTTTGTCTTTTGTTTAGGGATGAACTTACAATTGATATCGGTAATTGTAGCAAATATTACATCTTTTAACATGGAGTAAGGTGTTTGAGCGAGCGAAATACAACAGAGTATATTTTTACCTGGAAGTTAAGTCAACTATTTCATTATGCAGCTTAGCTTCTGCAAAAATCACAGCACTGTTGATGCCATTGGGGAATCAACTGAAAAGTTTGCTTGTATTCAAGCACATTGGTCAAGCTAACAACCTCTATTGGTTTGAAAAAAAATATTTCGATACTATTGATCACTAAATTGTTTTTGCAAAAGCTAAAAATGTATGGAGTAAGCCGAAACAATTTGAATTAAGTCATAAGCTACTTGAAGCATCGGAAAACAATTTCTAAAAGTTGACACCATCAATTCATCGTGACAGAGTTTAAATTGCGTCGTTCCTCAAGGTTCAATTTCGGGACCACTTGTGTTTCTGATATACATAAACGAGTTTCCAAAAAATTGCTTTTTTAGTGAAGTCTTTTTTGTTTGCAGCAGACGTACACGTAATTAGTTTAAACTGCTCAAACGAAAAAATAAAAAAGACTTAGAAGCTGTCACCAAATAGTTAATAATCATATCAATCGTCTCTAAAATTAGATAAAATTTTCCACGTTCGTCATCTTCGATAAGGGCTTCCAATTATCAATTTCAAATCAATCAGGTACTCTGAATGAGGTAACGAGGTAATATCGTGGTAATTGTTTAGATGACCAAATATCAATTAATGTTAAAGTTGATTTTGTTCGAACCAAGTTAAGAAAACAATCTGACATTGTTTCAAATATGTGCGACTATGTTATATTACCATTTATTTCAAGTACTAAAGATCTACCATTAAGCCAGTTTACAGGGTATACTGTATACATGTGTTTTAGTCCACGGTCGTACTTTCTATACTAGCCTTTGCCACTTTTGACAATAGAAAAAATTATTGGGTTGAGTTACTTTGAGAGAAAATTTTAAAAAACAGACAAAAGTTATTCCTTATGAAAAGATTTTAGAAGTTCACGAGCTTCATAAGTTCAATGTTTTAAATTTCAAATTGCGATCAGTCTCAGGACAACCTTCAGAATTATTTCTAAATAATTTTTTGAAAATCGATGCACTTTTAGACAATAATAGATGAACAGTATTAGATTTGATGAAAAAACCTAATCATTAAACCAAAATGAACATTGACCTCGATTTGTTACTAGACGACGAAACTTTAGAAAATTACTTCAGAAAAAAAACTATTTCCACCATTTTCACTGGTTTTCTAAAGCTAAAATTGAACATATTGCTCACCAAAATTGCAATATAATCATTTGAGCAATGAAGAATTGATTAAACTAGATGAACAAAATGAATGTCTTATAAGTAATATGATGTTTCTATAGATCAAATCAGACGTGCAAGTCATTGACAAATATTTTTAACAGTTTTGATGTGGGTTTCATTTCGCCTTTGTCTTTCGAAAGTTTTTAGTGGGGCTCGTCCATGGGTTGCTGCCGCATGAGCTCAGCTTGTTGTCTTCTGACTCTCAAGCCTCCCTTGAAAGAAATTAATGTTACGATGGCTCTAGGGAGGAGAAATACTTAGTAAAATCAGTAACCGTTAAGTGAAAATTTTTTGTTTTGTGTAATGAATCCGGGTGAAAGTACTTACGACTAGCAAACGTTTTCAACATTTGAAGTTGTTTTTGTCCATTGTTACTTCGCTTTTTTGGATACAACAATTAGCTTATTCAGATGGAACCACTCATTGTTCAGTAGATGCACAATTTGTCGAGAGGGTGCAACATACCCTTTTTGTGTAATTTTTTTTTACTCATTTGCAAGATCTATTCTTTGGTTTTTGCATTTTGGCCTTAAAACGTTTTCTATCTAATGTTGTTAATCTGTTGTATCTGAGATTATTCATTTTCAGGGCAGCATTGGGCATTTCGCTCGGGATTGTCAGCAACTTTTAAAATTTTTTCCGACTTATCCATTTTTATGATTGTGTTGTATCGCAATTGGTGCGATAAGAAAAGTTCGATTGCGGTACTTTATAACAAATAAGAGAACAAGATTGTAGAATAAGATTATGAACATTTATTTCGAGGATTTCAAAAATTCCCTTGTTGTCGGCCTGTTAAAAATATGTTTTTAACTTACGAAAAGCATTCCGCAATAACATTGAGGTAGTAAAAAACTATTCTTGATAGGACTATCTCGTTGTATCAATCAAAGTATTATTCAATCATCATCTCAGGAGTGCAAAAACTAACTTCAAAATACATGCAACAGACAATTTCATCATTGTTATAACCAAGAAGGGTAGATTTTAGTTGACAACTTTCTGGATGCTTCAAAATCAACTTGATTTAATCATAAAATTTTGCCGATGACTTTTTATAGCGTTGCTATGCCCTTTCAACCTGTGCGCGGGCCATCGCACGACGTATGAGCCCATTTTAATTGACCTTCTAATGCTGAAAAAAAATTTCTGTTAAATCTCCTTTTTGTTAAATTTAAAAAATTTAAACAAATTATCAGGCCTAAGAAAGTATTTTTTGTCCGCAATCAAAGGAAGCGTACTATTTCATTCTCACGAGATCTTGTTTACATTTTTAAATCGTTGTGTATCTGATAGATACTAGAATTCGCACTGTTAATCCGTTCTCTCATATCAGGTTAATTCTTCTGAGTTTCTTTCAACACTCATTTATTCTAAGCATGTGTTAGTTTTCTCAATCTGGATGACTTTATTCCCACCCAAATGACTCTCTTCTCTTTCATTTTCGTTATCTTTTCCTTTTTGCCCTAATTTATGAAAATGCAAGGTTTTTGGCTGGGTGAAAGATCGTATAAACAGCGCTGAAAATTTGTTCGTGTATAATTAACTGCGGTAAATTTCCGACATCACAGTCCATTATTCGTTCCAATTCTGGGCCCTTCTGCAGTAAACTCTCTTGATCGCCTCGATTTGGTAAAATTTCCGTTTTTTATTTCTCAGAAATGTATTTAAAACGATCCTTTTTTGATTTAAACATCTCAAAAAATTATTTAAAACAATCAATTTTCGTTAGAATAGCTACTTAAATTTTTGGTGTTTTGAATAGCTTTTCATTTTTTGGTGTTGTGAGTATTCAGCGGTGTGGGAATACACGAGATGATATGCTGAAGAACTAGTGTAGTATCTTCCTTCACCATGATCTTTTCCGAGTTTCTGATATACTTTTTCAAGAGGGTTTGAAATCAGGAAAATAGACCTATTAGTTTGGTTTTACTTAAAGCGAATGATGAAGTTGTCTGGTTAAATTTAGTCTGAGCACTTCAAAACATAAAAAATTTACTTTTGCAGAGGGCTTCGATAAGTTTTTAGAGTCTATTAGCATCAAGTATCATCGAGTTTTTCTATGCGGTGATATTTATATTAATGTTCCCAAAACAAACAATGGATTCAACCAACTCATCAAACAACCAACGAGAATAGGAAGTACATGGGAGAAACCTTAAGATCGCGTAAAAGTAAAAGATGTTCATTTTAAACTCTCCTACAAGCTTGAAAATTAATATTTTATTGATCAAAATCCAATTTTGTTAAAACCTTTGACCACAACAACCAACGTGACCTAGTCAAAAGCGTTTTTTGATACCACTTTCTTAAAATCTCATTCGCAGATAGATGAAATTATAGTCGCTTTGATCCATGATTTACAGGGTTCCAGAACCCCAGACTCAACAAAAGCAAATGATGATATAATTGTAGATTTTCAGTTAAAACACGATGATGTTTTCGACAATAACGCATCATTGAAAACATCAAAGAACGGAAATCTTAGTGCCGATGGTTGGCTAATCATAATGGAACGTTACTTGCCAAGCGTAACAGGCTTGATATAGCTTGCTATGAAAATAAAGGTATGCCTGAATCAAGATAACACTTCGGAATTTCACGTAATAAAATTGAAACACTATTACGGAAATAAGTTCTAAAAGTTGACACCACCAATTCATCGTAACAGAGTTTAAATCATGTTGATCCTCGAGATTCAATTTGTGGCCCACTTGTTCTTCTGATATACATAAATGAGTTTCCTAAATTCTGCTTTTTTAGTGAAGCCTTTTTTTGAAGAAAACGGACACGTAATTTGCTTAAGCTCTTCAAACAAAAACCTAATAAGTCTTAGAAGATGTCAGCAAATGGTTAATAATCAATTAGTTGTCTCTAAAACGGTCTAAAGCTGTTCACGTTCCTTATCATCGATAAGAGCTTCCAAGCATCAATTCAAATCAATAACGTACTCTAAACGATTGCATCATCTCGCACATATATTGGTTTTCATTTAGATGCCAAGTTATCAATCATTGTTCAGATTGATTTTGTTTGAACCAAGCTTAAATACGTCCTATTGCTACATTACGGTTCAATTCAAGTATCACAGATCTAACATTTAACCAGTGTACGGCAATTGACCTAGCTTAGTTACCGGAAAACAAAGCTTTAGAAAATTCATCAAAAAGTACACTGCTTTCATCAAGATTCATCAAAAAGTACACTGAAAATACAAACTGCTCAACAAACTTGCGATCTATTCATATTGACCAATGAAGATCTGATCAAGTTAGAATTATCTGATGATTGGTTTTTATAAAAAAAAAAACTTAATTTTCAAAAAATCAACTCAGACGCGTAAGTCGGTCAAATTCCCAAGTTTTATTTTGATTTCGGGGGAAATGTTTTTTTTTGAAAAAATGGATTTTGCCATGTTAGGCTCAAATTCGTCGCAACAATTAAAAAGAGAGGTCAATGAAATCAGAAGACTCGAATTATAACTGCGGAAAAAGGACAAAAAATCAGTCTGGGGCAAACTTCTTTTCGCAATTTGTCTAATAATAACAATAAAAAGTTAAGTAGAAGTAATTATCACAAGTGCCCTAATTTGGGGCGTTGAAAGGGTTTTTCAGATAGCCTTGCAACCTTGGATCACTACTGGGAGACTTCACTGGAAAAGGTGACCAGTTGGATAGTGAAGGGATTCAGAGGACTGAAGTCCTGAGAATCAAGAAAGGACACTACTCGGAACAGGCTACCAGAATTTTGTTCCCGAGGGAGAAAGCCGAAAGTTATTGCGAGAGTGTTACTACTGGAGTAAGGAGAACCTTGATTGGGCAGTTCGACGAGTGAAGCGACCCAATACTCTAGAGAGCAAAACTTAGAGCAAAACAAGTTATTTACTCAAAATTCTAGAGTTGCTTCGGTTATATTATTTACTTGATTCTAGAGACGCATCACTGTGTGAGTAAGGAATTTAACTTCTTGAGTGTATTAGAGACTGTCATTTTGAAAAAACCGGGTTTATAACTCACCTGACGCAGCTCAGGGCTACATGCGCTTTCTAGAGTACCGGTGATACGGTTCAAATTGAACATGTCCACCTTCTGGTCGTACCGTGATAGCTTTTAAGGTAAGCTTGTGAAAATTGTCTCGTTGCATATTCCAATACGAGGCTTACCTAACCAAGTCTGGTGGCCACAAACGAAACAAAAAAATGGGTGAAGACATAAAGGGAAACAAAAACAAAAAAAGAAAGGAAATTAAAAGAAAAACCATAAAAAAGTAGAAAATGGACAGTGACTTAGATTTCCAGATTAGATCGATCGGGACTTCATATTAATTGATAGTATACCGAAAGTGTTTTACAAAAAGACCGATCGTTTCGGTCAGAAGAGCAGTTTTTAGCAGGTGCCCTAATTTGGGGCGTTGAAAGGGTTTTTCAGATAGCCTTGCAACCTTGGATCACTACTGGGAGACTTCACCGGAAAAGGTGACCAGTTGGATAGGGAAGATATTCAGAGGACTGAGGTCCTGAGAATCAAGAAAGGACACTACTCGGAAGAGGCTACCAGAAGTGTCACCAGTGCAGTGTGACTACTGGAAGAGATCACCGGAGTATGCTGTTTGGTAAAACGGGTATCGTTAACATCAAATTTTTACTCTAGAATATAGGTATAAAAGTGACTAAGCGGCACCCCCACAGTTTATATGTGAGCAAAAGTTTTGATTTGAGCAAAGCTTGTAAATAGGTTCTAGGGGAATTCTCTTGAGATGTTTAGATCGCGCTTAATTGGTTTTTCACTTGAGGGGGGGGGGGAGGCGATAAAAGAAAGTTAATCAAGGGTGTTGGTTAAGATAACGGTTGTGGTTGAAAATTAAAAAAGGGGTCCTATCACTGTAACCACTCAATTGGCATCGTCGATTTGGTTACAATATATTTCCCAATGTCAGTATTGACTGCAATAAAGACTAGAAAAAAGTTGAAATGCGAAGTTACCCCATAATGAAATCAAAACACAGAAGGTGGTCTGGCCGGATCGGTTGGGGGGGATTGGAGATAATTTTTTGGGAGAACCAATAAAAGATAAAAGAAACAATCCATATCCACAATAGTAGTGAAGATAACGCGTGACAACCAGGTAACTTTTGGAACGACAGTTTCGACATAGATGATATAATACTTTTTGTTAGAGATTTTGTAGTACTTTTGGGTTTTTAATTGATCGGACTTCAAAATTTTTTTTCATTTTTAAGACAACCATATTTCATTTTGAATACTTTTCAACCATAACTGGTGTAGGAAACCCTATCTAAGTTTTTTGCAATTGCAATTCATTGAGGGACAGTAGGACACTTTAGAGTAAACCTAATCAATTGTTGCTATCAATAATGGTGGGTGAGGACCTCTTACACAAGTTTTTGAGACAGTCTGGGAAGCTAAATCAGCTGCCAACACTAAGTTTGCTTGAGTCTGGCAAAGCTGAATCGGCTGCCCTACACTGGTTTGCTGGAGTCCTGGGAAGCCAAATCAACTGCCCAACACTTGAGTCTTGGGAAACTGAATCAATTGCCCAACACTTGAGTCCTGTGAGGCTAAATCAACCACCCAACGATTGAGTCCTGGGAATTCAAATCAACTGCCCAACACTTGAGTCTTGAGAAGCTGAATCAATTGCCCAACACTTGAGTCCTGTGAGGCTAAATCAACCACCCAACGATTGAGTCCTGGGAAGCTAAATCAACTGCCCAACTTTTGACTCCTGGGAAGCTAAGTCAAATGCCCAACACTTGAGTCCTGTGAGGCTAAATCAACCACCCAACGATTGAGTCCTGGGAAGCTAAATCAACTGCCCAAATTTTGAGTCCTGGGAAGCTAAGTCAACTGCCCAACACTTGAGTCCTGTGAGGCTAAATCAACTGCCCAACAGTTGAATATTGGGAAGCTAAAAAAAAGTGCCCAACTCTAAACGAATTAAGTTCTAGCAAGTTAAAACAAGTGCCCAACACTTAACGAATTGAGTCTTGGGAAGCTAAAACAAGTGCCCAACACCAAAGAAATTGAGTCGTGGAAAGCTAAATCAACAATCGTACACTAGATCCTTGGATTAGGAACAAAAAAAAGACCACTAGGAAATCTAAATTTGAAACCAGATTGTTGAAAGAGATATTAAATAAAAGATGTTTTGGAAAGGTTTGATAGCTGGAAAGAGATCTAAGTTTTTTATATATTTTTTCAAATAACTGTGTATATACAATATCGTACATAAATTAAAACTCTCAATAGGGAACTTGAAGAAAACAAGAGTGTCGTTACCAGAAAAAGGCAGAGTTGCGCCAAGGCAGAATCACCCTATAGAACAATTAAGACAGACACCGGTTATAAAAATACCAAAATTAAAGATTAGAAATTTTCAGTTGGTAAGGTGAATGCGCGGAGTAACAAAAAACAGCAAGAGATAAAGATGCAACTGAAGCAAACTTGAGATAAGAAAGATTGCACCCGTTGCAGAAGTTGATCTAGAGACACCTGAGCAAAGTATAGACGAGGTCGAGAAGAAATTGACGGAGTCAAAACCAAAGCCAAACACCGATGAGTAAGAAGCAAAGCCAATCGAGTTCTCGCCAATTAGCAATGGCAATGAGATCGCTGGCAACACCCCAGAAACAACAAAAGATGATTCACAGTTAAAAAGGATAACCTTCTTGGAAAAGTTTGCTGCTGCCGTGGGGATGAGCCCGAAAGATGAACAGATAATAAATGGGACCGGCAAGAGCAAGAACTTTGGAATGGTTTCGCCATAACAACGGCGCGATGAAGAAGGAGAAAAAAGCCCCGGATCCACAAGGACAACTGACTCGAAGATATGGGTGAGATGGGAGGCTAGTTGCGAAAGTTGGAGCAGATAGATAAAATAAATCAAGAGCGGAGAGGAAGACTGAGAGGAGCTGAAAAGGGAGGTCACGTATAACTAAAATGAGAACCTGTATAACTACTTCACCATGGCGAGAGAAACTGAGAAGTTACTACAGATGGCTGAAAGAATTGAACAAACTGACAAGGAACAGAAGAAGTTCATCAAGAAAGACACGGAAGAAATTAAAAAACGGTACAAAACCTTAACCGACAAATCCTGGAGTCTGAAGACAAGAATGGAAACGATGAGCAGAGACCGGGTAGAGAGCTCTGGGTCCATACAGTCCAATTTGGATGCACTCTTGAGGAATTCTATTAATCAGGATGAAGCTTTTAGTGAAAATAACCGCATCGTAAGAAATAGGAATTCCCTCCCTTGCCGCAAATCCAAAAAATCATAGGATTTGAACAAGGAAAGCCAGCAACAAATTCAACCAGGGAATGTTCACGGGAGTGTAGTACCAGATGCTATGACATGGGAAAACACTTGAAAAAATGATGCCAGGACACTTGAAGCATTCGCCACGAGAAACACGGAGTCAAGCGAAGGATGAGGCGGAAAATAGAGGAAAACCTTGAAGAAGCACAAAGAGTTCAACGACGAATCGAATGGTTGCATTGACAAATGAGTCGAGGTTACAAGTAGAGCAGAATAACTTGAATGATGAAAGACAAGATTGCACAGCGATACTAATCAACATGGAGGGCACAGTGAATGATCAAAGAACGAATAAGAGTTTGATACAGCGGACAAGATTTTCGAAAAGCTGTTGAACCGTTTCGGCTCTGGAATGAAGGACATCGAGCAATGATGATGGTTGAGAAGAGGAGGTAAAGGCATGACGAATCGATGGATCAATTTCTGGATGATCGAGAGAGCTTGAGAAGAAGAAATGATCGGGATGAGCCCACTAACAGGAGGAACTTCGGTATTGCTTCAAAATTTATCGGTGGGGTGAAAAATGACGACTTCAGAAAACTTTTGGCAACCTATTATGCGCTATCGACGAATAATGCACCAGCCCCAGAAGAGAATTCATGTTAATGAAACCAAAGAATTGTTCCTTTTCGAAATCTTCAAGGGAGGAGCCAACCGCAAAATTCAATGTGGTACAAGCCAAGAGACGACATGGACAAGCGCAGATCGTGCGCGAATTGTAGTTCAGCAGATCATCACAGAGCGAATTGCACCTCTTACAATAAAGGGATGAAAAGCCTGGGTTATGCACCAGATGAGGACGACATGAACCAGATGGAAGAGCATGAATTCTACGGTGGCTTGATACTCAAGATTGGCGTGAGATGACCTTCTGTAGCCGGGAAGATAATTTCAGAATAGATTTTTGTCTATTATGGGAAGCCGTGAAGAATCAGAATTACCCGAAACACAAATTAGTGCTAGCAGCTGTACAGAACACCAGATATAGAAAGGCAGAATATGACTTTCAAAACAAAAACGTAATAAAAATTGAATTGTCGCTGAAAGCCGTGAAACCGTTAACCGAAGAGAAGGAAATCAATTTAAAAATAGAAGCCAAAGTAACGCCGAGATAAATTACCACAAAGCAGCAGAAGATGCTATAAGCTTATTGAAACAAGATCTGGCTACAAAAGAAATTGAAAAAAGGCTCAGACAGGAATTAGAAAAACAGCAAAGAGGCGAAATATTGTCAGGAGTAAGAACAACACCTGAGTTAAGCGACGCTCTCAAGATCAGGAGCAATTGCAAAATTTTGAAGAAGGAAACCGGGAAGCCTTTTGGGATCACGAAAATTAGAGCAAGAACAATGTTGAGAGTCACCCTAGCTGGTCTGAAGGTGACGAGGAACCTGAGCAAACCAAACAATCAAACACTGATTCACCTATACGGACTATTTGCAATCTATTAGTCCTCAAACTCCATCGAAAGCCTTCTGAGCACTACTGACAAGAGGCCGTGGGAAATTGATGAGAGTAGACAGTAGATATACCGAAGTATATGGCCCACACGAGGTCATGCTTAATATAGATGGAACAAACATTTATACGAAGACGATGACAACTTGTGCCGGTGACCTTGCGGGCCAGATCTTCGTGGGCCCAGAGGAGCTCAAATTAAGTTGAATTGTACATTGCATCAGGCATGAGAAGGACGCCATGCATTTGAGCAGGGAAACGTACGTTTCCGCATATGTACTGGATATAAACAGAAGGAAGACGCCCTTGAAGGGTTTACTAGATACGGGAGCCGTCTGGATTATGAAACCAATAAAAACACGGACAGTGATGGGATTTGATGAAGATGGCCTGATAGTTTCCAGAATACGGCTGTCAGCTGCAAACAAAGGGGCGCTAAGGGTGCTTGACAGAACACCGATAAAAGCATTAATACTAAGGGAAACGCTTCTGTGAATGAGCTTCCTTGTAGTGAAGAACCTAGATGAATCCGATCAGCTCGTTTTGGGCAGAGATTTTTTAAAGAATTTTGATGTAAAGATATATCATAACAATGCCATGTTCAGGATTCGAAACCCGGAAAAGAAGTACGTAACAAAATCGGTAAATTTGATAAAAACACAGGAGTGTAAAGCTCCGGTTTTCTTGAGTAGGAGTTTGAGGATGAAAGCTAATGAGGCTGCAACTGTGAGCTTGATATTGAAGAACTACAATGAACTCAGTGATAATAAACAGGTCTGTGTATTACCAAATCCAAAAAGCCAAAAAGCTGCTATTTTTGGACGATCTTTCTCAATCATCTAGGATGGCATCTGCGTCAGTGTCTTGTTGAATACTCTTGATACACCAATCACATTCCAAGGAAAACGGAATTTCGGATAAGCATTGGCGGTGAAAACTACTGGAAATCTTAAGAAATATGAAGTTCTTGATTGTCCGAAATACAAGGACAGAATTTGTATCTTGAATAGATTGAAGCGAATACAAAGTTCGTCGGAAAATTCTAATTCACTAAAGACAGTTGATGGAATTTCAGACAAGACCCACACCTGAGGAGTTGGATATGGACCAACCGGTTTTACCAGAAAGACAACATTTAAGGGAAAAAATAACGGACGAACACTTCGAAGCCATCAAAGATGGGTTAGACAGGAATCAGGACGTTTTCTTGAGACATGAAGCAGATATCGGGTTGTGTAACTTTGTTGAACATGAAATAGAATTGGAGAAGTCGGCGACACCGATATCAACTGAGATTCTGTTGTGACTTTCGATATCCGAACTCATCCCACCTATCCCACCCTGAGAATAGACGAAAGTCTTTCAACAATGGGGGATGCAAAGTTTTTCTCTACTCTTGATCTGGGATCGGGTTTCTGGCAGGTACCATTTAGGAAGTAAGAGAGGGAGAAAATGGGATTTGCTTGCAAGCTGAGATTGTTTCAAAGGAAAAGGATGCCTTTCGGCCTATGCAATGCGACAGCCACATTCCAGATTGATGTCACAAGCTCTACCAAGCGTAACAAAGATGAATGGAAATTCGGTAATGTGTTACGTGTACGACGTGGTGATAGCAACACCAACCATTGAGGATCACATCGAGCATTTGGACAAAGTGTTTGCATGTATGGAAAGGGCAGGGTTGGAATGCGAGCCATTGAAATGCGAAATCTCGAAGGTCTCAAAAAAACCTCGAAGAATGGTGGACAAAAATGGCATCAGACTAGATCAAGACGCAATTGAGGCAGTTCTGACTGGGAAATGACTCAAAACTGAACATCAGTGGATGAGCTTTCTTGGTTTCGCGAACTACAATAGAACTTTCCTCAAAAATTACGTGGACAAAGTATACCCGGTGCAACAACTCATGAGACATAAAGGCAAGAAGCTTACATAGAACAACGCGGCAGAGGAGTACTTTCAGAGAACAAAACGAGAGCTGTGTGAGGCGCCAGTATTGGGCATGCCAACAGAGAATGGCTTGTACGTCCTAGACACAGA
The DNA here is from genome assembly GCF_963678635.1 of Symsagittifera roscoffensis. NCBI lineage: Eukaryota > Metazoa > Xenacoelomorpha > Acoela > Convolutidae > Symsagittifera > Symsagittifera roscoffensis. The sequence goes on from NC_087062.1 coordinate 66,667,981, forward strand.
TGCCTCAGCGCTTGTGATTTCTGCGATACTCGATCAAGAGCAGGGTCGATTGGCAGGACCGTCTTTAGACCAATAGCGCACGGGAGCAAGCTCCTAAACGACACGGAGATGAGGTACTGGGCGCCCAAAGCGGAGATGTTTGCAATAGTTACCTTCGTAGAGAAGTGCAGAGCATATCTGGGCAGCGAGCCATTCAAGCTACGGTTGGATAACAGAGCATTGACTTGGCTGAAAACGTACTCAATGAATCAGAGTTACCTCAGGAGATGGATAAAGCGTCCAGATGGTTACAATATGATAATTGAGCACAGGAAGAGAGACAAGCACCAGAATGCAGACAGCTTGAGCAAAAAGATGAAGTTTAACGAGAGACAAGAGCAGAGGGAAGCTGACATACCTGAAATAAAAAATGGATTTATAATTATTGACAAAGATACCTATGGCAGTTTGCCACTCACAAGATGGCTCGACAAATCAAAGAAACCAATCGACGGTCATCCAGAGTTACTTACTGAACACAAGGAGACAAAACTCCTAGGGAGGCAATCACGAATGCCTGTAGAATTTTTGCTCAAGTCGAAACTAGTGAGGGAGACGTTAAAGAAGAAAAAATTTATGACCTAGAGGATAACGAGAAAAAAAAGAGCAGTGGTGGGACAAGATCTGATGAGAAAAAGCTGGCGGACAACAAGCCCGTGGACACGATCAAGCCGATCGAGATGAACGATTAAACAGAAGTCACGACAATGAAAAAAACCAAAGTAGGTTCGCACGGAGTTAGTCAATCGGCAGACAAAGAACTAGAAAGTAAAGAAGTGGTGTGAACGCTATCGAGAGAATCCTTGAGGAGATACTCATGCAGACCACATTGAGAAAAAGGGTGTCCTTCAAAGAGGAGGCTGAAGAGCTCGGAGCAGATCAAGAGTTCGGAAAGTGAATGATCCATGTGGAAGATAGTGAAAGAGACGATTTGTCCGGGGAGTCAAACGCAGCGGACGAAGACTCCACGGAAAGTGAAGACGAACCACCCAGCCTGTGACTGATAATAGTGGCGACAAAGATGACGAATTAGGACAGAGAGATTCGTACGGACCCCCCGTCTGGAATGTGCACTTTTGACTCTGATTATGCAAGTGGAGGAGAAGAACTGGAGATGATAGCGGCATGAAGGAAACCCTCCAGGCAGTTATCATGCAACTCGAAAATAAGCAAGAATCTTGAGCCCGAGATCATTGGGGGAATCATGATTAAGTTGGAATGTGTCAAGTTACAAGATGACTTGAGGTTAGATGACGAGAAAATAATACACAAATACAACCTCATCATACTATAATTGCAGCATTAGACAGAAGTGTTGCTTAGATCGCTTGATCAAATGGGGCATCAGGGAAAGGGAAAAGTTCAACATTGAAAACTTCATCGGTTTGATTGACCTGGCTTGATGAAGGCTTGCGAGAGAGGGATCAAGGCGTGCCTGTCATGCCTGCAGGTGAAGGACCCAAGAAAAATGAAGTTCCCAGTGAAGTCGGTGGAGAGCTCGGATTTCAATGAAGTTGTGCAGATAGACCTCCAAAAAAGCTGCATGTCGGAAACGGGGTACAACCAGATCCTAGTAGACATAAATCATTTCGAGAAATTGACCGAAGCAATACCGCGTCAGACAGCGTAAGCAGAGGAAGCTTGCAATCACCTAATCTCAAATTGGATCTGAAGATACGATTTTGCCATAACCTTTCAATTGGACACCAGGAAGGCCTTCGTCGTGGATCTAACGAAAGCCTTGATGAAGATATCCCATATCGTTCAAGTACTCAATGACTCATAATCAACCGACGAATGAACTGGTAGAACGGCAATATAGGACACTAGTAAACATGCTTAGATTGTACTGCTCCACGTACATTAAAGATTGGGAAGAGTACTTGCCGCAAGTAGTGGGTGCTTATAACAGCACGCAAAACTCGAAAATGGGGTTCAGTCCCTTCATGATGCTGACAGGCCAAGAGAGAGCAATGTCGCTGACATTTTTCTACCCAGAATACGAAGGACAGAAGACTTCACCCCAGCTTACATGAGAGAGACAATCAAAAAACAACAAGAACTGAATTACCTGTGCAGTCGTAACACAAAGCAAGCACAGATGAGACAGCGCAAAAACTACAACGAGAAGATACTACAACCGAAAGCGTACACTGAGGGGAAAACATGTCTGGTTGTTTCAGAACGTCATCCCGCCATAAGGAACAAAGAAATTATTGAAAAAATGGGGAGGCCCATTCATGATACCAAAGGTTCACCAGCAAGATCGATTCTATCACTATCAGAGGATAAAAGTCTACTCATATAAAGGTTCTTTTGCTACAGAGGACTGGACTGAACGGGAGCAGAATGAGCTGCCGGAGTCGGTCGAACCAGACAAGCCCATAAAGATGGAGACAAGAAGAGGCGGACGCAAGAAAACAGGCATGAGCTACAACAGATATGGAGACGACGTCTTGATTGACAAAATAAAGCAGAGATGGTGAGCGTAAGTCACTTAATCCCGAAGCGAGAGTGGCAGATTGTTGATGATGATGAATAATTCTGGCAAGAGGATATTAGTATGCCAGAGCGGGAGATGGATTTAGAGCAGTGCGAAACGGAAGAGAGAGAACAGGTAAACTTGAGAATTCTGAGTGGATTTATGGCCAAGAGGGAAAAAAAGGTGAACAATCGGGAAAAGCAAGCACGAAGCCGACCTATCTGCAGCCAAATATGTTAAGGAAAAAACTCCTCGTTTGAATGGATAGCGACGAAACGACTGCTAGACGTACACTCAATTAACCTGAACACGACACCATCGACTGGGACAGCAATAGAATTTTTTGTCCGGATAGTGGGGGTAGGACATACCCACAACAAAAATTTAATGATAAAGAACTAAATGAGAAAGAATATTCGAAACAAGAGAAACCAGTGGACTGGAAGTGGAACAACAGGGATTTGAACCCACTACTGGAAAAAAAATTCCAGATAAAACTTGAAATACCGAACAAATACTCGAAGAATATCTTGATTAGGGACAGCAATTTCATCTTTTCAGACAGGACCAGCACAATATGCATAGCAGCGAAGCTTCAAGACCGGCTAGAGGCGGATTTCAAAAGAGAACATCAAAATGTGGAAATCATGTTCAGACATAGACCAGTATTGGGAGACCTGGCGGCGTTGCCACCCTCTGTATCGCAGTTGCCAGGTAAATGCCTGAGCTTTTTTGATGACGAAGATCAGTGAGGAGAATGTGGTAGACCCTGATCAGATGGTACTGGCTTTGACGCAATCAGGAGACTTCCTGGTCGAAAGGGAAATAAAAGAAGTCTCAATACCCGTTTACGATCCAAGCAGAGGCACATTGAACCCTCGGGTGTGCTCTCTTGCACATGGTTTTCGCGGAAACGAGGATAACAGTAAACCTACACAAGAAATTTTACCTGAGCATTTCTTAAGTCATGAGTTGGTATAACGGTCTTGGGCTGGGGCTTGGGTCTTGAGTTGGCACAATGGTCTAGAGTAAGGGGAGGATGGTATACAGTGTGAGATTAAGATTTAAATAAGAACAGCTTAACATTTGAACTAAAATACTAATTCAAATCACATGGTGCTAAATTATAATAGGAGCTGCATGATTTTATCTGTAATTAAACGTTTGAAATGGTGCACGCAATTATTGTAACGGACTGATTGACAAAAGCATTGTTTAAGCAATTTTTAGAAATTTGTGAATGAGAAAAAACCTGTGGTAGGAACAGGACAAGTCTAAAACTCAGATTTGTTTTTAGATTCGAATTGATAAATCATCGAAAGGAATCAAACTGAAACTATCAAAGATAACAAGCAAAAATAATAGTGGGGATCTAGCTGCGCTGATCATGAGGCTGCGCTGTCATGAGGCATTGAAGCAGATCTTCTTAAGAGGTAATCTGTTTCGAAAATTCAGAGTGGTAACCTGGTTCGTTGTTGAGTCGTAATCTCAATTTTCTTTGGTACTTTCTTAAGTACTTGCTTTGGTACTTTCTTGAGCACTCTGCTGTCTTCAACCATGGCTGATCGCTTCTGGAAATCGATACCAGCGGCATTGAAGAAACCCACACTTGGCGAATTGTACATGCGTCTGATAGATCTGGATTATTTTCAAGTGGACAAGAGGATGGCGGTGATGTTGAATGCCATCTTGCAGCTGGAATTGCAAGGAGACGGCAGGCAGTCAGCAATGGAATAAGCTTGATGAGGATTTGACTTGGCAAGAAATCTTGGCTTGAGCAACACCACGTAATATGGAGCTGGTGAAACTCATCTCCTTACCAGGCCGACGACGAGAATGGTGGCTCCGATCAGCGCGCAAACCCACGTCGATGATTCGATCTCAACAAACGGAAGAGGCATATCCGTGCACCAGCAGATTAAGGAGGAATGGGAAAAGACCCAAAGCGAACGGGACCAAACCACTCGGGATAGGGACCCAGCCGTTCAAAACGGGGCAAGGCTAGAACAGACCCGGAAGCTACAAGAGACAGCGGCAACCCGCGACCAGCTACAGTCAGAACTCGAGCAAATGCAAAGGCGGAAACAAGAGAGTGAAAATAGCAAGGAGTGCAAAGTGAGGATGCCGATTAGACCTCTGATGGCTAGATCAAGGCCGGAACTGAAGATGGAAGTGGACGAGACACCCAGGGCGACTGGTCGCTTCAATCTCAACCGGATAGCTCAGCAGCAGATGAGCGAAGATCTAGAGACGTGGACCCCTCCGGAACCCACGCCGTTCTTGAGGGATCTAGAATTGAGTCGAGATCTTGATTTGAGCTGTTCACTTGATAAGAGAAGACAGCCTGGCCAGGGTTCTCACGAGAGTCCGAGCACACTGGCAAAATTCTCAGGTGCGGCGATCCCTCGGATGTTAGCTTCCCTGGAAAAGTTAGAGGTATGGAAAACACACACCGTCTCTTAATGAGGGGCAGAAATAGAGGCGAATCGAGGCGAATTGAGGCGAATCGATGAAAATACTGATGTTACCGGAGACGGTGAGCTGTATATTGCGGAAGGCGATGATCTACCTGGATCCTACGATACTGACGATTTGCACGATGCCATTCAACGTGATGAACGACGAAAATGAACTGATCATAAACGAGAGGGTGCGTCGCATCAATGGGATAATAGGCGAGATCCAGAGGAGCAGTATTCTGCCGTTGAGGTTGCTTGATTTTGCTCCTATGATAGAGGATTCCCTACCGGGCGGATGCTCCTCCGATGGCATCTGTTTTGTTCGACCTAAAGGCGTGGGATGGTTGAACAAAGTCTTCCAGAGGCATATCAACAATCTAGAGTCGGATTTGCTGGAAACTTGGCAGTTTACTTTTGGTCATCCCCAAGACCTCCCTTTTTCTCAGTCTGACCGTTGGAAGACAGGTTGGGAGAAAGAATTGATTTTAGACACGGCTCAGGGAGCAGCAGGAGCAGGAAGCCGAGCTCGACGTCAATGGAGAAGGACATGAGAGACTCTTCGACGCCACGAAGCTCAGTGGTGTTGTCAGTCGTAGTGGTGGAACGAGGCAACGAGAACAGACCCTCCGGAGAAGCCCTGGAAGGCACGAGCAAGGCTAGATACATAGAAAAGGTAAAGGACCTGAACATGAAGGAATTGGCTTGCCGGCGAGAGTTAATGGAAATTCTAGAGCACAAGAGCCAGTATCATGAGGACCTGAGCAGTCATTATTGCGTAGACTGGCTGAAGAGGCACGAGACGCGTTTTTCTCGAGAAAGGACTTTGGAGACGGTGGACTTGACAGGTGTCCCGAGGAGATCAATCTTTTGCCCGATCAACTATCGACCACCGAAAGAGCTGGGGAGTCCAGTCATGATTGCGGGACCACCAAAACACCGCACAGTCCTGGCCAGAATAAGGGTGGCAGTAGCGGCGCATTTGCGAGCGGTGGAGAAACTTCTAGAGCCCAAGCCTCTGGGGCTTCCTGAAACTGCCTACGAGGGCCCAAATTTGGCGAAAAATTCGAGATACGGAGAGGAGTACTGGCTGCCTATGATCTCTCAGATCCGAGAACCGCTCGATTGGTGATCGTCGTGGGTTCGTACTTCGCGGTAACGTCGGAGAAATTGTTTTGGGCCGGAAACTCTCATATACATATTGAGCGGGCCGAACTGAACCAGATGTTGTCGCTGGTAGTAGCAGTAACGTCGGAGAGTTCATGCAAGCCGGAATTGCTACTGTTCGAGGGAAAGAATGACCACCTGCACCCAGCTGGACTTCTAGAGCCCTTGAGGAGCGGTGAACCTGCGCCGAAGAAAATCTGAGAGGTAAAGCAAACGTTGTTCTCCGCTATGAATGAGATACAAGAGTTAGTGGCGGTCAGACTGGGGTCGAAGACGAAGGTGGTGGTCACGTCTTCACCAGGTTACGCGAGCATGACGCCTGCCCTTCAACCCGTGTAACGGTACTGTTCCTAATAGCGGAAGGCAGCGGACTGCGTAATCGAGAATTAGAACCGAAGAACTTGAGACTCTTGAGGTCGGAATTGGCGGCAGCTTGGGCGAACTCATTTTATGCCTTGAGAGGCTTTTACGTGCTTGCGGATATCTTGACAGTACTTGATGAAGTGTTTGGAGATCTCAAATCTGACGAGTCAACTCAAGTTCAAGCCAGCGAAAAATGATGATCATTATTTGATCAAACATTTGACAAAGAGCTTGTGGTTACGGAACATGGAGCTCACAATTGTGAGCTCCACGAGCAGCTCAAAACGACCCGTACATGACCAAATAAATGTGGTGTACGCAGAGAAGCAACTGGAATCTATGGTCAATTGCCTCATTCAAGAGAGAGGAAGATGCCATTCCTGAAGCCGAGGCTAGAAAGCGTGGGTCACAGGACAAAGGAGTGTGGGATTTTATGCAGAAGCAGCTCGAGCCAGCAGAAAAGAAGGAATTGATGGTGAGAAAACTTCTTTTTTTGGCGAATGACACGCCAAGGGAGACCTAAAAACGAGAAAAGCGCATGAGATCTTGGGATTCTTGAGTCCGTGCTGGGAGAAAAAGTAACTGGATGGTTTGTCCTCCAAGGGGAAGACCATCTTTGATTCAATCATCCAGGACTTCTTGAGCATGTCAATCAACCTACTGCTGGCGTTATACCTGGTGTTCTCTATATACTTGTTTAAAATGGGCCCGGTCTTCATGTTCAGTAGGGGTGGGGAGTTTCTGAGGATCGACGGATACTTGACGCTGAGCCTCTGACGCATGGGAATTTGTCGGTATATCATCATCTGATGAAATATGTGGACCTAATTGCCATGAATAGAGCTCACCCAAGTCTTGAGATCTACTACAACAAATGTGCAGCGGGGTTGTAAACGCTACTGATGGAGTATCTTTTGATGCAAAACAGACACTTGACTGGGGAAGAAACAGGCTCGAAGACTAAAGAACAAGTTATGGAAGTGAATGTAGGTATGATTCTCCTAACGGATCTATGCCTAGCAATGCGATCTGATCCTCTAGAAGAAGCGAGAGGGCTGGGAGAAGTGCTGACCTGCGCTTATGGTCCAGCAGTAACCTATGCCTTTCCAGACCCCTTGATTATAGCGTATCGACCTTCAGTGATACATGTGAGCTTGATCAGCATTCTAGATGGGACGGCACTGAACTGGTGCAAACAAGGGCACTTGAGAGCCCAAATGAGCGAGACGGTATTGTTTGGAGAAGTCAAAGATCCCGAATTGATAGTGCTGAACTTTAGTAGCCAGCTGCAGTGTAGGATGAGTGGAAAACGAGAGAATCCGATTGAGGTTTACCCGAAGTTCTGGAATTTGAACCCTCTGGAGAAACAGGCTGGAGAGATCTTGGAGATACCGACTTGGATGGATGCCTTCGACTTGATAAGAAAGGAACTAGAGGTAACTCTTGAGCGGAATGTGCTGCCAGCAACTCTCCCGGAATTCCCTACTGTGAGACGGATGACCTTGGGAATGAATAATCTGCTGAAAGTGCCGTCAGTGTAGGTTACAAAGGACGTAGAGCGATAACAAAGAGTAATCGCGCACGGCTGGGATCCTCTGTTTATCGGGTACTCCGCGGCTGGGTTTTTTTTTTTCATTCCAGTGAGATCAAGATAAATTCCTGGACGAACGCAGCGAGAAAGATGAGAGGGTCAATGCCACCGAGATGTGACGTGCGCGCCGGAAACAGTACACCATGATGGCCGAGTCATAGTGGAGGAAGGACACTTGGGCCTGAAGGCGGGGTCGAGATGCAGCTCGAGGACGCATCTGGCTCTCTACGGTTTAGAAGACATGGAATTACAGCATGAGGAACATGGGTTTGATGATACTGGCGCTCTTTGCGTACCCGTCACGGAATACCAAAGAATAAAGTCACACCCTCACCTCTGTCAATTGACACTCCTGGAGACAAAAAAAAACCTTCCAGTGGAGAATAGATTTGAGGATGCCTTGACGTGAGAGCGTTCGGAAGTGACAGAGGAGAAAAGATGGAGGAAGCTCTCAATGTTCCCGCAGAAAATATGGACACGGGAACGACCCCAGCTGAAGAGGTGGCAGTCGAAACGTACAGTCCTGGCACCACGCGAGAACTATTACAGGACCTGAGTGGAGAGGAATGGGCGGACACAGCAACGCCACCTCTGGGATCTCCTCGGAAGAATCTGGAGTTGCAGCTTGGGAGTCAGCCAGCAGACATGGGCATGGTATTCTTTAGAAGCGAGAGCAAAGAGAAAAACACTTTCGAGGGACACAAAAGGATGTTCATGAGTGCTCTGGATACAGAGGGATGGCAAAATTTCTTAGCAGAATACAATCAGATAAGGGACTGAAAGTGGGCGTCGAGAAGTTCAAGGAGGAAATAAGGGACATCGTCGTGGAGTTCAGAGAGCCTATCTTGATGGGGACTGAATTGGACAAAATGGCACGAGAAGAGTTGCTGAGCAAAATGATTCAAACCCAGGAAACGAGGCCGAATACCGCACCTAGATCCTATAAAAACAGCTCTACTCTAAAAAGAAAAGGTGAAAATTAAATAGTAAAACAGTTAAGACCCAGATGAGTAAAAAAGATAAACCTATTATTAAAGCTAAAATTTTATTATACCTAAGGCTAAAAATGGGAAAAAGATACTTGAAATGAGTGAACACGGAAGGCAAGTGTCAAGGGAAGAGGCCCATGAAAAGGAGGCCGCTTTGGTGTTTATGCCCCGACAACCGATTGTGTCTACGCCCCCGAGCAAAGAGTCGAGGTCAGAGAACCATGCGAAATTCGACAGCAGCCATGACGTGCATCGTAGCATGATCGAGGTAGAGGAGTACTCGAAGCCCTAAAATCGAGGAGACTATCAGTATGTCTCTGGCGTCATGGGGACATCAAACAACAACTTCTTGAGCACAGAAGCCGGAGCAGCTTACATGAATTTTAAGGCTACAGAGTTGCTGGATTCTGGACGGAAAAGATAGTTGAAATCGACACAACAGAGAGAGAGAGAGAGAGAGAGAGAGAGAGTTCTAGCTTGGGCTTGCTTCTTGAGAATGAACCAGAGACCATCTGTGTGCCACGATCAGAGAAAAGAGTGGAACTGAGGCTAGGTGGCGAAGACAACTCATTTTTCACAAACCTGGGAGTGGTCTGGAAGCTGTTAAGAACTTCACGGGGCCGACATCCTCAAGCGAGTTTGAATGAAGAGAGAACAGAGCGGACTGTGTTGTCACCAGAAAAAATGAGGACCGGGGAAACTTTAATGTGATACACAAGCTGATTTTGCTTTATCGTGAAGAGTCCAAAGACAAAGCGGAAAGTCTAGAGACGAACTGCCGAAGAAAATAGAGCCAGGCACTTGTCTCGAATTGGCAACCAGAGGAGGAGGACAGTCATGCGGAGGAGGAGCAGTGCTCGGACCCAGAGTAGAAGATTTAAGTGATATTTGGGGAAAAGAACTCTTGAGTCTCGAGTGGGAGAGTTGTAGTGATTTTGAAAAACAAAGAACGAGTTGCAAAACACTCAATAATTACCCCGCCGAGGACAAAATTGACCCAATCCACACGAAGATGACGGAGTTTGAACACTTGCTCGAAGCATCTGGAGAAGGCAGTCTCCGGTGTATTAACTTGGCGCATGGAGACTATCCATGTCATTATGTGGCACAGACCGTGTGGTAACCAGAGAAGAGCAACTTCTGATTGATATGAGATGATGAGGAAATTCAGGCGATACCGTTACCAGATCACCAACAGAAGGTGACCCTCTTTGTGGTGAGCTCGATGCTGACAAAGCGATGGATCGAGGAGAACGTGATGAAATACCGAGAGTCGAAAGTACCGACCGTGGAAGCAATTCATGCGATCGATTACAGCAGTAGGATTGAGACCGCTGACGCCGCTGCTTACACATTGCAATGGATTAACCACAGGTTGGCAAGGTATCAAGTTGTCAAGGTATGAAAAGACAATACTAAAGCGAGGGAATTGGTACTAGAGGAAGATCTAGCGGAAAATGTGAGCAGTACCTACATCACTCCTTTGGTTTGAACAGAGAGCCCAGGGTGAAGAAACTATCGAATCATTCCAGAAATTTGCAGAAACAAAAAGAGTGGATGCGGGCTTACGAGCAACTGAAGGCGTGCGAAGAAATCGTGATTAGATCTGATGATGAAGAAGAATTGACAAGGCAGATCAAGGTGTAGAGCGCGTCTGGGCCCAGTACCTCGAAGGCAAGGTGAACAAATTAAGTCAGGTGTTCTGGCTGGATTATTGAGGCTTGAGCGGGGAGAAGGTCATGGGGCTTGAGCGTGGACTTAGATGAGATCTGAGGGAACGAAAACGAGATTTTAACCCACAAACTATTGTTAATTAGAATCATATATCTGTTTTATATATCAAAGTTTTGTATGACAATTTTCTGACTGAGCTGAGCAAAAGGAATTTTAAACGGCCTCTAAAGCTAAAGTCCAAAGTGCAGTTGAACGAAAAAATATAATTGCTACTTGGCTTTAGAGTTACAATTTTACATGGCTGTGAACTTTGGTGATGAAGATCAAGTTGAATCTGCTGCATACTTCTGTAAATGACCACTGGCATTGTATCCTTCTGGAAACACTCACAATTCTGGAAGTCATGATGACGACACGCGATGAGGACATCGATCTTGTGCCAGTCGGTCATACTCTGAAGTTTTATCTTGACGTATGGGGAAATTTTAGTTTTTGAAAAATTCGATTCGGCCATGTCACCATCAAATTTGTCGCAGCAACTGAAAAAGTAAGTCTAGGAAATCAAAGACTTGAAATTTATTGGCGCGAAGGTGGACAAAGAGTCATTCTGGAGACAGAATGCTGTTCGCAATTTGTCTAATGATAACAATCAGTTCCAGCAGAGTTGGCTTTCATTACGTTATTTACTTATTTCTAGAGTCGCGTCACTCCTTTAAAACTGAATTAAAATTTATGCGGGTATTTTACACAGTCATTTTGAGATACGTCTGGTTTTAGGCTGATTGGATAGGTTCAAAGTCCATGAAAAGGTAAGGTCATACATGAGTTTCTAATCCTGTTTTCATCGGCGTTCGGGTGTTTAAGATATTTAGAGACTTAGCCTGGCGGCGTTCTTTTTCCCAGAGTGGGGGTGTTTTGATAGTGGCATTTAAGCTGTAACAGGATTTTGTAGTCCCATGTCTTAAGCGAACAGATTTGGCTCCGACAGAATAAAGTGCAAAAACACAAGAGGTAGTGTCCCTGACCCTTGAGCCAATGGTTTTAGGGCCTATTTCTCCTGAGCTCATATGTGACGCAAGCGGAGGACTGTTAAAAGCAAGGAATGCGATATATATCAAAATTTTTATCGATATTCGATACAAATAGTGGTTTTTTCCAAAGCAATTTTCGATATAATATCGATATTGATACTTTGACACCATAAAAATGAATTTTCCTTAAAAATGTAAAAGTATTACGACTTTTATTGATTTTTTTTGATACTTTCATGTTTTAATTTTCTAGTTTGGCTAATGAAAAAAATTTGCAAGTTTTCACAAAAATTTAATATTTTTTTTACGATTGAATTCATTTTTTCTGTGTCAGTGGCAAAAATTGTAAGTTTTTACAAAAATATAAAATAATTTGTACAATTGAATGCATCTTTTCTGTGTCGGTGGCAAAATTTGCAAGTTTTCACAAAAATATTATATATTTCTTACAATTGAATGCATCTTTTCTGTGTCGGTGACAATTTTGAGCAAAATATCGATATCCGATATTTCAAACCAAATATCGATATATCGATACTGTCATGATTTCGATATTCGATATTGACCTACTCCGATATACCCAATTCCCTGGTTACAAATTTTCTCAATCTGGTTTACTCGAGTCCCACTCATAATATTATTTATGTTCAATTTATAAAAAATTATTTTATGTATATATATATATAAATTATAATATATACAAATTATATTATATTTTTGTGAAAACTTTGAACATAAATAGGATATGAAGATAAATCATTATATTATTATTTATGATTTGAACATAAATGTATCGCAGGGTAGGGGTGTAACTTGCAATTGGTATCAAAAACCAACAGATACAGGGACTATACTGAACTATAGAAGCTCCACCCCAAGGCAGTATAAGCGTAGTGTTATCCAAGGCACTGTAATCAGAGTTTTTAGGAGTACATCTAGCTGGGAGCAATTTGATAAGGCTATGGAAACTGAAAGGGCGCAATGGCTGACAAATGAAACCCTGAAAATTGGTCCGCAAAGGTGGCTTCAGACGCCTTGTGCAAAATCATCTAGGGTAAGGGCAAGCCCCTGGATAGTGAGAGGAGTTTGTCACTTCATTCACCAAAGGATGTGAAGCCCATAATGCTGATGGTGCAATATAGAGGTAAACAAAGCCAATATTTTGCTAGCAGGTTACGAAAATTAACTACACCACAAGAAAATTAGAATCATGTTTATCATCCTTGAAGTCAGCATTTTCTAATGACCTCAAGTCAAGCGTGGTTTTTAAACTGTCATGAAGTGGATGTACTTCCACCTATGTCGGACAAACTGTTCTACGCCTGACCACTAGAATTGAGGAAAACAAGAAAGCAGACTCACCGGTAGGCCTCCACCTTCAGCAATGCCAAGTTGAGGGAAATAGCGCAGATCTTAGTTAGGAAATTATAGATAGGTCAACAACAAAACAAAATCGTTAACACTAGAGGCAATATATATCAAGAAAAAGAAACCGGGCTTCAACACGCGCGAAGAGCTTAAGATCAGGGAGTTAACAATGAAAATTTAGTCCCAAAATGTTTTTGGTTTTTTATTTAAAACGTACATGTCTAAATCGAAATTATGACTAAGAAACTTCCAGACAAATTAATTTAATTTTGTTGAATTAATTTTAGAGGTTAAAAGTATTTTAATCGTAATAGTTGTTTTGAGGTCAACTGTGATTGGTTAATTTTTTAACATGATGGATTAGAATCAAAGTCTATGTGAATTATTGTAAATAACATTTGTAAATTGATGTTTTATCGTCATTTAGATTAGTTTATCGTAAAAAACCTGACGATGCACATAGTTGCGAAAACGTTTGAAATTTACTTTTAATAAAACTTTCTTCGTAATTTCAAATTGTAATTGCGTTAAAATTGTATATTCAAACAAACGTTTTCGCACAATTTTGTGCATCTTCATGTTTTAAAAATTCTAAACTATCTTAGTTGGGATGTAGTTGGGATTATTATCATTTTTTATTATGATTATTATGATTATGATTTTTATTAATAATAGGAGCTCCACGGGAGAGTCCGTGATGGTTCATCGATCCCCTGAGATGATAACAAATTGGTTTATTCTTATTAATTTTCTGCAGTTGCACTGTAAACAATCACAATGCATTTTCCAAGTGCAGGTAACACCTTCATCAAAATATACAGTGAAATAATTCCAAAACCATCGAAGAAGGCTTTTCTTGAGAGAACCAATATATGACTCTCATCGCCCTTTCGGTCACGTTAAACTTTCCTTTTTTCCCTAATTTAGAAATTGCAAGGTTTTTTGCTGGGTGAAAGAGTCGTATTCACAGCGCCGAAAATTTGTTTGAATATAATTACCTGCGGTAAAAATCCGACATCACAGTCCAGTATTCTTTCAAATTCTGGCCTACTCTGCGGTAAAACTGCTTAAAATTATTTTAAGCAGCATATTTTAAAATATTTAAGCTTTACTATTTTTTCCATTTTATATTTCTCACAATTTATTATATAATTAAGTGCGGGCTTCGCTATCTCACCATGTTTAAGCTTTTTCAACGTACTATTTTTGCATGTTTAAGCTATATCGTATATTGCAATGGTTAAAATTTTTTTTGATTTTCTAATTTGATTTTAGTGGTTATTTTACCGAGTTTAAATTAAGAAGCCCAATATCGAAATAGGGGTTGCTCTATTATATATTTAAGTGCGGGTTTTACTATCTCGCCATGTTTAAGCTTTTTCAACGTATTAATTTTGCATGTTTAAGCTATACCGTATATTGCAATGATTAAGATTTTTTTTCGATTTTCCTATTTAATTTTAGTGGTTATTTTACCGAGTTTAAATTAAGCAGCCCAATATCGAATTAGGGATTGCGAATTTGGTCTCCAATTTTGAATGCCCGAATCATTTTAGCTAACGAGATACGACGATTTTTGAGATTTTTTCAAAAGTTTTCAGAAATTTCAAATCTATTATATATCTATTATATATTTAAGTGCGGGCTTCACTATCTCGCCATGTTTAAGCTTTTTCAACGCATTAATTTTGCATGTTTGAGCTATATCGTTTATTGCAATGATTAATAATTTTTTCTTCGATTTTCCTATTTGATTTTAGTGGTTATTTTATCGAGTTTAAATTAAGCAGCCCAATATTAAATTAGGGGTTGCTCTATTATATATTTAAGTGCGGTCTTTACTATCTCGCCATGTTTAAGCTTTTTCAACGTATTAATTTTGCATGTTTAAGCTATACCGTATATTGCAATGATTAAGATTTTTTTTCGATTTTCCTATTTAATTTTAGTGGTTATTTTACCGAGTTTAAATTAAGCAGCCCAATATCGAATTAGGGATTGCGAATTTGGTCTCCAATTTTGAATGCCCGAATCATTTTAGCTAACGAGATACGACGATTTTTGAGATTTTTTCAAAAGTTTTCAGAAATTTCAAATCTATTATATATCTATTATATATTTAAGTGCGGGCTTCACTATCTCGCCATGTTTAAGCTTTTTTAACGCATTAATTTTGCATGTTTGAGCTATATCGTTTATTGCAATGATTAAGAATTTTTTTTTTCGATTTTCCTATTTGATTTTAGTGGTTATTTTACCGAGTTTAAATTAAGCAGCCCAATATCAAATTAGGGGTTGCTCTATTATATATTTAAGTGCGGGCTTTACTATCTCGCCATGTTTAAGCTTTTTCAACATATTAATTTTGCATGTTTAAGATATACCGTATATTGCAATGATTAAGATTTTTTTTCGATTTTCCTATTTAATTTTAGTGGTTATTTTACCGAGTTTAAATTAAGCAGCCCAATATCGAATTAGGGATTGCGAATTTGGTCTCCAAGTTTGAATGCCCGAATCTTTTTAGCTAACGAGAGCGACAATTTTTGAGATTTTTTCATAAGTTTTCAGAAACTTTAAATAACACTCTCTGACCTGTTGGGTCCTGTCAGAGTAATCTCAAAGATTGCGAATCTGAAAATTTGAAATTCCCAACCTTGTAGTTGGGTGCTGTCAGAGTACTCTAAGAAATAACAATTCTTGCCTCCAAATATGACTGTTCAAATTCTTGTAGTTTTCGAGATATGACGTTTTTTGTGATTTTTCCATAAAATGTTCAGAAAACTTATATCAATTTTTTTTTCGCAAAACCTGAAATTCCCAACCCTGTAGTTGGGTCCTGTCAGAGTAATCTCAAAGATTGCGAATCTTGCCTCCAAATATGACTGCTCAATTCTTTGTAGGTTTCAAGGTTTGACGTTTTTTTGTAATTTTTTCAAAAATTTTCAGAAAACTCAATTTATTAAGATTTTTTAAAATCTGAAATTCCCAACCCAATAGTTACGTCCTGTCAGAGTACTCTCAAAGATTGCAAATTTTGCGTCCAAGTATGACTGCTCAATTCTTTTTAGTTTTCGAGATATGAAGAATTTTGTGATTTTTTCAAAATTTTTTCAGAAAATTTAAATTATTATGTGTAACATTCGCCCAGAAGTACATATCGACGGAAAATAAAGCTAAGCTATAAAACGACTGGCCAGCGTCTAAACTAAGCTCTACATGCTTTTCACCGTCTCTACCAAAGCCAGTTTTTTTGGTGGTCTTTCTAACATCGGGTCGACAAAAACGTTACTGCTTTCGGCTTCGGTCAAAACACTCAGATTAACTTAATTACATGCAGAAATAGTGAGCTCATGGCTGGGTCTCAGTATCCCCAGACCACGAGGTCACTCCTAAAAACAGGGCTACTACTACTTATTATATTACTATTGTTTTTGTTCAGTAGATAAAAATCATCATCTCCATCCAAGATGGATCAACCCTTTCCCCCAACTCCTAGCTTCTCATCCTTGCAAAATGAATTCAGATGTTAATTAAATTCAATTCAGGACATAATAGGGAAGCTAAAAGTTTGTATAAAGTGATATAAGTTCCAGTCCCGAGACCCCTCCGGATTCTTGAATCCGGGGAAATAAGACCCTTATCTTCCTTCCGGAAGGCTGTCCTCTACCCTTCACCGTTGTTTGCAACTGCCTTGCAACTATTGTAGCGCAACAATAGTTGCAATTCGGAACGGTCTCTGCTACTTCTGCTTTTCTCCAATTCGGATTCTCAATTTTCTCGTTGTTGTCGTCGTCGCAACTATTGTTGTTCTGATTTTATTCTGGTTTTTCTCTAAAATGGCCGTTTTTGACGCTTCTCAGAATTATTACGTCATCACTTCGAATTTTTAAAATCTCAAAATACCAGAATATCTTCACCTTCGTCGTTTGACTAATCGTCCCAATAACGTTGTTAATCTCTTAAAACCGTCAATTTGGAAGGTTAGCTGCTAAAATTTCGAATCTGCGTTTTCGTTCATTCTGGTCGAATGTCACATACTCCCCGGACAGCCCGGTCAATTTCCCCATTGAATCTCGCAATGTTCGTAAAATTGGTACAGTGTCATCGAACAGAATTTACAAAATGCACGAAATTACTTTTATCCGCGTCACATCGACTCACTGCAGAATATAAATGGCATCATACTACATTGCTATAGCCTGGTAGAACATACAAACCGAATGAACCGAATGATATGGTTGAACTGGATTTTGAGGGCCCCGTAAAATACACAAAAGGCGGAAGTAAGATGTCTTAAAAGCGGTAGACGGTTTTTTGCATCAGCCTTTGGCCTAGCTTTGCTCAAGTAAAAATTCCAAAATGTACTAAATTTTCCAAGTAAATATATAAATAATGTAAATAAGTAAAAATATAAACCAAACTCTTTCACTAATCTGCACTTTGAGGATATGACTTAAGATAAAACATTTTTTCTGACTTCCAACGTCAATGCCCTGATTTAAAACTTTTTCTCCTAGGTTCTAAAAGGTGTTAGTTTGCAGGACAGTCCTGCCAACCAACAAGCTAAAATTATCCTAATCTTCTTCCCTTCGGAAATTCTAGTTGTTATTGTCCTGAATATTGAAATTAAGGAACTCTGTGGTTAGAAAGAACAATGAAACAATCTCCCTCTTCAAGAGATTATCCAAGCCTTTCATGTCACCCCAAAGTGATCAGTTTTCCTAGTTGATTAAAAACAGTCATGCAGGCTGGAATATTTAAATATACTCTTTGCTCAAGCCTTTCTAAATAAATAGTAAGTGTCTCTAAAGCCACTAACTAAAATTAAAATGCAAATTTATAAATGCAACAAATTCTTTAATGTTCAAAACTCAACTAAATGTTTCAGTTTTCAATTGCAACTTGGTTGCTTAGTTTCTCACTTGAGTTTTTGTCACACACATAAAACAATTCTGTGTTTTAACTTCTTCTTTCGTCACTTCTTTGTTTCTTCTTTTTTCGTTGTTTAGAAGTTCAAAAACTTCTAAATTCTTCTAATTCTCTTTCTTTTTGCATCTTTTTCGGCCATTTGTCAATGCTCCATCTCCTCCTCCTGCGACATTGACTCTGCACTTTCAGTTTCTGTGTCTTGCAACACATCATTAGCTATTCTGACGCCGTTGGAAGCAGTCCTCCAACACTTTTGCTCTTCCACCTTCTGTTTACAACAAGGTAGGGGATCCACATTAGATTCTCTGTTCCGGCAGAAGCTGTTGTGGAGACACAACGTCACGTTTCTCTCCAAATCTTCCTTCAACATCTCTTCTTTTTCTTTTCCACTACGTTCACTTGTCCTGAAAATTCTCTTCACCGCGGTGGTCACTGCATTCCGATGAGTCACGAAAACTCGCTTGAAAGCTCCTGCCCCAATGTCCAGCTGATACCCACTGTACACTCTGTCGTGCTTCGACATATGCTTTTTGGCATATTCGTACAACCATGCAGTCATGTTGGCTCTAAACCATGGCATCAGTCGTCTCCTTGTCCATATCTTTTTCTTTTCCATCGGAATGTTCAGAATCTTGCACATGGTCTAAAAAAGATCTAAATCTTTTAGACAATCCAGTTTCCGCAATTGTTCTCTCGTTGGCGCCTCCTGTCTATTGTTCTCTCTCTCATGAGCCTCCAGCCACCTTATCGCCATCATAACTCCCACTATCACTATTGTTTTGGGCCGTGATTAGTCTGGTAAACCCATGGAGAGCAGCTCTCCAGAGTTCCAGATCAACACCAGATTACTACGCTTGGGATACCACCAGGTCTGCAGCAAGCAGTGGCAGGAAAACTCGTCATGTGTCAACATGATGCTCCTCCAATTACGCTTTCCTGAAGCTTCCAGTAATGGTTCCACTTCCATCATCACTCGGTGGACTTCATCATTCTCGTCTACTGTATTGTAATCTGTAACGGTTGATCCTCTCTGTTTCTGTCTCTCAAAGTCACTGAAGTTCCCACTCACGTATCCCATGAACTTCCTTCCCAGTATCAATTCCAACTCCTCCTTTGTTCTCTCTGGAACTGCTGAGAACATTTTTTTACAGTAACTCGTAAGATTTTTCCAACATTCTCGTTGGTCTCACACACTTTGGCACTGAGAAGGCTTGATCCACAATCGTTCTCGTACTCTTTACATCCACAGCTACAAAATGCACCGGGTATCTGCTCTTGCACATTGGAGCTAATGTCGATCCCACCAAATATCGTGCTCCTGATGGTCTACGATAAGTTTCACTGTGTCGGATGTTCATTTCCGCCTCGATCGCTTCCCTCCATTTTCCTATGTGCTTTTACTCAGTTTGCAAAACTCCTGGGAACACTTCTACACTGATGGCTGTGACCATCTCATGTTTCTGTTCTAGATTCAATAGTGACTCTAAAGAACCAAACATGCTGTAGAATCCTAGTGCAGTCATTAGATTCACCTCGGTTCCTCCATGGCAATCTGCGATAAGTTCCGTTTCCGTCCTTGCTTTCATCACAACGTTCTCAAACAATATCGTCAACTGCTTGTGTTGTCTCTCTAGGGTTTTCACGCAATCCAGACTTCCACAAACGTGACCCACCAGTCCATAGACTTCCGCCAGACAGCTACCAAGTTTAACTCAGTCTTCTGGTCCCCAGCCAGGCAACTCCACTTTGTCTTCCCCGTTGCTCCTAGAGGCTGTTGTCATCACATTATATATGATGTTCAGGTCACGCAGGTTACAGTCTGCATTTAGTTCCCTCTGCACGTCTTGTGTCGCTCGTAGTATCGAGTCAGCATTGGGATTAGGACACCATGATGGTCTCATCAGTTCCCACACTACCATCAAGCTAGTTCTCAGTAATTCATCTGAGAATCCCAATCCAAACTCCACTCGTTTGTCGGATTTTGGCACGGAAGGTGCAGTCACTTTTTCCTCCAAGACTAGTCCCAACTTGGTCTGCGGGTTAGCAGCGCTTTTAATCGTTACAATTCTCGACGTCCAGAACCTTAGCAACACTGCCTGTTCGTAATCAAAGAAGCAATCGCGTATGTCTTCACTCAAGAAAGGGATGTACGCTATCCCTATGACTCCGGACACGTAGCTGTATGACTTCTTCCTGTTCGGTCCACAGTACTCACTGGATTTCGGCAGTGCCGCCATAGATTCTTTTTAGTGAGTCTCAACTCCTTGTTTGACAATCTCCTGATTTCGTTTATCTTCCTTACGGGTTCTAGCTCTTCAAGTTCTTTCATATTCACCCTCATCGGCTTGCTCTGATGCATATCCTGCAGTGCTAGCAAGAGTAAGGCTTTCACTCGTTCATCGCCCTCCCTCAGCATCTTGACACAGATGTTCAATGCTGGCACTGAAATATGCTCTATCAGGAATCGAATGAAACAGAGAGCGCCTCTCCGCTTTGCGCACGCTACTGCCATTCCCTCCTGGGTTATCAGATCCCTCAGATTCGTCATCAGGAATACCTTCGCTTCTTTTGACCTTTTCCTTTCTTCTGAGTCATATTTCCCGCGAGTCAATCCCATCATGCACCAGGCGAACCTCAGTTGTAATTCGGTTCTCACGTAAGGTACTGTCATGAGAGCGTGTATTCTCGGCGTAGTCCTCATTTCATCTTCAAAGTACCTCAACACCACTGCTTTCCATGGAAGGCTCACTAATTGCTCAATCGTTTCCGCCTGCATCTCAGACGACGCTAGAGTCCCGTACGCCTTCTGCTTGAGGGTGGTGCCTTGCAACATCGTCTCCAGATAACCTTCCATGGCACTATTGTGTTCCAGAGCCATCACATATCCTCTAGCCGGGTTTCGGTATTCCAACATCTCCATGTATCCATCGGCGGGTTCATCTATTGACACAGTCTCCTACACTGTCAGTCGGTTATACTCCACTTGTACTAATTGTCCTGCGACACTTCCCTTTCCGTGGTTCATGGGAGACGGTTTAAAGTCTTTCATGGTACTTTCTCCACATTGGCTGAGTATCTCCATTTTCAAGGTTGCTCCAGTCAGAGTGCGGTCACTCCTGTTGGATTTATAACCTGTTGATGTTATCCCTGCCATGAGAATGGGTGGCACCGTTGCTACATCAGTTAACATTCTGTCCGTGCCAGGCAATTGATAATCACCTTGTCCCAAATCCATGACCTCTTCGACTCGTTTTCTTTTCGCTGAATTGACAGCTCTCATCGATATCTCCGAATCCACCTTCGTCTTTCCTGCTCTCCTCGGTATCACTTTGCTGCCTTACTTCATCTTCATCTCGTTAATCTTATCAATCACCAGTTTCGATCGCATCGTTCCTTTTCTGGTTCTTGACAGATACACCACCTCTCCTTTATCCTCCTGCGGTGTCATCTTGATGGGAGAGTTCACTTCACTTTCGTCAGTGGCTGAGTCAATCAACAACTCACTCACTCTCCCTTCACACTCATCAAGTTTGTCAAGGACTTCCCGCATCAATGGTCGGTTGAGACCTACTTTCAAAATGGACTGGGTCCCGTAGCTCTGAACTACTGTCCAGACATCTTCCTTGAACGTCACTCTGTCCAATCTACATCCCGTCCTATTTTCATGAACTCGGTGATGTACTTCCCACTCTTCTTTGGGCAACGTTCCCAAGAAAGGTACTCTGGCAGCGCCTTCTATTCTTCTCCTCCTCGGTGATTCCATGAGGAGTCTTTGTTCGTTATCTTTTGAATTGCCCGGAGAGCTGCTCTCCGGCAAATTCCGTTTCATTTCCATAAAGGCCGACGGAGGTTCCAGTGTCGACGTGCCTTCGTCTGCTGGCTCAGCCGCTTCCAGCGTATCCGCATTATTCTCAAAGTCACTGAAGAAATTGTTATCCAGGCTGGATATTCCCCCTGTCGATGCCTTGTCGTCTTCCCTATCTGCTTGATTGGTACCTTGTTGCATGGGTTCCTCCGTTCGACGGCTTCCTCCCTGCCCATCATCTCCTTCTGATGTATCTTTTTTCGAGCTTGAGGGTCCTTGCTTTTCAGTCTCGGCCCATTCCGGAAATTTTGGTATGATCAGTATGCCGGCTGATTTGTCTTCCTCTTCTCCACGGATCACTTTGATTTCCCCACAGCCGAAGGGTGCCAGGAAGGTTCTCGTCTGCAACGTTCCTCCCACTGTTAACTCCTGCTTCACACTGTTCAAAATCAGGGAGGCCTCAGGTAATTCGGCTCTGCCTCTCATTCTCATGGGCGCTAGATTTAATTCCGCCCATTCCGTGTCAAACGCTCCAGGCTTCGGAGTCGTGGCGTTGCTTATTCGCCTTCTCGTCGCTTGATCCGTGTAGGCAAATAGCTTAACTGTAGTACGGCGTAATTCCTCCCCACAAAGTATCGATCCATCGTTTCCACGAATTTCCCTATCCTCCTTTCATTGGTTTCAAACGCTCTTAGTCTAGGATTTTGTACTACGGAGACTGCTCCGAGCAAAATCCTTCTTATCAGAGGGAATTCAGGGATTTCCTCTGGCAGCTTTTCGTAACCACACCAATCTTTCGTCTCTTCTCTCACCTTGTGATATGCTGCAGTGAGACGAGGAACTCTGGGCATTTCACCATTCGTCTTATCATAGGGTCTTAGATTCCAGAGCTTCGGAAATACCTCGATGTGCCCTCTCTCTACTTCTCCCATGCGATCACGGAAGTGATCGTCAAAGTTGATGACTGTCATTTTTGGCTCTGATATTTTCGCAAATAACAGATCTTCGCTCATGAGCTCCCGCAATACGTGCTGCTCACACCAGTTCTGCGGACTACCGTCCACTGCTGACATGAGGTTCAGGTGCAGCACCGACCTCCTGTATGCTTCCACCTTGACATCAGGGAACGCAAACGTGACCGCTGGTCCATAAATCACTGTCACAAACTCTGTGGCTCCTCTGATCAACGCTAAGGGATCGGTCCTCATAGCCAAGCTTAGATCAGTTAGTAGGGGCATGCCCCCAACATGTCGTCTCACGTCTTCCTCCCTCTCAATCGTCTCATATTCTCCTGTTCCAAAGCAATTCTGATGCAGGAGGTACTGGATAAGAGTATGTCTCAGACCTCTTATCTTATTCCACGAATCCGTGGCTTTCTTCACATCAAATTTCTTCACATTTTCTCTCATCTGTTCTGGGTAACGTATCAGTTTCATTAGTCCTCCCAAGTTTCCATGGGTAATCGCAATCAATGTTAGAAGCCCATCTAACCGCAAGTTCTGGATTCCTTCGGTGAGCAGTATCACCGGTCCCTTCACGAAGCTCTCTGCTCCAACGTCACGAACAAGGCTAGTAGTTCCGCAATCGACACTTCCACTACTGCTTGGAGGAACTCCTTTATCAAGTAACGAGAGAGTTTCGGGTAGACTTTTGCCAAGAAGAACGCGGTCCATCCGGCTCCCAGCCCTTCCAGCATGCTATCAGTCCGTTCGAAGCCTTCTTCTCCCTTTACCTTCTCAGTCCAGAAAGTTTCCAGAGTAACTTAGCACACTCTGTTTACGAATTCGGCTGTTTTTTCTTCAGCATTCTCCGCCAGGTTCACCTCCTTTACAAAGTAGGCATGGATCTTCTTGATCATTACTGGGCCTTGCTCAAAAGCATCCGCACCTAATGTCGCTACTCGAGGAGTTAGATGTAGCCACTGATTATCCTCTGGTTTGTTTCTCAAAACCATCGCCTCCAAGTGAGCTCTAGTCTCCTGGGAATTTTTCCTTCTCTCTCTTTCTCCTGCTGCTTCCATTCCTCGGAACCATAAGTCGTTCGACATCGCTACGATCACTCGATGGTCGTCTCCTATTCCCGGTTTCAATTTGAGCTGTCGACTGAAGTTGGACAGTTCCAACCCCAGCACCTCGTCCAGCACCAGCATGTGTAGCGCATGGTCCTTGAATCCTCTCAATGCGTTTGAGATATCAGACCACACGGCAGGTAGCTCAGCCCTGAGTAGTCTCAGGTTCTCCATCTCTATCATGCGATTTGGGGCATCATATTACATCATATTTCCCTTCCGAAAGCAAGACCACGATCGCATACACGAATTTCAGTCCATCCGGGAGATGTGCATACCCCGGAGACAGCGCGAACACTGCTCTCGGTGTCATCTTGGTGAAGGACCCCTCCTTCATCGCATCCACCACTTCATCCGTTGACTCGAGGATGTCTTTTATTGCTGGCCATACAGCATTTTCCGCCGTTGTGGGCTCTCTGAGTCTGCTCAGGAAACCTCTACTGTGTAGATGGTCATTGATGCCAGCAAACAAGATCGTGATTGGGTTCATCTCCGTCTGTGTTTGTACTCCGATAGCCATTGACACGGATTGCAGTAGGTCCAGATCGACCGCTGCCAACATTATGACGTCCGGCCAAAACAGAGACTTGGAAGTGTGTACGAACTCTGAATTCGCTACTATCATAATCTTGGCCTTCCTCATTTCTGCTTTGTCGTACGCGGCAAAGATGGTCTCATCTTTCTTTATCGCTTTCAATTCGCCGTATCTTTGGGCATCACCTTCTTGATTCACTTGCTTCGGGTATACTCTTTGTTTCACATGACCTGGGGGTGTCTTCAGCTGCCTGAACATCTTCACATGTTGTCCAATCGGCGCCTTCGTTATCAAAAATCTTCCAGGTCTCTCTTCTCGATTCCCCTTTCCTTGATTCAGTTTTACGTCTTGTAACGGTCGTGCGTTCACTGGTCCCATTGTGTTATTAGAGGACAGTCCCTCTAGGTCAGCAAACCTCAAGGCAATTGTAGAGCTGAAGTTTATGCCAGCCGCTATCAACCAGTCAACTCCTGTTATCGAATACAATTCGCTGACCGATAACCTTGCTCCATTCAGCATCCTCATGGCTTCCGCTGCGAAGCTCACCGTCTGAAGGTTCAGTTTCATCAGGTCATCATTGTATATGTGCCATGGAGAAGGTATTGGCCTCGACCACATTAGAGAGCTCCTGTTAGGGCGTCTTTCATCTCGACTGGTCCTTGTCGTCTCCAACCTCGTGTCCGATCTAGAGGTGCTGGCTGTCTCCTCCATCGGGTTGACAGGCCCTAGTCTTCTCCTAGGGTTAATGGTCCTCCTCATTGGCGCTTCTCCCAACCAATCTTGAACGTCTGTTCTTTGACCTGGTTCGCTAGAACTCTGCTGTCTATAGTTCGTCACGCCCGGGACCGTCCTCAAGCATGTTTCCAGGCTAGGAGGCACATCATTGTATATGGTATATGTGCCATGGAGAAGGTATTGGCCTCGACCACATTAGAGAGCTCCTGTTAGGGCGTCTTTCCTCTCGACCTGTCCTTGTCGCCTCCAACCTCGTGTCCGATCTAGAGGTGCTGGCTGTCTCCTCCATCGGGTTGACAGGCCCTAGTCTTCTCCTAGGATTAATGGTCCTCCTCATTGGCGCTTCTCCCAACCGATCTTGAACGTCTGTTCTTTGACCTGGTTCGCTAGAACTCTGCTGTCTATAGTTAGTCACGGCCGGGACCGTCCTCAATCGTGTTTCCAGGCTAGGAGGCACAAAGGTGGTAATCACAGGTTCGTTCAATGCTCCCTCCTCCTTTAGCACTCCTGTGTCAAAGTTTTCTTCTTCCAACTCATCCAATCGTTCTTGGAAGACTCTGTTCAACCAAGCCTGTCCTTCTATATTATCGAAGTGGATGCCGTCCGTAGTCAGCCTGATCTGATCAATAGCTCTCAACTCATGTTCGATGTCCACGAGAATCATCCTTCCGGCATTCCGACTTGCGAGATTCCTTAGGCTGTTATTCCACCTGACCACTCCTTCGTTGTGCCTTCTCCCTGTTGCAGTCAAACTCCTTGCATTCATTGGCACAGTGCAAGCGGTCAGTACAGCGCAGTTGAACTTCTGCCAGAGAGTAGTAAACAAGCACAACATCATTGATTCCCATAGTGCCTCCTCCTCATCCGAGCTTCTCGAGATGTTATTTGTCCCAACTAGGATCATTACATTAGGGATTCTCCTTGGGTTCATCAACTCCACCATCCGAAATAACTGGGCTATGGTCGCGCCTCCGAAGGCCATCACCGTGGTGACCCAAGAGGTCCTCAAGTTCGAGAGTACTCTGACTAAGCTATCTCCCAGTATCAGATGTGATGTCCCTAGCGGTGTTTGCTGCAGGTTCACTGCCGGGTTCCAGGTCGCTCGATTGAAGCAAGCTCTCGAATCCGCCTCTGGAACTCCTGTGAAGTTATTTTTCAACTGATTGTTCTTCTGTACATCTATTACACGTGACACTTTCTTCGCCGGCATCTTTTGTATCCTCCTCTCTGGGACCATAGAGCTCCCCATTGGTGGCGTTGTGTCGCTAACTCCCTGTCTGGTCATCACGCTTTGGCAGAGTCGTACTCTGCCCGTATCGTCGATCGTTCCATAGGGTGCAGTCACCCCGGAACCTGGCGCATTCTTGTTGGCGACTAGTCGTCCAGCTGTCTCTATCAGCTTCCTCACTGTTTGTTCCACGACTGGGTCACCCAAGGTGTCAATCGGGTCCGGGATTGTCACTCGACCTGTTCTGGTGTTGTCGGGGGTTGCGTTTCCGTTGTCTGACTCATCTCTGGAGCTCATCAAGAGCTCCATCGGGGACTGCCCACGAGGAACACTCCTTGCAGGTATCACCCTCTCCACGGTTGTTGTCAACGCCATCCGCTCTTTGTATTCCTGCCTCAAGCGCTCATTTTCTTCACCCTGCTTTTTGTTGCAGTCTTCCAACAATCTCTTCCACATGTTTTTATCTTCCTCCGTACTGAGCATGGTCTTAGTCATCTCATCCAGCTCCTTTCTGGTCTTTTCCAGCTCGTCTTTCATCCCATCTAGATCTTGCATGATCGGTTCGTTTGAACCCTTTGTTCTACTTTCGCCCTCTTTGGTGGCACAGCTGCTCTCAGTGGTGAACCAGACGAGGCAGCCTCGCTGTTCATTTATTGATGCATTCTCGTCAGCCCAGGCTTGGGCTTGGAGGGCAAAGGCATTTCACTTGGTTGATAAGTCCTAGAACTTCCCAATCCAGGCTCATTCGCCAAGTCAATCCCTGAGAGAGCCCCGTTTCTCCACTTCATGGCTCTCATTATCAGGCGGCCTAGTACTCCCCTTTCTCCGTATGCTGCCATCAATAATACTTCCGTGGGGCGGTCCCCACGGTTGTCATGCCCCAAGATGTTTATCAGGGCGGTCAGCAACATGACTACCTCTGGGTCCTCCAGAGCGAAGTCTCGGTCCATTAGCCGACGATAGATCGCATCTACCATCGGTCCTACATATGCCTCTGCCAGGTCCATCAATTCATCCAAGTTGAAATTATCCATTGTTTTTTCAGGTTTGATTCAATTTGATTCAAAGGTTTGACTCAAGTGAGCAATTAAACGATCAATCAGGATATACAAAAGAGGTCACGATTATCACACTTGTCAGTTTCTCCTTAACTTCTTGCTAAAATTTATTTAAAACAGTCAGATAAAAAAATTTTGATCCTAAAATTCATTAAAATCAATCGGTCTCTAAAATTTTGGAATTCGACCTAAGATTGGACAGTCCAAAATTTGGATCTATTTCTAAGATCGTTATTCAGTTGTTCGTGGTCACTAACTCCTTCTTACCCAGGACCTAAATAACATAACACATAACATAACATAACACACATTACCTACTTTAGCCTGACACCCTCTTGCACGTCACCTTAACTCAGCCTATACTTAAGTAATATTTCTTATGTGAGTATACTTGTATATTAGTATCAGAGAATATTACGTGTATGAGCGCGTACAGTTCTCGAGGATGCAGTCGTCCTCTGTTCGGGTCGTACACTGGAAGCGAAAGCTCCTTCACATCACTTTCCACGAGGAAGTCTCTCAATCTCGTCAAGGACAAGACTAGGTTTTCCGGGTCTACGTGCCGCTTCTCCGTCGCCCGTGTCACTAAGAAACATAGGTATTTTCCCGGTATCTGTGACGCCGCCGGAGGCAAGGCTGCTACGCCCCCTATTCCTGGTCTTTGCTTCCAAAGGAATTCTATGTTTTTATATTCTCTCTTAAAATCTGCTGCTAATGCTGTCTTAAAACTCATTTCTGCTGTGTTTGCTATTGCACATGTTCTATCCGTGAGTATGAAATCGCTGTCTGGTAGTATTATGCTACTTGAATATTCATTGCATAAGTTAAAATTTGACTCAAGTACCCTCCCTATGTCAGGTTTCTTAGGTTCTTTGCCTGTTTCTGCGTCTAAGTCTCCTGTCTCTCTTGCTATTCTTAATTTTTTTTATTATTAAATTTTCAGTGTGGGTAGGTCCTACCCCCACTCCCCGGACAAAAATATCCATCGACGTCCCCGTCGATCGCAAACCGGTTATTAAATCGAGATTGGAAGCCGGAATGAGTAGTCACCCCTCCTGGGCAGCCCAGGAAGGATCTTCTCGTTCGAATTTCATGTATTTCAGGCTTTCACGATCTACATCTTGAATTGTGACACTGGTCTCCTTTGGGTCCGACGTCATTTCGTTCAGCCATTCCAAGACACGCAGATTCGTCAAGTCTTGTTCACATGACTGCTGTTGCTCGTCGTCGGATTCTACCTCGGGTTTCGACCGGTCATCGATCCACTCATCGTCGTGATCATCGACCATGTCAATGTCCTGTGACACAGTTATTTCTTCTAGACCCACTACTTCTTCCCCTATCTTCTTTAGGTCTATCCTGTCCACTACAAAATCGTCGCCGTAAGGCTTATATTTCCTCTTGGATCTTGTCCTGTCATTCTGACGAGTCTGTATCGTGAACGGAAGATCCGGTTCCAAGTTCTTAGGAACCTCCCTTTGTTCAGGGTCTTGCCAGTCCTCTTCTGCGTAGGGTAAAGTTTCATCGTCTGCTTCAATCACGTCATTATGGTCCAGGTCCAGTGGTGTACTTGTTCCTTCCTCTATGACCTCATTTCCATCGTTCTTTTCCCTGGTGCCCTTTTCATTGACCTCACAAGCAGGGTCCATCATTAGATAATCCCCTTCTTCCCTGTCTGCGGGTATACACCAGTCTTCTGTCGATGGATTGTGTGGCTTAAGCTCTCGTAGTGGGCGGCTCGGTCAGTACATTAAGCTCTCGTAGTGGGCGGCTCGGCCAGTACTCAGTCTACAAAAGCGTCCCTCCTGGTGCACCTCCGTAATCATGAAGGGTTCCCTCCAGTTTTTTAAAAGCTTCTTCGTTCCTTTCGGTGGTATGACGTTCTGAAATACCCATATGTAATCTCCTACCGAGTAAGCTTTTGCACCAGCTGCTTTCTTGTCAAATTTTTTCCTCTGCCTTGCCTGTGCTTGCTGAGTATTTCGTCTACACAAGTCGTTCAACTCTTGCTGACGTCTAATCACATCCCTCACGTAGACCTGTGGAGACGTTTTCCTTCCCTCATACTCTGGGTAGAAAAAGGTCAAGGGCAAAGACTTCTCGTGTCCAGTTAGCATCATGTGCGGACTAACTCCGGTGGTTGAGTGTTTCGTGCTATTATAGGCTCCCATCACCCGGGAAGGTATCTGTCCCAATCGGTCATGTACCTGGAACAATATACCCTCAGCATCGACACTAACGTTCTATTCTGCCTTTCCACTAAGCCATTCGTCTGGGGATGGTATGTCATGTAATGAGCTTGAGCAACCCGTGAGCGTCTCATAAGCTCTTTCGTTAGTTCTCCTACGAAAGCTGTTCCGTTATCCGATTGAAACGTCATCGGACAACCATGTCTCGCTATCCACGTATTGATCAGGTGGTCGCATGTCTCTTCTGCTGAGGCTGTTATGCAGGGCACGGCCTCTGCATACTTCGTGAAGTGATCTATCATGACCAGGACTTGATTATAACCACTGTCTGTCATGCATATCTTTTGGTGATCTATCTGCACCACCTCGTTGAATTCAGACGACTCGATCGACTGTAAAGGAAATCGCAATTTCCTTGGATCCTTGACCTGTTGGCATGACAGGCACGCTGTTACCCACTTCTCACATGCATTTTTCATTCCAGGCCACTCAAAGCGCTTCAAGATCCTCTGATACACTTTGTCGATCCCTTGATGGCCCATCTGATCATGCGACCTAAATAATAGTTCTGTCTGATAGAGTTGCGGCAACACTATCGCGTTATACTTGTATAGGACTTTGTCTTCTTCTCTTCTCTTGCAAGCCACAATCCCGTCCTTTTTCAAGTTAACCTTCCCTTTTTCTGCATGAAATACTCTCTCAGGATACGGTAACTGTCTTACTCGAGGTCCCCTTTGTCCGGAGAACCATTTTGATCCACCTTTTCAGGTTGCTTGTCATGCGGTGATTTCTCTGCGCTCTAAGAAGATCCGAGAGTCTGTATTTCGCCTTCAAGTACGTCTTCATGACTCTCATCTGACTATTCAGCTCCTTTGGCTGGTGTGTGTCTTCTTCCATCTTAACACACCAAATCTTTGCCAATGGCTGTGTTTCTTGTTTGAACGGCTGCAGATCAGTCCTGACTACCTCTTTTAGTGGCAAAAGACTTATCGAAAGTTTCGATACCGCTATTGTTTCCAAATCATCCGCTGCGTTGTCAAAGACTCTTTCACCTGGTATGAGGTAGCGATCACTATCAAGGTCCTGGTATACCTCTCTATCCAGATCCTTTGCTCGAGTTTCCACTAGTAGTGTGTGGATCGCTAATTCTGACAGTTCCGATCCTGAGCTCGAGTTCCTGTCTGAGTAGGTGTCAATTCCTGAGTTTCGGGAGTTGTCATCTGTTGAAGAGTCTGCTACGGAGTCTGCACCATCTCCTGGGTCAGTTCTGTGCTTTCTTCTCATCCATCTGAACTCCCCGGACAAAACTTTGTTCTCCAGGTCCTGCTTCCCATCAGGAACTTCCTCATCTACATCAGACTCCCCGGACAAACTTCCTTGTCGCGGGTGTTGATCTTGAACTCTCTGGCTTTTTTCATCGCTCGTCTCCCCGGACAAACAATCTTGCACCAGGTTTCGTTCTACCTTTTCACCTTCTTTATCCTGGTCCACAAAGGTAACGGTTTTCCTTCGCGTATTGCTCCCCTGTTCTTTCCGTCCGTAAGAAGTACTGGTTAAAACCTCGTGTGGTATTGAGGATACTAGTTGCTGAACTATTGTCCTACAATCCCTCTCGTTCTCTTCGTTTTGTCGTCTTGACGGCATGATCTTCACCTTCTCCCTGACTGTCAGTGATGCCACTGCTGCTGCCCACTCGGGGTCATCTCTGGTCTCTTCTCTTTCTAAAAATCCATCCAGCATCCGCATCACTTGCGGTGTGACCTGCACCGTTTTATCCAATAATGAGAGGCTGTTTAAGTTCATGCGAGAGAGTTCTTGCTGGGCCAGGTTTAAGCGCAGCAACAGATCCAAGGGGACCGGGTCCTCCTTGGATAGGATCTTTATCTCGGCTGCTTTCTCTACAGGTAACTCAGGATGTCCTTGAATTGGATGTCCAGACTCGTCCAACCATCTCGTTAAGGGAAGCGCTTCATAAGTTTCTTTGTCCATAAACGAGAATCTTTCCTTTATTTCTGCCTGATGGCTTGCTTCTGTTCCAATCTTTCATAGAACTCAGTTTTCTTGCTGAGGCTGTCAGCATTCTGGGGTTTATCACGCATCCTGTGCTCGATTATCATGTGGTAGCCATCCAATCTTACTGTCCATCTACCAATCTAACTCTGATCCATCGAGTAGGTCTTCAACCAGGATAACGCTCTGTTGTCTTCGCGTAACTTAAAGGGAGCGCTCCCCAAGTATGCGCGGTATTTTTCCACAAATGTGACTAGTGCAAACATTTCTGCTTTTGGTGCACCATATTTCATCTCAGTGTCACTCAGGACCTTGCTGCCATATGCAATGGGAAGGAGAACCGTTCTTCCATTCCATTCTTCCTCCTGATGCAATATTCCTGAGATGGCTACTACCGATGCGTCTGTGTCAAGAACATACATGCCCTTTTCTGTAGGCATGCCTAGCACTGGCGCTTCGCACAGTTCCCGCTTTATGCTCTCAAAGGCAACTTGTGCTTCATCGTTCCATTCGAACTTTTTCCCTTTGTTGCGCATCAGCTTCTGCATCGGATACACCTTGTCTGCATATCCTTTTATGAACTCACGGTAGTAGTTGGAAAACCCTAGGAAGCTCAGGAGCTGTGTGTCCGTTCTGGGAGCCTTCCATGTCAACACAGCTTCTACTGCTTCGGGGTCCGGCCTCACACCATGCCTGTCCACCATTCTTCCCAGGTACTTGATTGAATCCCTAATGATTTCACACATCGATGGTTTGCCCGCAAGCCTGCTCTTTTCATGCATCCAAAGACCTCATCGAGCCTATCAATGTGGTCTTCCAGGGTCGGTGTTGCTATGACTACGTCATCCACGTAGCACATCACAAGATTCCCGTACTTCTTTGTTACTCTGGTCAAAGCCTGAGCCATCAGTCTTTGAAAAGTGGCCGTTGCGTTGCACAAGCCGAAGGGCATCCTCTTCCACTGGTACAACCCCAACTAACACGAGAATCCGGTCTTTTCTCTATCCTTCTTCCGCAGCGGGACCTGCCAGAAGGCAGAACCCAATCCAATGTGGTGAAGAACTTGGCATCACCAAGTTTAGAGAGGCTCTCGTCTATTCGCGGTATCGGGTACGCATCTTTTATCGTTACCGCGTTCAAGTAGCGAAAGTGGCAACAAAACCTAAGCTGCCCCCTTTCTTTTTATCACTATCACTACCCCGCAAGCCCATGGCAATTTTGAGGGTTCTATCATGTCGTATTCGAGCTACTTTTCTATTTCCGCTCGGCACGCTTCCGATTTATGTGGCGTCATTCGTCTTGCGCCTTCCCTGTGGGGAACGGCGCCTTCCTCAAGTTCGATTTCGTGTTCGACGAAATTAAAGCAACCGATATCCGCCTTATGTCTTGAAAATACATCCGCGTTCAGATTAAAAACCTCTCGTAGTAGCTCAAAATCTCCCTCGCCTATTTTCCCTTTTAAGTGTTCTATCTCTATCAAAACCGGTTTGTCAGACTCTAGTTCATATGACGAGGGGCGTTCCGGAAAATTCTAGCAGCTCGATAAGCCGTCGTCCGTGTCGGACTTCATTGAAAACAATTTATAAATAGATTTTAATTCATTAATTCTTTTTAAAATTTTCTTTTTATTTGCATGATAAGGACAGTCTTTCAAACTATGTTTCTTCAAGTTTTCTGTCTCTTCATAGTCGGTCCTCATCGGCAAAGCGTAACCAAGCTTCTTTCCACGCTGGATTGAAACCGTGGTGTCCAGTGTGTTCAATAACACAATGACACACAGTCCGTTTCGCGTTACCGAGAAGCTCCGGCCTAAAATTACTGAGCTTTGACTATTTGGATTCGGTACCAAACAATCCTGTTTACTATCGTTTAACGAATTCAAATTTCTCATTCTAAAAATTGCTACCACAGCCTGCCCTGGCTGTAGTTTTACTTTTCTGTCTTAAAAAATTGGTCCTTGTTTTCGTCTAATATTATCCTATTAATTGGTTTCTTAACATTTTTCCCATCCGGGTTCCTAATCTTTATTAGACCGTTGTTCAAGTCGATCATCACGTCAAAATTCCTGACGAAATCTCTGCCCAAGATGATTTGGTCGGCGTCGTCCAAATTCTCTACCACCAGGAAGCTCATCCAAAGACCCCGTCCTCCCATGTGGAGAACCGTTATTGGTGTTCTTCCGGCTACGTAAATCGCTCCTCGATTGGCGGCGGCCAGTCGGAGATTCGTTGGAATTAGATCTTCCCTCGTGAAGCCCATTCTTTCCCAAGTTTTTATCGGCATCACACTCACTACCGCTCCTGTGTCCAGAAGCCCTGTGACTCCGATTTTCTTGCCATTGGTGTCGAGCAGATGTGCAGTCACATCTGCTTCGTACCCAATGTGTACTGCGTCTTGTTCCATCATGGCGTCATGGCGTATCCTGCGGACTTTGAGTTCTCCTCACCCAAATAGATCTGCCCTATTTGGTCACTATCTGTTTTCACATAAGTCCTAGTGTAGATACTGATTCCATCCACGTTCAGCATCACTTGATACGGCCCTTAGAACTTAATGTGGAGATCACATTAAGTTTCATGCACAAACTACTTGGTGCCTTTGTCTCTTCGATTTCTGTTGCCTCAAAAGTATTCAGTTTCTCCTGTAGTTTCTCATTTTCCAGTTCGATTTTCATTTTTCGTTCGATCTCTTTTGTCACCGGTTCCTGCTGCACTCTATTTAGAGCATTCCTCGCGGCTGCCCTAAAATCAATCTTGAAGTCATTGGCCACAGTCACTAGTTCCGGTTCGCATGTTTCTTCAGTTACCGCTTGCATTTTCTTCGTCGCCAGCTCTTGCGGTTTGTCTTTTCGGCGCGCCTCCGCTTCACTCAATAGGCGAGCCTTACTGGCTTTCACTCCTGATAAAGCTTCCTCATGCCTTGGATGCTTGATGTCTGCTACAGCATCCCAGAATTGCGGACAATCCGATTTAGAATGACCTTCCAAGTTAAAAAGAAACACCTCGGGCCTAATTTTGCAATTACTCCTCTCATGAAATCTTCATGATTGACTTCTGACGCATCTTCGTCCTCGAGGCTAAAACCTATTGCTTTCATGCCCTGTTTATAAGTTGGGCATGCTGACACATGATGGTCCGTTGAACTGCAATTGGCACAAGAGCGTCTCTTGTCCATATCATCCCTCGGTTTGTACCAGTTGTTCCCTGGTTTGGTGGTCCGTTGTTAAAATAGCCATAAGTGTTCTTATAATATCCAGATCTCGAAGGAAGTTTCAACAAAAGATACTCTTTTTACTTGAGCCTCAACTCCTCTGGTGTTGGCGCATTGGTTGATAGTGGTGTGTAATGCGTTGCTAGCATTGTTCGAAATTCATCGTTCTTCACACCATCGATGAATTTTGAAGCTACAGCCAGGTTCATCCTTCTGTTTGACTCATCCGGTTGGCTGCGCCTTCTCAGCATTTCCAAGTTGTCTAGGAAATTGTCTATCGTTTCATCTTCTCGTTGCCTCCGTTTCTCGAAGCGCATCATTGCCTGGTGCCCCTGCACCCCTGATCCAAAATGATTTAACAAGATTTCGAAGATTTTCTCAGCTGTGTCTTGCTGATATTGGCCATGACACAGTTCAGGGCTGTCCCTTCCAAGTTACTGGTGAGCGCACTGCATTCTTGTCTTTCCGACAAATCCTTTTCCTCGAAATGCAGTTTCATTACCTCTATCCAGGTATCAATACAGCCATCACATTCGTCTTTATAGCATCTTGGTTTTTTAAAGACTCTTCTGGACTTCTCACTGCGTTCATTGGTTCTGGTCAACCTCGCCAGGAATGTCTCCAAAGACCTGTTCAAGGGTTCAAAGGCTGTGGCCAGTGCCCCGCTGTGGCCATCTCGAGTGCCCCGCCTGACTATCATCGCACCTGGTTAAGGGCTCTGTATTCGGTGCATCCCTGCAATCCGAATCGCCGTGACTGTTTCTCCCTTGGCCCTCATGACTCCTACCTGGGCTCGCATGTCTCCTGTTACCGGAATCACCTCTCCCAATTGCATATGTACCTTGCGTCGGTCGATCGTTTGAAGTCTGTCTGTTCCCAGTTGAACTTGCTCTACTGTTTGGGCCCCATGTTCTATTATCCCTTGTGGCATAGCCTGATGAACTGCCCCTACCTCTAGTGGATCCATATGTCCTCCTCCTTTGATGGTCATTGAAATTCACCTTCGGCTCCCTGCTGGGACCTCCCGAGTTAGGTTCCCCTTCTTTTGGTCCACTCTTGCTGCCTAGTAGCCGGTCCAACCTATCCATGATAGCCTGAGTTCGCCTCTCCATCATCGCATCTATCTTTCTGTCAAGAGTCCCAAGAGACTGCTCTTGCTGAATTCTTAACTTCTCCATGTCGTCTCTTAAGCGTAACTCTCTCTGTTCCGCTTCTTTTTTCATTCGCGACAAGTTCTTCGCTATGTGCTCGTCCGTTCTTTCCTTCAAGCTTTTTTCGCTCCTACCAACTTCTTGTCTATTGCGGTTTATTTCTTCCCGCATACTTTCTCTTTCAACGTGGACTGCTCTTTCTAGTTCACTCATTCTTATGGACATCTGTTCATTTTGTTCTCCTATACTGCCCACTATGTTGTTCAAGGCTTCTTCTAATGATGCCCCGTTTTCTACTAGTGGCGTCACTAGTGGCGGTGTCACCCTGTCGATCCCAGGTAGCTTCGTGCTGGTCGAGATTCGGGCTTTGATTCTCTGCCTCGACGTCTTTTCATTATCCACCTCAGGATCCACCGATGCGTTGCCTAGCCCTATGTTTATATATCAGTTCGCGTCTCTGACTTTGTCATACTCGCAAAGTCTTTTGACTGGCCTGATGTGTTTGCGTCTTTGCTTATCGTTCTCACCACACCAAATTTGTCCATGGTTCCAGTCTCTCTGTCGGTGTATGCCTCATTCTCCTGGGTCGAACTATTGAGGCTGACTTGAGATCCAAAGTCCACTTGCTCCTCATTGTCCTCTTCTTTCTCCTGGGATTCACCTTCATTTCCTGTACCCACTCCCATGGTGAATGGAAAGATGTTTCCGAAAGTGTTCTTCATTCTTTCTGAGAACGATGAGGACGTTGTCTGTTTCTCCGTCACGCCTGCCATCATGGTGTTGTCTATGGGAGATCTTCAAGTTGCCACAATTTCAGTAGAGATGTCGGACAGTTCCGACATCTCCTCTCGGTCCAGTGTCCCGGTGGAAGTGGCAAAATCTTGGCCTTGTTCTACCGGAGTAGATTCATTTGCCAGCCTTCTGTTTCTCCCCTCCGGTCCATGTATTTCCTGGTTCTCATTCATGGCCTGGTCCGGATGGACCTCTACTTCTAGCCTAGCTTTTCGCTCTACTGAGGACTTCTGACTCCTGGTTTCAACCATTCTGCCTGAAACCGTCTCCCCTTTGTCGGTCCGGGTTCGTGTGATCCGTTCCACAAAAGGGTCGGTCATTGCTTTTCTTTGCTTTTCAGGTATGAATTTCCTAGAACTATTACCTCGTTTAGGTATTCTTGACTTTTCTAGAGTCGTTTTTACTTTATCACTTCTTACTATCTATACACTCAGTTCGATTATTAGTGTCCTTTTGATCTGACTACTGATAATAAAAACACAACACAATAAATTCCAAAAGTTTCTATTAAATAGTGACCACGAATCCTTGTATGTTATCACGGCACAGCGTATTTACAACTTATTCACAATAATCGATTATTAGTCGTAAGATTTGAGAACTAGCACAGTATGATGATATCAGTCAATTTAAAAGATAGTGTATTCACTACCCAATCAAGCACAAACTGTTGATTTAAAACCAGATATAACAAAATAAGAAAATTTTTGTTAAAAACGTATGTGTATTGTACTTTTAGTCGGTCGCAGTACAATAGTCGAACTTGTTGTAAAAAGAAAGAACTTTCCCTGCTTGGTGCTTCACCAAACAGACAAAACTTGAAGGCAGTAATTTTCTCAAGTGGGCGTCTATTGCACCCACCGAGTACTGTGTTACCTATTTGCCTTCGGACTGCCCGAGCTAGACCTACTAAAATCCTCAGGGCAGTCACTTTTCTCAAAAACGTTTTGAATTTCAATCCACACCAATGAGTTACACACTCTTTTTTAATTTAGACTTAGTGTCGCGAATATCCGAGTTTGAACCTGTTTTTTTCTTTAAAGGCAAGTTACCAGTGCAGTCACTGGTTCCTAGCCTGTCTCTTAATAACCTAACACCCCTCACTATTATCTTTTCTTCTGTTTACCTAAGTCCTTAAACAAAATAATACCCCTCCGGGTTGACAAAAACAGTACCCCTCCGGATTGGCAAAAAATAGGACCCCTCCGGATCGGCAAAATTGAGACCCCTCCGGTTTGGGACCCCTCTGGGTTAGCAAATGTAAAACCCCTCCGGATTGGGACCCCTCCGGTTTTTTGAAAACAAGACCCCTCCGGATTGGGACCCCTCCTAGTTACAAAAAAATTTTGACCCCTCCGGATTGGGAGCCCTCCGGTTTTGTAAAAATTGCTTTTCTGAGACTTCCTTGATTTTCAACCTATACCCCTCCGGATATGTTCTCCGATGCTATTATGCTGTTTGAATCAACTAGAAAGGGTATGTGGTCCTTCCCTAGACCCTTCCGGATTGAAGTTAAGCCTCTTATTTGATAATTCACACTAACGGTGAAGGGTCTTATCGCTAGCCTAATTCCGGCTTTGTCAAGGTTTTCTGGTGCCTTTAGCCTCCCCTATTCTTCTAGAACAGCGTAAATTTGCCTTATTCAACGTTTCTACCCTTTGGTAGGGGTGTAAGGGCTTTCCAAAAAAAATTTCAGAAAACGTGAGGGGTCTACCCTCCCGAATTGGTGAATTTGCTAAAAACAATCTCAAAAAAATTTTCACGCTTACTTCTTCGAACAACTTTTGTTCCTATTAGTAAGCTCAGCTAACTTCTGATCTATTGGTACCAAGATTAACTAGATTTGTCAAGTAGTTCCAAGGTTATTAACCAAAACGTCTTTCTTCTAAATTCAAGAAATTTCTCTCTTATAGGTTCCGCCTAACTTTTTCCGCAATTCTGTTCTTTTCGACCTAAAAATTATTGATTCGAGCTCAGAAGGCCTATACTCTTCTAATTCAATGCAAAAAACAACCCGATCCAAAATTCTATAGTTGAAAAAATTTACGAAAAACTATGCTATTTGGACCCCTCCGGATTGATGAATCCACTGAATCAAACACGTTAAGTTCGATTTCTCTGTAACCCGGAAGGCTTTCAGGAAGCGGGTTTTAGAACTTGTAGATTCACTAGTGGACGTTGTCCGAACAACTAATTTTACTGTCCTAACTCAAAAATATCAAAAAATTGTCTGATTTTATAGTGTTCCGTTTTCTCAAAAATCGCGAAAATGCGGTTTTTGGTACCAAAATAGTTCCAACCACTTCCGAACTAAACTTAACCGGTTCTACGTACTATTGTAGTGCAATTACGATGTAACACACTAATTTAGCGCTTTTTTTGTTTCAAAAAATATCGATATGTCAAAAATCGCGATTTGTGGGGGGATCAAAATATCGCTATTTTGACCCTAAAAACCGGTCTGTTTTCTTTGGTTTTTCACTGAAAAACGATATAGGAGTATTAATATGGGCTATATAAGTAATAAAATTAGTAATACTATACCCCTGCGGGTTTGTTCAATATCCGAATTAAGGTGCTTAACTCGGATATTCGCAGTTCGGTGAAGGGTCACTACAGTGCAGCACTGTCGAGCCCCCCACAGATTTTTATCTTAATTTTTGTACCAAAAGGGATACAAAACTTGTTAACGATACCCAACAGTCGACTGTCGTTGTCTTTGAGCCCTCCTTGTTGCTCCTTGTACTGCTTGCCGGATCAGTCTTCTCCCAAGACTCCTCCGGATTGAGCGCAAATCAGCAGACCCTTCCGGATTGAGCGCAAATTAGCATTAACGCGCTTAAATACTCAAACAACCCTACAGTACAAGCCTCACAAACGTGCTACAAAAATGATCGTAGCAATCCTGATTGGTATTAATGCTAGTAACAACAATATATCTATCAACAACAAACGGGAGGGTCGGAGCACATCTTGTGACATTCGATCAGAATGAACGAAAACGCAGATTCGAAATTTTAGTAGCTAACCTTCCAAATTGACGGTTTTAAGAGATTAACAACGTTTTTGGGACGATTAGTCAAACGGTGAAGGTCAAGATATTCTGGTATTTTGAGATTTTAAAAATTCGAAGTGATGACGTAATAATTCTGAGAAGCGTCAAAAATGGCCATTTTTGAGAAAAACCAGAATAAAATCAGAACAACAATAGTTGCGACGACGACAACAACGAGAAAATTGAGAATCAGAATCGGAGAAAAGCAGAAGTAGCAGAGACCGTTCCGAATTGCAACTATTGTTGCGCTACAATAGTTGCAAGGCCGTTGTAAACAACGGTGAAGGGTAGAGGACAGCCTTCCGGAAGGAAGATAAGGGTCTTATTTCCCCGGATTCAAGAATCCGGAGGGGTCTCGGTACTGGAACTTATTTCATTTTATACAAACTTTTATCTTCCCTATTATGTCCTGAATTGAATTTAATTAACATCTGAATTCATTTTGCAAGGATGAGAAGCTAGGAGTTGGGGGAAAGGGTTGATCCATCTTCGATGGAGATGATGATTTTTATCTACTGAATAAAAACAATAACAATTCAATAAATATTAGTAGCCCTATTTTTTAAGAGTGACCTCGTGGTCTGGGAATACTGAGATCCAGCCATGAGCTCACTATTTCTGCATGTAATTGAGTTAATTTGAGTGTTTTGACCGAAGCCGAAAGCAGTAAAGTTTTTTGTCGACCCGATGTTAGAAAGACCACCAAAAGAACTGGCTTTGGTAGAGACGGTGCAAAAGCATGTAGAGCTTAGTTTAGACGCTGGCCAGTCATTTTATAGCTTAGCTTTGTTTTCCGTCGATATGTACTTCCGGGCGAATGTTACATAGACGTTTTTATGGCGCTCCTGGGTGTTATTCTTTTTTAACATCATGACCGGCAGAACCGTTAACGAGCACTACTCGCCGCGCGGATGCTCAAAATAACGCTCTTAATACGTCCTAAGAGCCGGGGCAGATTCACGAACCAGGAAGGGTGGGGGGGGTTTGGATTCGCGGTCCCGTCATCTCCTCAGTGGTCCTCAGTGGTCCGCAAAATATATATAAAACCAAACAAAAAGTAGTATAGTACCCAAGAAAAACAAAAAACATAAAAAATAACCGAAAAAATCAAAAACAGTAAAAAAGTTTTAAAAAAAATCAGTAGAAATCATCCCCCCAGACAAGATGTGATCCGACCCTCCCGTTTGTTGCTGATAAATATATTGTTGTTACAGGCATTTATATCAATCAGGATTGCTACGATCATTTTTGTAACCCGTTTGTGAGGCTTGTACTGTAGGGTTGTTTGAGTATTTAAGCACGTTAATGCTAATTTGCGCTCAATCCGGAAGGGTCTGCTGATGTGCGCTCAATCCGGAGGAGTCTTGGGAGAAGACTGATCCGGCAAGCAGTACAAGGAGCAAAAAGGAGGGCTCAAAGACAACGACAGTCGACTGTTGGGTATCGTTAACAAGTTTTGTATCCCTTTTGGTACAAAAATTAAGATAAAAATCTGTGGGGGGCTCGACAATGCTGCACTGTAGTGACCCTTCACCGAAAGGCGAATATCCGAGTTAAGCACCTTAATTCGGATATTGAACAAACCCGGAGGGGTCTAGTATTACTAATTTCATTACTTATATAGCCCATATTAAAACTCCTATATCGTTTTTCAGTGAAAAAACAAAGAAAACAGAACGGTTTTTAGGATCAAAATAGCGATATTTTGATCCCCCACAAAGCGCGATTTTTGACATATCGATATTTTTTGAAACGGAAAAAAGCACTAAATTAGTGTGTTACATCGTAATTGCATTACTATAGTAGGTAGAACCGGTTAAGTTTAGTTCGGAAGTGGTTGGAACTGTTTTGGTACCAAAAACTGAAATTTCGCGATTTTTGAGAAAAGGGAACACTATAAAATTAGAAAATTTTTAAAAAATTTTTGAGTTAGGACAGAAAAAATAGTTGTTCGGACAACGTCGACTAGTGAATCTACAGGTTCTAAAACCCGCTTCCCGAAAGCCTTCCGGGTTACAGAGAAATCGAACTTAACGTGTTTGATTCAGTGGATTCATCAATCCGGAGGATTCATCAATCCGGAGGGCAAATAGCATAGTTTTTCTTTCTTTTCAACTATAGCGTTTTAGATCGGATTTTTTTGCATTTAAATAGAAGAGTATAGGCCTTTTGAGCTCCGATCAATAAATTTTAGGTCGAAAAGAACAGAATTGCGGAAAAAGTTAGGCGGAACCTATAAGAGAGAAATTTCTTGACTTTAGAAAAAAATCATTTTGGTTAATAACTTTGGAACTACTGGACAGATCCAGTTAACCTTAGTAGCATTAGATCAGAATTTAGCTGAGCTTACTAATATGAACAAAATTCATTCGAAAAAGTAAGCGTGAATTTTTTTTTTCAGATTTTTTTTAGCAAATTCACCAATTCGGGAGGGTAGACCCCTCACGTTTTAAAAAAAAAAATTTGGAAAGCCCTTACACCCCTACCAAAGGGTAGAAACGGTTGAATAAGGCAATTTTACGCTGTTCTAGAAGAATAGGGGAGGCTAAAGGCACCAGAAAACCTTGATAAAGCCGGAATTAGGCTAGCGATAAGACCCTACACCGTTAGTGTGATTTATCAAATAAGAGGCTTAACTTCAATCCGGAAGGGTCTAGGGAAGGACCACTTACCCTTCCTAGTTGATACAAACAGCATAATAGCATCGGAGAACGTATCCGAAGGGGTATAGGTTGAAAATCAAGGAAGTCTCAGAAAAGCTACTTTTACAAAACCGGAGGGCTCCCAATCCGGAGGGGTCAAATTTTTTTTTTTCTAATTCGGAGGAGTCCCAATCCGGAGGGGTCTTTTTTTCACAAAACTGGAGGAGTCTCAATTTTGCCGATCCGGAGGGGTCCTATTTTTGCCAAATCCGGAGGGGTACTGTTTTTGTCAACCCGGAGGGGTATTATTTTGTTTAAGGACTTAGGTAAACAGAAAAAAAGATAATAGTGAGGGGTGTTAGGTTATTAAGAGACAGGCTAGGAACCAGTGACTGCACTGGTAACTTGCCTTTGAAGAAAAAGACCAGACCAAAACAAAACAGGTCCAAACACGGATATTCGCGACACTAAGTCTAAATTAAAAAAGAGTGTGTATTTCATTGGTAAGGATTGAAATCCAAAACGTTTT
The DNA here is from genome assembly GCF_963678635.1 of Symsagittifera roscoffensis. Taxonomy (NCBI): domain Eukaryota; kingdom Metazoa; phylum Xenacoelomorpha; order Acoela; family Convolutidae; genus Symsagittifera; species Symsagittifera roscoffensis. Next base: position 66,711,080 of record NC_087062.1, read on the forward strand.
TGAGAAAATGACTGCCCTGAGGATTTTAGTAGGTCTAGCTCGGGCAGTCCGAAGGCAAATAGGTAACACAGTACTCGGTGGGTGCAATATACGCCCACTTGAGAAAATTACTACCTTCAAGTTTTGTCTGTTTGGTGCAGCACCAAGCAGGGAAAGCTCTTTCTTTATAAAGCAAGTTCGACTATTGTACTGCGACCGACTAAAAGTACAATACATATACGTTTTTCATAGAGATATTCTTATTTGGTTACATCTGGTTTTAAATCAGCAGTTTGTGCTTGATTGTTTAGTTAATACACTATCTTTTAAATTGACTGATATCATCATATTGTGCTAGTTCTCAAATCTTACGACTAATAATCGATTATTGTGAATAAGTTGTAAATACGCTGTGCCGTGATAACATACAAGGATTCGTGGTCACTATTTAATAGAAACTTTTGGAATTTCTTGTGTTGTATTATTATCATCAGTAGTCAGATCAAAAGGACACTAACAATCGAACTGAGTGTATAGATAGTAAGAAGTGATAAGGTGAAAATGAGTCTAGACAAGTCAAGAATACCTAAACGAGGTAATAGCTCTAGGAAATTCATACCTGAAAAGCAAAGAAAAGCAATGACCGACCCTTTTGTGGAACTGATCACACGAACCCGGACCGACAAAGGGGAGACGGTTTCAGGCAGAATGGTTGAAACCAGGAGTCAGAAGTCCTCAGTAGAGCGAAAAGCTAGGCTAGAAGTAGAGGTCCATCCGGACCAGGCCATGAATGAGAACCAGGAAATACATGGACCGGAGGGGAGAAACAGAAGGCTGGCAAATGAATCTACTCCGGTAGAACAAGGCCAAGATTTTGCCACTTCCACCGGGACACTGGACCGAGAGGAGATGTCGGAACTGTCCGACATCTCTACTGAATATGTGGCAACTTGAAGATCTCCCATAGACAACACCATGATGGCAGGCGTGACGGAGAAACAGACAACGTCCTCATCGTTCTCAGAAAGAATGAAGAACACTTTCGGAAACATCTTCCCATTCACCATGGGAGTGGGTACAGGAAATGAAGGTGAATCCCAGGAGAAAGAAGAAGACGATGAGGAGCAAGTGGACTTTGGATCTCAAGTTAGCCTCAATAGTTCGACCCAGGAGAGTGAGGCATACACCGACAGAGAGACTGGAACCATGGACAAATTCGGTGTGGTGAGAACGATAAGCAAAGACGCAAACACATCAGGCCAGTCAAGAGACTTTGCGAGTATGACAAATTCAGAGACGCAAACTGGGGAGAATATAAACATAGGGCTAAGCAACGCATCGGCGGATCCTGAGGTGTAAAATGAAAAGACGTCGAGGCAGAGAATCAAAGCCCGAATCTCGACCAGCACGAAGCTACCTGGGATCGACAGGGTGACACCGCCACTAGTGACGTCACTAGTAGAAAACGGGGCATCATTAGAAGAAGCCTTGAACAACATAGTGGGCAGTATAGGAGAACAAAATGAACAGATGTCCATAAGAATGAGTGTACTAGAAAGAGCAGTCCACGTTGAAAGAGAAAGTCTGCGGGAAGAAAAAAACCGCAATAGACAAGAAGTTGGTAGGAGCGAAAAAAGCTTGAAGGAAAGAACGGACGAGCACATAGCGAAGAACTTGTCGCGAACGAAAAAAGAAGCGGAACAGAGAGAGTTACGCTTAAGAGACGACATGGAGAAGTTAAGAATTCAGCAAGAGCAGTCTCTTGGGACTCTTGACAGAAAGATAGATGCGATGATGGAGAAGCGAACTCAGGCTATCATGGATAGGTTGGACCGGCTACTAGGCAGCAAGAGTGGACCAAAAGAAGGGGAACCTAACTCGGGAGGTCCCAGCAGGGAGCCGAAGGTGAACTTCAATGACCATCAAAGGAGGAGGACATATGGATCCACTAGAGGTAGGGGCAGTTCATCAGGCTATGCCACAAGGGATAATAGAACATGGGGCCCAAACAGTAGAGCAAGTTCAACTGGGAACAGACAGACTTCAAACGATCGACCGACGCAAGGTACACATGCAATTGGGACAGGTGATTCTGGTAACAGGAGACATGCGAGCCCAGGTAGGAGTCATGAGGTGAGGGCCAAGGGAGAAACAGTCACGGCGATTCGGATTGCAGGGATGCACCGAATACAGAGCCCTTAACCAGGTGCGATGATACTCAGGCGGGGCACTCGAGAGATGCTACGGCAATGGCCACAGCCTTTGAACCCCTAAACAGGTCTTTGGAGACATTCCTGACGAGGTTATCCAGAACCAATGAACGCAGTGAGAAGTCTAGAAGAGTCTTTAAGAAACCAAGATGCTATAAAGACGAATGTGACGGCTGCATTGACACCTGGATGGAGGTGATGAAACTGCATTTTGAGGAAGAAGACCTGTCAGAAAGGCATGAGTGCAGTGCGCTCACCAGTGACTTGGAAGGGACAGCCCTAAACTGTGTTATGGCCAAAAAGCAATATCAGCGGGATACTGCTGAGAAAATCCTCGAAATCTTGTTGAATCGTTTTGGCTCAGGGGTGCAGGGACACCAAGCAATGATGCGCTTCGAGAAAAGAAGGCAACGAGAAGATGAGACGATAGACAAGTTTCTAGACGATTTGGAGATGCTTAGAAAGCGTAGCCAACCGGACGAGTCGAACAGGAGGATGAACTTGGCTGTAGCCTCAAAATTCATCGATGGTGTGAAGAACGATGAACTTCGAACAATGCTGGCAACGCATTTCACACCACTATCAACCAATGCGCCAATACCGGAGGAGTTGAGGCTCAAGTCAAAAGAGTATCTTTTGTTGAAACCTCCTTCGAGATCTGGATATTATAAGAACAATTATGGCAATTCTAACAACGGACCAGCAAACCAAGGGAACAACTGGTACAAACCGAGGGATGATATGGACAAGAGACGCTCTTGTGCCAATTGCAGTTCAACGGATCATAATGTGTCAGCATGCCCAACTTATAAACAGGGCATGAAAGCAATAGGCTTAAGCCTCGAGGACGAAGATGCGTCAGAAGTCGATCATGAAGATTTCATGAGAGGAGTAATTGCAAAATTCGGCCCGAGGTGTTTCTTTTTAACTTGGAAGGTCATTTTAAATCGGATTGTCCGCAATTCTGGGATGCTGTAGCAGACATCAAGCATCCAGGGCATGAGGAAGCTTTATCAGGAGTGAAAGCCAGCAAGGCTCGCCTATTGAGTGAAGCGGAGGCGCGCAGAAAAGACAAACCGCAACAGCTGGCGACAAAGAAAATGCAAGCGGTAACTGAAGAGACATGCGAACCGGAACCAGTGACTGCGGCCGATGACTTCAAGATTGATTATAGGGCAGCCGCGAGGGATACTCTAAATAGAGTGCAGCAGGAACTGGTGACAAAAGAGATTGAACAAAAAGTGAAACTCGAACTGGAAAATGAGAAACTACAGGAGAAACTGAATACCTTCGAGGCAACAGAAATCGAAGAGACAAAGGCACCGAGTAGTTTGAGCATGAAACTTAATATGATCTCCGGTCAGAGGTTCGGCATGGTGCCACAAGGAAGCAAAATACAGTCAATCATCTCGGTAGCAGGACACCAGGTAATCAGAAATCTGAGCGAACCATCAGAGTTCACTTTGATGCATTTGGACACATATGCAGATTATCTGAGGCAGGTGGAGCCACGAACTGAGTCAAGAGCTGTGCGAGCACTACTAACAACAGCTGGCCCTCGCATAAAGAAGCTTCATAGACGCTACGTGGAGGTCTATGGGCCGTATCAAGTGATGCTGAACGTGGATGGAATCAGTATCTACACTAGGACTTATGTGACAACAGATAGTGACCAAATAGGGCAGATCTATTTGGGTGAGGAGAACTCAAAGTCCGCAGGATACGCCATGACGCCATGATGGAACAAGACGCAGTACACATTGGGTACGAAGCAGATGTGACTGCACATCTGCTCGACACCAATGGCAAGAAAATCGGAGTCACAGGGCTTCTGGACACAGGAGCGGTAGTGAGTGTGATGCCGATAAAAACTTGGGAAAGAATGGGCTTCACGAGGGAAGATCTAATTCCAACGAATTTCCGACTGGGCGCCGCCAATCGAGGAGCAATTTACGTAGCCGGAAGAACACCAATAACGGTTCTCCACATGGGAGGACGGGGTCTTTGGATGAGCTTCCTGGTGGTAGAGAATTTGGACGACGCCGACCAAATCATCTTGGGCAGAGATTTCGTCAGGAATTTTGACGTGATGATCGACTTGAACAACGGTCTAATAAAGATTAGGAACCCGGATGGGAAGTATGTTAACAAACCAATTAATAGGATAATAACAGACGAAAACAAGGAACAATTTTTTTAGACAGAAAAGTAAAACTACAGCCAGGGCAGGCTGTGGTAGCAATTTTTAGAATGAGAAATTTAAATTCGTTAAACGATAGTAAACAGGATTGTTTGGTACCGAATCCAAATAGTCAAAGCTCAGTAATTTTAGGCCGGAGCTTCTCGGTAACGCGAAACGGACTGTGTGTCAGTGTGTTATTGAACACACTGGACACCACGGTTTCAATCCAGCGTGGAAAGAAGCTTGGTTACGATTTGCCGATGAGGACCGACTATGGAGAGACACAAAACTTGAAGAAACATAGTGTGAAAGACTGTCCTTATCATGCCAATAAAGATAAAATTTTAAAAAGATTAATGAATGAAAATCTATTCATAAATTGTTTTCAATGAAGTCCGACACGGACGACGGCTTATCGAGCTGCTCGAATTTTCCGGAACGCCCCTCGTCATATGAACTAGAGTCTGACAAACCGGTTTTGCCAGAGATAGAACACTTAAAAGGGAAAATAGGCGAGGGAGATTTTGAGCTACTACCGGAGGTTTTAAATCGGAATGCGGATGTATTTTCAAGACAGAAGGCGGATATCGGTTGCTGTAATTTCGTCGAACACGAAATCGAACTTGAGGAAGGCGCCGTTCCCCATAGGGAAGGCGCAAGACGAATGACGCCACATAAATTGGAAGCGCGCCGAGCGGAAATAGAAATGTTGCTCGAATACGACATGATAGAAGCCTCGAAATGGCCATGGGCTTGCGGGGTAGTAATGGCGAAAAAGAAGGGGGGGCAGCTTAGGTTTTGTTGCGACTTTTGCTTCTTGAACGCGGTAACGGTAAAAGATGCGTACCCGATACCGCGAATAGACGAGAGCCTCTCTAAACTTGGTGATGCCAAGTTCTTCACCACATTGGACTTGGGTTCTGCCTTCTGGCAGGTCCCTCTGGGAAAGAAGGATAGAGAAAAGACCGGATTCGCGTGTGAGTTGGGGTTGTACCAGTGGAAGATGATGCCCTTTGGCTTGTGCAACGCAACGGCCACTTTTCAAAGACTGATGGCTCAGGTTTTGACCAGAGTGACAAAGAAGTACGGGAATCTTGTGATGTGCTACGTGGATGACGTAGTCATAGCAACACCGACCCTGGAAGACCACATTGATCGGCTCGATGAGGTCTTTGAATGCATGAAAAGAGCAGGCTTGAAGTGCAAACCATCGAAATGTGAAATCCATAGGGAATCAATCAAGTACCTGAGAAGAATGGTGGACAGGCATGGTGTGAGGCCGGACCCGGAAGCAGTAGAAGCTGTGTTGACATGGAAGGCTCCCAGAACGGACACACAGCTCCTGAGCTTCCTAGGGTTTTCCAACTACTACCGTGAGTTCATAAAAGGATATGCAGACAAGGTGTCTCCGATGCAGAAGCTGATGCGCAACAAAGGGAAAAAGTTCGAATGGAGCGATGAAGCACAAGCTGCCTTCGAGAACATAAAGCGGGAACTGTGCGAAGCGCCAGTGCTAGGCATGCCTACAGAAAAGGGCATGTATGTTCTTGACACAGACGAATCGGTAGTAGCCATCTCAGGAATATTGCATCAGGAACAAGAATGAATGGAAGAACGGTTCTCTGTCCTATTGCATATGGCAGCAAGGTCTTGAGTGACACTGAGATGAAACATGGTGCACCAAAAGCAGAAATGTTTGCACAAGTCACATTTGTGGAAAAATACCGCGCATACTTAGGGAGCGCTCCCTTTAAGTTACGCGTAGACAACAGAGCGTTATCCTGGTTGAAGACCTACTCGATGGATCAGAATTAGATTGGTAGATGGACAGTAAGATTGGATGGCTACCACATGATAATCGAGCACAGGATGCGTGATAAACCCCAGAATGCTGACAACCTCAGCAAGAAAACTGAGTTCTATGAAAGATTGGAACAGAAGCAAGCCAATCAGGCAGAAATAAAGGAAGGATTCTCGTTTATGGCAAAGAAACTTATGAAGCGCTTCCCTTAACGAGATGGTTGGACGAGTCTGGACATCCAATTCAAGGACATCCTGAGTTACCTGTAGAGAAAGCAGCCGAGATAAAGATCCTATCCAAGGAGGACCCGGTCCCCTTGGATCTGTTGCTGCGCTCAAACCTGGTCCAGCAGGAACTCTCTCGCATGAACATAAACAGCCTCTCATTATTGGATAAAACGGTGCAGGTCACACCGAAGACGACAAGGACCAGTCGAGAGGAAAGACGCTCTAACAGGAGCTCTCTAATGTGGTCGAGGCCAATACCTTCTCCATGGCTCATATACAAGGATGACCTGATGAAACTGACACTTCAGACGGTGAGCTTCGCAGCGGATGCCATGAGGATGCTGAACGGAGCAAGGTTATCGGTCAGTGGATTGTACTCGATAACAGGAGTGGACTGGTTGATAGCGGCTGGCATAAACTTCAGGTCTACAACTGCCTTGAGGTTTGCTGATCCAGAGGGACTGCCCTCTATTAACACAATGGGACCAGTGAACGCCCGACCGTTACAAGACGTAAAACTGAATCACGATGAGGGGAATCGAGAAGAGAGACCTGGAAGATTTCTGATAACAAGGGCGCCGATTGGACAACATGTGAATATGTTCAGGCAGCTGAAGACACCCCCAGGTCATGTGAAAGAAAGAGTATAGCCAAAGCAAGTAAACCAGGAAGGTGATGCCCACGTACGGCAAAGCAGAAATGAGGAAGGCCAAGATTATGATAGTAGCGAACACAGAGTTCGTACACACTTCCAAGTCTCTGTTTTGGCCGGACGCCATAATGTTGGCAGCGGTCGATCTGGACCTACTGCAATCCGTGTCAATGATTATCGGAGTACAAAGACAGACGGAGATGAACCCAACCACAATCTTGTTTGCTGGCATCAATGACCATCTACACAGTAGAGGTTTCCTGAGCAGACTCAGAGAGCCTACAACGACGGAACATGCTGTATGGCCAGCAATAAAAGACATCCTCGAGTCAATGGGTGAAGTGGTGGATGCGATGAAGGAAAATATTCTTTCGGAAGGGAAATATGATGTAATCATGTCCGCCCCAAATCGCATGATAGACATGGAGAACCTGAGACCACTCAGGGCTGAGCTACCTGCAGTGTGGTCGGATATCTCAAACGCATTGAGAGGATTCAAGGACCATGCGCTACACATTCTGGTGCTGGACGAGGTGCTGGGGTTGGAACTGTCCAACTTCAGTCGACAGCTCAAACTGAAACCGGGAATAGGCGACGAACATCGAGTGATCGTAGCAATGTCGAACGACTTATGGTTCCGAGGAATGGAAGCAACGGGAGAAAGAGAGAGAAGGAAAAATTCCCAGGAGACTAGAGCTCACTTGGAGGCGATGGTTTTGAGAACCAAACCAGAGGCTAATCAGTGGCTACATCTAACTCCTCGAGTAGCGGCATTGTTGCGGATGCTTTTGAGCAAGGTCCAGTAATTATCAAGAAGATCCATGCCTACTTGTTAAAGGAGGTGAACCTGGCGGAGAATGCTGAAGAAAAGACAGCCGAATTTGTAAGCAGAGTGTGCCAAGTTACCCTGGAAACTTTCTGGACTGAGAAGGTAAAGGGAGAAGAAGGCTTCGAACGGACTGATAGTATGCTGGAAGGGCTGGGAGCCGGATGGACCGCGTCCTTCTTGGCAAAAGTCTACCCGAAACTCCTTCGTTACTTGATAAAGGAATTCCTCCAAGCAGTAGTGGAAGTGTCGATTGTGGAACTACTGGCCTTGTTCGTGACGTTTGGAGCAGAGAGCTTCGTGAAGGGACCGGTGATACTGCTCACCGAAGGAATCCAGAACTTGCGGTTAGAGGGCTTCTAACATTGATTGCGATTACCGATGGAAACTTGGGAGGACTAATGAAACTGACACGTTACCCAGAACAGATGAGAGAGAATGTGAAAAAATTTGAAGTGAAGAAAGCCACGGATTCGTGGAATAAGATAAGATATCTGAGACATACTCTTATCCAGTACCTCCTGCATCAGAATCGCTTTGGAACAGGAGAGGATGAGACGATTGAGAGGGAAGAAGACTTGAGACGACATGTTGGGGCATGCCCCTACTAACTGATCTAAGCTTTGCTATGAGGACTGATCCCCTAGCGTTGATCAGAGGAGCCACAGAGTTTGTGACAATGATTTATGGACCAGCGGTCACGTTTGCCTTCCCTGATGTCAAGGTGGAAGCATACAGGAGGTCGGTGCTGCACCTGAACCTCATATCAGCAGTGGACGGTAGCAGCACGTATTGCGGGAGCTCATGAGCGAAGATCTGTTATTTGCGAAAAAATCAGAGCCAGAAATGACAGTCATCAATTTTGACGATCACTTCCGTAATCGTATGGGAGAAGTAGAGATAGGGCACATCGAGGTGTTTCCGAAGCTCTGGAATCTAAGACCCTGTGATAAGACGAACGGTGAAATAACCAGAGTTCCTCGTCTCACTGCAGCATATCACAAGGTGAGAGAAGAGACAAAAGATTGGGGTGATTACGAAAAGCTGCCAGAGGAAATCTCTGATTTCCCTCTGATAAGAAGGATTTTGCTCGGAGCAGTTTCCGTAGTACAAACTCCTAAACTAAGAGCGTTTGAAACCAATGAAAGGAGGATAGGGAAATTCGTGGAAACGACGGATCCATACTTCTGGGGAGCAATGCCGTCGTGCTACAGTACACGCGATTTGCCTACACGGATCATGCGTGGAGAAGGCGAATAAGAAACGCCGCGACTCCGAAGCCTGGAGCGTTTGACACGGAAAGGGCGGAATTAAACCTAGCGCCCATGAGAATGAGAGGCAGAGCCGAATTACCTGAGGCCTCCCTGATTTTGAGCATTGTGAAGCAGGAGTTAACAGTGGGAGGAACGTTGCAGACGAGAACCTTCATGGCACCCTTCGGCTGTGACGAAATCAAAATGGTCCATAGAGAAGAGGAAGATAAATCAGCCGGCATACTGATCATACCAAAATTTCCGGAATGGGCCGCGACTGAAAAGCAAGGACCCTCAAGCTCGAAAAAAGATACATCAGAAGGAGATGATGGGCAGGGATAAAGCCGTCGTACGGAGGAACCCATGCAACAAGGTACCGATCAAGCAGATAGGGAAGGCGACAAGGCATCGACAGGGGGAATATCCAGCCTGGATAACAATTTCTTCAGTGACTTTGAGAATAATGCGGATACGCTGGAAGCGGCTGAGCCAGCAGACGAAGGCACGTCGACACTGGAACCTCCGTCGGCCTTTATGGAAATGAAACGGAATTTGCCGGAGAGCAGCTCTCCGGGCAATTCAAAAGATAACGAACAAAGACTCCTCATGGAATCACCGAGGAGGAGAAGAATAGAAGGCGCTGCCAGGGTACCTTTCTTGGGAACGCTGTCCGAAGAAGAGTGGGAAGTGCATCACAGAGACCATGAAAATAGGAAGGGATGTAGAATGGACAGAGTAGCGTTCATGGAAGAAGTCTGGATAGTAGTTCAGAGCTACGGGACCCAGTCCATTTTGATGCGGGAAGTCCTTGACAAACTTGATGAGTGTGAAGGGAGATTGAGTGAGTTGTTGATTGACTCAGCCACTGACGAAAGTGAAGTGAATTCTCCCATCAAGATGACACCGCAGAAGGATAAAGGAGAGGTGGTGTATCTGTCAAGAACCAGGAAAGGAACGATGCGATCGAAACTGGTGATTGATAAGATCAACGAGATGAAGATGAAATTAGGCAGCAAAGTGATACCGAGGAGAGCAGGAAAGACGAAGGTGGATTCGGAGATGTCGATAAGAGCTGTCAATTCAGCGAAAAGAAAACGAGTCGAAGAGGTCATGGATTTGGGACAAGGTGATTATCAATTGCCTGGCACGGACAGAATGTTAACTGATGTAGCAACGGTGCCACCCATTCTCATGGCAGGGATAACATCAACAGGTTATAAATCCAACAGGAGTGACCGCACTCTCTAGAATACACGCTCTCATGGCAGTACCTTACGTGAGAACCGAATTACAACTGAGGTTCGCCTGGTGCATGATGGGATTGACTCGCGGGGAATATGACTCAGAAGAAAGTAAAAGGTCAAAAGAAGCGAAGGTATTCCTGATGACGAATCTGAGGGATCTGATAACCCAGGAGGGAATGGCAGTAGCGTGCGCAAAGCGGAGAGGCGCTCTCTGTTTCATTCGATTCCTGATAGAGCATATTTCAGTGCCAGCATTGAACATCTGTGTCAAGATGCTGAGGGAGGGCGATGAACGAGTGAAAGCCTTACTCTTGCTAGCACTGCAGGATATGCATCAGAGCAAACCGATGAGGGTGAATATGAAAGAACCTGAAGAGCTAGAATCCAGGAGGAAAATAGACGAAATCAGGAGATTCTCAAACAAGGAGCTGAGACTCACTAAAGAATCTATGGCGGCACTGCCGAAATCCAGTGAGTACTGTGGACCGATCAGGAAGAAGTCATACAGCTACGTGTCCGGAGTCATAGGGATAGCGTACAACCCTTTCCTGAGTAAAGACATACGCAATTGCTTCTTTGATTACGAGCAGGCGGTGTTGCTAAGGTTCTGGACGTCGAGAATTGTAACGATTAAAAAAGCTGCTAACCCGCCGACCAAGTTGAGACTAGTCTTGGAGGAAAAGGTGACTGAACCTTCCGTGCCAAAATCCGACAAACGAGTGGAGTTTGGATTGGGATTCTCAGATGAATTACTGAGAACGAGCTTGATGGTAGTGTGGGAACTGATGGTGTCCTAGTCCCAATGCTGACTCGATACTACGATTGACACAAGACGTGCAGAGGGAACTAAATGCAGACTGTAACCTGCGTGACCTTAACATCATATATAATGTAATGACAACAGCCTCTAGGAGCAACGGAGAAGATTAAGTGGAATTGCCTGACTGGGGACCAGAAGACTGGGTCAAGCGTGGTAGCAGTCTGGCAGAAGTCTGTGGACTGGAAGGTCACGTTTTATGTAGTCTGGATTGCGTGAAAACCCTAGAGAGACAACACAAGCAGTTGACGATATTGTTTGGGAACGTTGTGATGAAAGCAAGGACGGAAACGGAACTGATCGCAGATTGCCATGGAGGAACCGAGGTGAATCTAGTGACTGCACTAGGATTCTACAGCATGTTTGGTTCTTTAGAGTCACTATTGAATCTAGAGCAGAAACATGAGATGGTCACAAACATCAGTGTAGAAGTGTTCCCAGGAGTTTTGCAAATTGAGCAAAAGCACATAGGAAAATGGAGTGAAGCGATCGAGGCGGAAATGAATATCCGAAACAGTGAAACTTATCGTAGACCATCAGGAGCACGATATTTGGTGGGATCGACATTAGCTCCAATGTGCAAGAGCAGATACCCGGTGCATTTTGTAGCTGTGGATGTAAAGAGTACGAGAAAGATCGTGGATCAAGCCTTCTCAGTGCCAAAGTGTGTGAGACTAACGAGAATGTCGGAAAAATCTTACGAGTTACTGTGTAAAATGTTCTCAGCAGTTCCAGAGAGAACAAAGGAGGAGTTGGAATCGATACTGGGAAAGAAGTTCAAGGGATACGTGAACGGGAACTTCAGTGACTTTGAGAGACACAAACAGAGAGGATCAACCGTTACAGATTACAATACAGTAGACGAGAATGATGAAGTCCACCGAGTGATGATGAAAGTGGAACCATCACTGGAAGCTTCGGGAAAGCGTAATTGGAGGAGCATCATGTTGACACATGAAGAGTTTCCCTGCCATTGCTTGCTGCAAACATGGTGGTATCCCGGGCGTAGTAATCTGGTGTTGATCTGGGACTCTGGAGAGCTTCTCTCCTTCTGTTTACCAGACTCATCACGGCCCATAACAATAGTGATAGTGGGAGTTATGATGGCGATAATGATGGCGATAAGGAGATAACAATAGACAGGAGGCGCCAACGAGAGAACAATTGCAGAAATTGGATTGTCTAAAAGATTTAGATCTTTTTGAGACAATGTGCAAAATTCTGAACAATCCGATGGAAGTAAAACAGATATGAGCAAGAAGACGATTGATGCCATGGTTTAGAGCCAACATGACTGCATGGTTGTATGAATATGCCAAAAAGCATATGTCGAAACACGGCAGAGTGTACAGTGGGTATCAGCTGGACATTGGGGCAGGAGCTTTCAAGCGAGCTTTCGTGACTCATCGGAATGCAGTGACCACCGCGGTGAAGAGAATTTCCAGGACAAATGAACGTAGTGGAAAGGAAAAAGAAGAGACGTTGAAGGAAGATTTGGAGAGAAACGTGACGTTGTGTCTCCACAACAGCTTCTGTCGGAACAGAGAATCTAATGTGGATCCCCTACCTTGTTGTAAACAGAGGGTAGAAGAGCAGAAGTGTTGGAGGACTGCTTCCAACAGCGTCAGAATAGCTAATGATGTGTTGCAAGACACAGAAACTGAAATTGCAGAGTCAATGTCGCAGGAGGAGGAGATGGAGCATTGACAAATGGCCGAAAAACAAGATGCAAAAAGAAAGACAATTAGAAGAATTTAGAAGTTTTAGAACTTCTAAACGACGAAAAAAGAAGAAACAAAGAAGTGACGAAAGAGAAGAAGTTAAAACTCAGAATTGTTTTATGTGTGTGACGAAAATTCAAGTGAGAAACTAAGCAACCAAGTTGTGATTGAAAACTGAAACATTTAGTTGAGTTTTGAGCATTAAAGAATTTGTTGCATTTATAAATTTGCGTTTTGATTTTAGTTAGTGGCTTTAGAGACACTTACTATTTATTTAGAAAGGCTTGAGCAAAGAGTATATTTAAGTATTCCAGCCTGCATGATTGTTTTTAATCAACTAGGAGAACTGATCACTTTGTGGTGACATGAAAGGCTTGGATAATCTCTTGAAGAGGGAGATTGTTCATTGTTCTTTCGAACCACAGAGTTCCTTAATTTTAATATTCAAGACAATAACAACTAGAAATTCCGAAGGGAAGAAGCATAGTAGGATAATTTTAGCTTGTTGGTTGGCAGGACTGTCCTGCTAACTAACACCTTTTAGAATCTAGAAGAAAAAGTTTTAAATCAGGGCATTGACGTTGGAAGTCAGAAAAAATGTTTTATCTAAAAATGTTTAAGGCTATAGCAATGTAGTATGATGCCATTCATATTTCGCAGTGAGTCGATATGACGCGGATAAAAGTAATTTTGTGCATTTTGTAAATTCTGTTCGATGACACTGTACCACTTTTACGAACAATGCGAGATTCAATGGGGACATTAACCGCGCTGTCCGGGGAGTATGTGACATTCGACAAGAATGGACAAAAATGCAGATTCAACAGATTCGAAATTTTAGCAGCTAGCCTTCCAAATTGATGGTTTTAGGAGATTAACAACGTTATTGGGACGATTAGTCAAACGGTGAAGGTCATGATATTCTGGTATTTTGAAATTTTAAAAATTCGAAGTGATGATGTAATATTTCTGAGAAGCGTCAAAAAAGGCCATTTTAGAGAAAAACCGGAATAAAATCAGAACAACGATAGTTGCGACGAAGATCACTACGAGAAAATAGAGAATCAGAATTGGAGAAAAAGCAGAATTAGCAGAGATCGTTCCGACTTGCAACTATTGTAGCGACACAATAGTTGCAATTCGGAACGATCTCTGCTAATTCTGCTTTTTCTCCAATTCTGATTCTCTATTTTCTCGTAGTGATCTTCGTCGCAACTATCGTTGTTCTGATTTTATTCCGGTTTTTCTCTAAAATGGCCGTTTTTGACGCTTCTCAGAATTATTACGTCAGCACTTCGAATTTTAAAATTTCAAAATACCAGAATATCTTGACCTTCACCGTTTGACTAATCGTCCCACTAACGTTGTTAATCTCTTAAAACCGTCAAATCGGAAGGTTAGCTGCTAAAGTTTCGAGTCTGTTGAATCTTCATTTTTGTCCATTCTGGTCGAATGTCACAATGATTTAAAAATCTGAAATTCCCAACCCTCTAGTTAGGTCCTGTCAGAGTACTCTCAAGGATTGCGAATCTTGCCTCCAAGCATGACTGCTCATTTCCTTTGAGCTTTCGAGATGTGGCGTTTTTTGTGATTTTTGCAAAATTTTTTCAGAAAATTTAAATTATTATGATTTAAATATCTGAGATTCCCAACCCTGTAGTTAGGTCCTGTCAGAAAACTCTCAAGGATTGCGAATCTTGCCTCCAAGCATGACTGCTCAATTCTTTTTAGTTTTTGAGATATGACGTTTTTTGTGATTTTTTCAAAATTTTTTCAGAAAATTCAAATTATTATGATTTAAAAATCTGAATTTCCCAACGCTGTAGTTAGGTCCTGTCAGAGTACTCTCAAGGATTGCGAATCTTGCCTCCAAGCATGACTGCTCAATTTCTTTGAGTTTTCGAGATGTGGCGTTTTTTGTGATTTTTGCAAAATTTTCAGAAAGTTTAAATTAATTTTTTTTCAAAATTTGAAATTCCCAACGCTATAGTTCGGTGTTGTCAGGCCACTCTAAAAAGTTGCAAATCTTGCCACATGCGACTGCTAAACGCGACTGCTCAAATGCTGAAACCACTAAATTTGAAACCACTAATTTGATGAAGATACAACCTTATTGTCAGCGTACACCCAGGCGTCTCAAATCTTTCCTCTTAATATGATTGCTCAAATCCCATTAGTTTCCGAGATAAGACGTTTTTTCAATTTTTTTTCGGGAAACTTATGTTTAAAAAAATTCACAAAATTTTGAATACCTAGCCTTATTGTAGGGTGCTCTCAGGGACTCTCAGTGGTTGCAAATTTGGCCTCCAAATGTCTCCAGAGGCCCATTAAATTTTCAAGATGACGCTTTTAAAATGGGAATTAAAAAGTTCGAAGTTAACAACCCTGTAATTGGATCAAAAAACTTGAAAAAGATATTCAAAGGTTTTCCGAAGATGACCTAGCGGAATATGAAAAAACCGTCCTAGAAGGAAGAACTTTCAGCGAAATTCAAAAAAACCTTAAATGCATAAGCAAGACCCCAACAATTCCTTCGACGGTCAAATACGGAAACACTGAATCATCAAATGAAAGAGAAAAATGTGAATTATTCAATGACTATTTCGTCAGCGTGTTTGGCACAAAAGAACATCAAACCGGTGAGCTGAATAGATTTATTGTTGACCAAAGTCAAGTTAGCGAAATAATGAGGCAACTTAATGTCAATAAATCAATGGGACTCGACAACATTGGCAATCTCATTTTGAAATCATGTCACAAAACTCTAAGCAAATCACTTACCCTTATATTTCAAACCTGCCTTAACAAAGGAATTTTTCCTGAAATATGGAAAACTAGTGAAGTAACCCCTGTTTTCAAGGAAGGAAGTAAAACCGATGTCAGTTGCTATAGACCAATCAGCCTACTTTGCTGCTGCTCAAAATGGCTTGAAAAAATAATATTTGACAAATTCTATACTAAAGTGAAATTTAGATTACATGAAAGTCAACATGGATTTCGAAAGCGTAGATCCACCACAATTCAACTTCTTCTATTTCTTGACCGAATATACGAATTGAACGATCAACAGGATGTACAAGAACTTGCAGTTCTATACTTGGATTTTGCCAAGGCATTCGACACTGTACCTCATGATATTCTGCTTACGAAGATCAAAATTTTTGGAATTGGCGGGAAATGGCTGTCACTGATATATTCATACCTCAACAACAGAAAGCAATGCGTTAAGATTGAAGACTGTAGCTCAACCCTAAAAGAAGTCACCAGTGGAGTTCTGCAAGGTTCAATTCTGGGACCGCTGCTGTTCTTACTTTTCATAAACGATCTACCTGAAACCATGAATGACACAGACAGTTTTGGGTACGCAGATGACTTTAAGGCCATTCTTCTAAATCAAATTTCCCTTGACACTGCAACTCTGAAAATAGAGAAATGGCTACATGAAAACAAAATGCAACCCAACATCAAAAAATCAACGCTCCTCGGCATCAAAGGTGATTTGAAAGCTAGTCTCCTGAACAAAAATCTTTCTTCAGTAAACTCACAGCGTGACCTAGGACTGATTGTGTCCAACAAGCTCACATGGAACGAAAATTGCTCTCGTCGGACATCCAAAGCAATTAGTGCTCTCTTCCAGATTAAACGAAGTCTGACTATGAAAAGCAGTGTGACCACCAGGCTTAACGCATATACTGGGTATGTAGTACCCATAGTAACATACGCATCCCAAGCATGGACTGCTAGCAGATCGAACATGGAACAACTCGAACGAGTTCAAAAGTTATCAACAAAATGGATTTTGGGGACAAGCAAAACTTATACTGAAAGACTGAAGGACCTGAACCTTCTTCCTTTGAACCTATACATGGAAATGCACGACATTTTAATACTAATAACCCTTCTTGAAAATCGTTACGATGTAGAAATAGAACGAAAACAATCTGAATCATGCGAAATCACCCGACAGTCATAAAGAGGCGAAATTCAAATCCCAAAAAGCCGCTTGCAAAGAACGGACGACAATTTTTTCAGACGAGTGAAACATCTATACAACTGTCTTATCCGAGCCTGCCCAACTTTTAGCCTTAGACCAAGCAAAGCGACTCTGACCTACATATACCAGAAATACTTCAAAAAAATGTACAGTGAAGTCAACAAATGTACATGGAAACTCTTATGCAACTGCAATGTTCACAACAAACTGAGATAAAACATGGACTGTAAAAGGGGTGAAATTCCCTAGAGCCAATGCTCTGAAGCCTATTCTACTAATACTACTACTAATAGCTTTTTAATTTTCGGTGTGAATATCCAGCGCTGTGGGAATACACCAGGTGAAATGCTGAAAAACTCTTGTAGTATCTTCCCTTATCATGATAAATTCCGAGCTTCTAATATACATTTTCGAGAGGGTTGGAAAACAGGAAAATAGCTTTGCTATTTGGCTGGTTGCTTTGTACACTTTAAATTTTGTACTTGTTTTTAAGTGAAAGCACTGTCTAAAAATTAATCGCTTGGTAACGCTGTTTTTTGTAGTTACTAAATGGCTGGATCTGCTACCTGGAAAGCCTTGTCAGATCATCTTTCTGCTGTGAAAGATGTTGAAATAAATAGTCTGTTCAACAGTGATGCTAGCCGCTATGAAAATTTCAACCAACTGGTTGAGTTGCCTGGTCATGGTTCTTTGTTACTGGATTATTCGAAAAATCGAATAACGGCTGAAACGATGAGCCTTTTATTTAAACTTGCCGGTGATGCTGAGGTGCCTAAGATGCGAGAGAAAATGTTCAGCGGAGAGCCGATCAATTTCACTGAGAACAGGAGTGTTTTGCATGTTGCGTTGCGAAATAAATCGGGAAGGCCAATATTGTCCGGAGGCGAAAATGTTATGCCTCTTGTGAATGAAGTGTTAAATAAGATGAAGGGTTTCGTTGACTCAGTTCGATCTGGAGAATGGAAAGGCTACACTGGAAAAAGTATTACCGACGTTGTTAATATTGGAATCGGAGGATCTGACTTGGGCCCAGTTATGGTAACAGAGGCTCTGAAACACTATGCTGGCAATTTGAAATGCCACTTTGTTTCGAATATTGATGGAACCCATATGGCGGAAACACTGAAAAGTGTAAACCCGGAGACAGTGCTCTTCATCATTGCCTCGAAAACTTTCACGACCCAAGAAACTATTACGAATGCTAACTCTGCCAAGGCCTGGTTCTTGTCTGCCGCTGCCGATCAAAACCACGTTGCTAAGCATTTCGTAGCTCTGTCAACCAACAAAGAAAAAGTCACTGAGTTTGGAATTGACGCGAAGAATATGTTTGGATTTTGGGACTGGGTAGGAGGCCGCTACTCCCTATGGTCTGCGATTGGAATGTCAATTGCTTTGTATGTTGGGTTTGAACATTTCGACCAACTTTTACATGGCGCGCACTTCATGGACGAACATTTTTGCAATGCAAAGTTAGAAGAAAACTTGCCAGTGATTTTGGCGCTTGTCGGTATTTGGAATAACAATTTCCTGGGAGCTCAAAGTCAAGCGATTCTTCCGTACGATCAGTATCTGTCACGATTTGCAGCATACTTCCAGCAGGGTGATATGGAATCTAACGGGAAATACCGCACCAGGTCAGGAAAAGAAGTCGAGTGGGAAACTGGACCAATTATTTGGGGAGAGCCTGGTACCAATGGTCAGCACGCATTCTACCAACTCATTCATCAAGGAACCAAACTGATCCCCTGCGACTTTCTGGCACCAGTTCATACTTTGAATCCAATCTCCAACAGAATCCACCACAAGATTCTGTTAGCGAACTTCTTGGCTCAAACTGAAGCGCTCATGAAAGGCAAGTCCCCAGAAGAAGTGAAAGAGGAAATGAAAAAGGCAGGGACATCTCCTGAGAGAATTGAAGAAATTTTACCTCATCGGGTATTCAAAGGAAACAGGCCAACCAACTCAATTATCTACGAGAAGCTAGACCCCTTCACCTTGGGAGCTATGGTTGCGATGTATGAGCACAAGATCTTCGTGCAGGGTGTCATTTGGGACATCAACTCTTACGATCAATGGGGAGTGGAGTTGGGAAAGCAGTTGGCAAAAGTGATAGAGAAAGAATTGGGCGGAACCGAGGAAATAACTTCACACGATCAGTCGACGAACGCACTTATCAACCACATCAAGAAGCGAGCCAATTTCGATTGACAAGTTGACGGATATACTACACATATGATATGCTAGATTTGAGCGATGCGTTTGAAACGCTGATGCTCTTGTCGTACACTTAATCCAGTATTTAGTAACAACAATATTCTAATTATGCACTACATGATATTGTATGATGCTTTACACCCTATAAAGCACGGCTGAAATAATTGATTTCTAATATGTTGGTAGAACCTATATGCTAACTGACTCTCATTTTGTATGCTTAGTTCACTCGAGTTGTTTTGAAACTGAAATTTAAAGGAACCATTTTCTACTGAAGTAGAAAAAATTGATTCTGAATTGTAATTGTATTGAAATTAACAATATATTTTTAAACAGCAATGTTGTAATGCCTTCCAATGCCAATAGTTCTCACGTTTAGTAAGAAAAGGAGAGTCACATTTTTAAATTGGTATTTCATTCTTTTCTTTCAGATAACTGACTGTTGGAGAACAGTTATTTTACTCATACTTCAAACATATATCTTGTTGGTATCACATCAACAGAGACCTCAGATTAAGCAGTAGCAGTTAAAACATGGGACTTACATTCACCAGTCTTTTCCAGCAGTTCCTCGGCAAGAAGTCGATGAGGATATTGATGGTGGGTTTGGATGCGGCTGGTAAGACTACAGTGTTGTACAAGTTGAAGCTGGGCGAGGTGGTGACGACTATTCCGACCATTGGCTTCAACGTGGAAACTGTCGAGTACAAGAACATCAGCTTCACAGTGTGGGACGTCGGCGGTCAGGACAGAATCAGACCTCTCTGGAGACACTACTTCCAGAACACACAAGGCATGTCTGTTCTTCTACAAATCTAGCCGATTGTAATTTTAACCTGAACAGTTGGTCGAAAAAATAATTTTTCATGCAATTATTCATGATATTCATATCATTTTTGCATTATCCGTTATAAAGTTTTTTGTTTGGGGGCTAAATAATTATGTTTCTAACTATGTTGCAGGATTGATATTCGTGGTGGATTCGAATGACAGAGAGCGGATAAATGAGGCGAGGGAGGAGCTTAAGAAGATGTTGGAAGAGGACGAGCTGCGAGATGCGGTGCTGTTGGTGTTTGCCAATAAACAGGACCTGCCAAACGCCTACTCAGTAGCAGAGGTGTCCCAGCAACTCGGACTTCATAACCTAAAGGCCAGGAAGTGGCACGTTCAGGGCACCTGTGCCACCAGGGTAAGTCCACCCTAACGCATTGAATTGAGAGTTTTTGAATGCTATACAAGTAGCGCACAATGTTGAGCCGTTTTTTTGGGTGACGGGAGAGGGTTGAATATTTAACTCTTGCAATGGCTGAAATAAGACTGACTGAAGCACAAATTTGCCCTGCCGAGTTTTTTTTTACCATTGCGGTTATCATAAGTCGTAGTTCTGTGGCACTTCATTAGGTACTCGTTTTAACAATCAAATTTTTGCTGCCTTGATTTTTAAGAGATAGTGCACAAATTAAATAAAATATTTTGTAATCCAAGTTGGCGAAGGAACCGCTGGCCTCTCTATGTTTGGCTTGGTTTAAATCAGAATATTTGATTTTTAGGGAGATGGTCTGTACGAAGGACTTGACCAGCTGAGAGAACTGCTCGAGCGAAAATAATCAAGCGATAAGAGAAAAAAAGTAAGGAGAAACACGATGGCCCGGCGGTAATTTGAATTTGAGTCATTTTTAAAATTCCTTTCGACCGGAACTCCGTTTATGTTAAATGCTAGTGTTAAATTGAATAGTCATAACACTTTCCAAATCGCCTGTCGCCATGGTACTTGTCAAGTTAATCATTAATTATCATGTGTGTTGGAGCGCTCGATATAAGTCAGAATGTATTGTATTCTGTGTAAATATTCTTAAAACGGTGAATGGGAAGGAAGTACATGATGGAGTTTTTAAAAAAAGCAATATTTGCAAAGTGTTTTTTAGATCAATGTGCTTTAAAACTTTTAAATCAGTCGAGATTTTTGGAGAGCAATTTTGCGTGTTCCTACAAAGGCCCGACGTTATCAGAAGTTCATAAGTTTTAAGCTATCGTGACAAGCGAATTAATATATCGCTCTATAATGCATTCTTGTTGTCAAGATAGCACGAGTTTCGAGGTTTTTATCTCCGTTTAAAATCCATGTTGAATTATGCTTATATATACATCACTATATCATATTTGATGCAAATTTGTTATTTCGACGATTATGTTCATATAAATATAAAATTTAACATTAGCCAGAGCCAATTATCAATTATTTGAAAACCCACGTGTTAAAGTGTCCAAAGAAATAATTTGTTTTTCATTTAAACGTGGTTTCAGGTTGTGTTATGTCGTTGAAAATATCGAAAGGCAAGAAGTCAAGTAGACAAGATGTTTTATCGGCATCTGAAAAAGAAAGAGGCAGCACTTATTCAAAAGTTGAAGTTTCTGATAGGATTATAATGCAGGAGTATACGAATTTATGCCATGTTTTAAGCCTGTGGTCGGAAGAGACTTCGGAGCTGTCTGAAATGTTTGTTTCAAAAGAAAATGTACCTAAGCTTCCCTGGGACCAATATGCTCGGGAAAAGATGGAAAAACGATTGTTACATTTGGAAAATTATGTGATTTTGTTTGAACCGGCACCTAAAACGAGTAGAGAGCCACTTAGGTAAGCAATTATACAAAATACCTCGGTTTAAAATATACGATATTTTTGAACTGAATTGTTTTCAAGGTCGAGCTCGTCTGTTTGGAGTAATACACTGAAAAGGCATGCTGACCAAATGACGTAAGTACAATCCGATATCAAATCGAAATTGACATCTGAATAAAGTAATTAGTTCCTGTTTGATAAAAACAAGTATTATAAAACTTCCTGTTTGATAAAAACGGGTTATGAAAAAATTATTGGGATCAGGTTTTTTTTAAAATTTTTGTGAGACGCTCTGAAAATTTTTTTCGCTTCTCTCAAAAATTTAAGTTTTCTCTCAAACTACTCTGCCGATTTTCAAAAAATGATTCCAATGGAAATTCCGCCCACTCCACTGTGTGCCAGCTTAATCCACTAATCTTTTTTTTTACCCTACTTTCTACCGCTTTCAAAATGTATGGGGGAGTAGTTAACTCAAGTTTTTGGATTTTTCCTTTTCTCGAAAACTACCCTCCAAATCTAATGTTTTGGGTTCAATCGATAGAGTGGTTTGTGTGACGCTCCCCTGTTTAAGCATCTACACCAGAATTTTTACACAAAAATTTATGGCCTTCAAAGGAAAGTCAAATTTTAGATTTTTTAACCGTTTTTTGAAACTTTTCTCGAAAATTACCCTCGCAAATTTGAAATTTTGATTTCAATCGAAAGGAAACGTTGTAAGCTCGCTTGCTTAAACGGCTACACCCAATTTTTTTTATGAAAAAGGTTATAGCTTTCAGAAAAGTCAAATATTCAGTTTGTTCCTCGTTTTTTTCTAAACATTTTGACTTAAATAAAAAATTACACACCCACAGGGGCGAATTTAGGGGGGGAGACCCCCCCTCAGGCATTCGAACCCCTGCTGACCCAAAGGGTCCCCTTTGTACTATTTTGAGATATCCTTTGGGGACGGACCCTAAAATTTTTCTAAAGGCGCCTAAGGCGCCAATATGTACTAATTTTGAGGGGGTAGCGCGCGCCGAAAAAACGCTATTTTTTGGTAAACATTTTCCAAAAAGTGCCTAAAAACGCCTTTGTTGGCCTGTTTTTTCAAAATTATGCCTGAGGCGCAGAAATTTTGGCCAAAACAGGGTCTTTTTAGTGCTTTGGGAGAGCTCAGAAAATCAATTTGATCGACCTAAAAAAAAAGGTCGACAAAATTTTCAAAATTTTTTGAAAATCCGCGCCCCCTCGAGAAAATCTTAGATCCGCCCCTGCCCACCCAAATCTGAGATTTTGGGTTCAATAGATACAACAGGTTTAGGAATTTCAATTAAATTACACAGAAAGTTATGGCTCTTAGAAAAATGGAAGTTTTCATTTTTTGCACCGTTTGACGTGCGAAAAAAGTTTTTGTGTGCGTGTTTTGACGGGGGTACTCAAAACTAATTTGAGTGGCACAATTGTTTGACGAGTATTTTTTTAAGTTTTCAGTCTTTGATTTGATAGTTTTAACCTAACTCTTAAAATTATTCGTTTTGATGGGGTAAAAATTTTGGTTTGAATTTTGCTAAACAAATTGTATCCATTCAATTTAGCTAAATTTTAAAGCAAGAATTGTTTTCATCAGTTTTCATCTAAAGTCAGCCCAATTGGGGAAAACCTCGTTTTAAATTTCAGTGTTCTGTCCGGATATTTTAAATTAGCACCTCAAACCCTCAAAAATATTTGCCAACATCTGCAGCGAACAAATGTATTACAGCGGCGGCTTCATGTCCTTGTTTTTAAATATTTTTTTGATTTGATTCTAGGGTTTGGAGAAATGTAGAATTTAAGGCTGAAAAGACGAATCTCGAGAAGAAGATTTTACATTTCAGAACAGAAAACGAAATTCTTTCGAAGCGATACATGCCTGTTGTTGAGAACAATGCAAGTAGATTATGCGTTTTTTTAATCAGTCATTATTAATATTTTCACCAATTTATGAGTTATGGAATTTTTTAGCTTCCAGAAACAATAAAAGAACTTATGCAATCATGTGAGCGTCTAAAAGGCAAAATATTATGCGAGCTCAAGAAATATAACGCTTGTGATGAAATGCACAAAGTTCACGAGGAGACCATGCCCCACATAAAAGAAGAATTTACTGACGGCGTTGGCGATAAAAAACTGACATCTTCGGAGATCCCCAGTAATTCATTGTTATGTCTTCAAGATGACAAAATGGACTATTTTTATGATCAACAGCAAAAAGTACTTCGATTGCTGACCAAATATTGTAAATTGCTGCTTCGTGAAGTAAGTAAGATGATTTCCCATCGCTGTCCAGTGCCAATCGGTTGGTTTTAACATTTTTTGACATTTTTTAAGTTCAATTGATTTCCTTTGTTTACACTAGTGAAGTTAGAGACTTCGAGCGAGTAAAGCAATCGAGTTACGTTCGTTATATTTAAAGGTTGGCCATTTAGGCTAAAATTTTTGATTTTACTAAAAAGAAAACTAGTTTTGGAAGCTTCATTTAGCGCTTCCTGGGCTATATAATAGTGAAAAAATTAAGAAACATTTTAGATGTTTTTTCGTTTATTTAGTTTTTGGAGAAAACTTGTATTTTATGCCAAATTTTCTAAATTTCTACTCGTTTGTTCAGTTATGTAATCACCAAGCGGAAGAAACGACGCTAATTGGAAGCTAAAAAAGCATTTTGTTATTAAAAGTAATGAACGTAGTGAAGACTCCTATATAGGTCTTATATAATTTTTTTTTCGGAAAAAGTCTTAAAATATTGATGCACTTAAGTATATATGCACTTTTGAGTTCAATTGAAATTCATCTATTGAAATTGACATAAAAAGCACTCTCCAATTACGAACGTACAAATGGCGCAAAAATTCGTGAACGATTTCTAGTTTCGAAAGTGGAATTTAATTTTAAGATTTCCAGCGGAATAAAAACTTAACCCTTTGATCCAGTTTTCTCAAGTTGGCTTAATGTTATCAAAAAAGCGGAAATCAAAAATCGTTCTAGAAATTCAAAGAGCTTAAAGGGAATCTATTTTTTTTGAAATTCGAAAATTTTTTTTCGAGAAAGTCAGTGTTTTTTTAAATGTTTACTTGCGTTCATTACTCTTACATTAATCAGACAGAATTTTCTACAATGTGATCAAAATCCTTTTGTTTATGGACTTTCGATCATAAAAATATAAGTATCTGCTAAATAAATAATTAATTTTTTTACAGCCTCCATTGAGTTCGAAAGTTCGGAATGAAATTTGCTCATTTTTTCGTAAGTTCCGGTTCATTTTCTTCTAACTTAACTGCTGTTAATCTGAAGGAGAAATTTGGCGCAACTTTCAACCCATCGCTACCTCCCGAGGACGCAACAGCCAATCTGAACGACTCATTGATGAGTGAGAACACTACATCCTGTTCCTTTTTCTCCTCTCCAGACAGAGCATCGCCGAGAAAACTAGCCGTGAACGTGAAGGCCTATGACCTGAAATCAGGAGAGCTGCGGGAAGCAAACACAATGTAAGCTGGATTGGTCAAAACGCCAAATTTTTTATGCTTAGAACTAAATAGTTTTTTTTTTAGAAAAAATTTCTAAACTTGCGAGAGCAAAGGTATTGCAACAGGGTACTAAGACTTTCTTCCGCAATAAACAATAGAAAGTTGTTTTTGTTATTGGTTGTAAGTTTTGTTACTCTAAATTGAAAAAAAATTTGGGTTAATGTTTTTGCTTAAAATTGCTTATTTTTTTTTCTCTGGATTTTCATCTGAAATTGCTTAAGTTGAAGGTTGGTATTGGATGTTGGTAGTGGTTGCAAAATAGTTTTAACTTTCGCTGATTTTTGTAGTTTTTTCGATGGTTCATTATGCCTAAGTTTTAAATTTTTTTTGCATTTTTTCAGTAATTATGGTAGCTGATCCTTGATATGTAGTTTTTGCGTTCTTCAACTATTTTTCAGCAAATTCGAAAAAATTTTCAATTCTTTCTACAAAATCGATGGTTTTTAAGTGAGCAGAAGGTAACGTTGTTCTGATATTATTGGGCAGCTTTTGTAAACTTTTTCAGATATGTTTTTGCTCAAAAATCTCGGTCTTTTGCTAGCGATTGATTTTATTATGGATGTGTGTTAAACGAACTTTCAATTTTTAATGTATTTTTTCTCCAATACTACAAGGATAGCCGATTGTTGTAAAAGTAGTTCAGAAAATTCCGACCACAATAAAAAACAATAAAAAATTCTGTACATTCAAATTGTGTAAAGGCCTAGAACTTAGGCATATTCGATAATACTAAATTAGGTTTATTCAACAACAGTTTTCCTCAAAAAATAAGAAGAAAAACGTATATATTTCGGTTTCCGTGAAACCTATTTGTTATTTATACATGCACTTGCAATTTTAAAGCTCAGTTTTGCCGATTAGTCGCTTGTGCTTGCGATGCGCAGCTTTGTATTGTTGTAGAATACATAAGCTAGAGATCCGTCCTTTCTGTGTACTTGGCTAGATGATCTGATTTTTTAAAGGTATGGACGGCTAGTCGAAAGAAGAGTAAAACAAAGTGTTGCGACTGGTGCTATACAGTCTGCGTTGTCTCAGGTCAGAAAAGACTTGAAGGCCAATGCGATCGAGGTCAAAGAGATCCAAGCTCAGCATAACGACAGTGACGTCGTCAGGGACTCAAACGTCAAGATAGTCGACCGACCCAGCTCATTGCAATTGAGGTAACATAAGTCTCATTCCTATTAAAACAGAATGTTCACGGAAATCATCAGCTCAGACGTCTAATTATATCTACATTAAAAGACTTCAAGAGCCAAAAAACGGAGCAAATGTCATTAAGAGCTTTTTAGACTACAGGTAGTAGATTGGCCTTTTGACTGAGTATAAGCGATAGCTTATTCGTTTAGCAAGCATTCACTTGAAATGCTTGTTGTAGGAGTCAAATATTACACCTGCGAGAGAGACAGTCCGTGTTGAGAGGGGAGGTGGAAGAGAGGCTAAAGAGTTTGCAGCTGCTGTGCAAAGCAGTGGGCAACAGCTGCAACTGTTCACACGAGAACCTCTCTTTTCTAGTTAAGAGAGACAGGCTGCAGAACTTCGTCAGTCAACAAAACAAGGTATTCTATTTCTATATAAAGAACTGATTACTTTAGATGAACGCTTCCCTCTTTATTTTTTCTTTGAATCAACATAAAGATTGAAAGCTGGTGATAATGGGCCCAAGTGACTTGTTTTCCAATGGGACTACCGCGGTGACAACCACTAGATATTCTTATGCTTTTGTCGCGGATTTTTACGATTGTAGAGTATATTACCAACGACGTTTTTTCCCCCTGTGCTAGAAAAGTATACTAAGTTGGAAAAATTGCCTGAAATACAAGTTTATTTTGCGATTTTATTTACACAAGCAAGCATTGTGTTGTATCACGAGTCCTATTACGACTTTTTGCCAATTCAACTCGCATTAAAATAGTCCTTTTTTTTGGTGGCACTTCGCTGCATAGTATTGGTAGTTCAATAAATTGTGCTCTCCGCTTTATGAGTGACTTATGTTTTGGTTCTAAGCGTCAGTAGCACAGTTGTGTAGGGCAGTCAACCTTGATGCTCGAGGCATGGGGTTCTATTCCGATAGAGGTCATAAATAGTTTTATTTTCTTGTCTTTCTCTTTTTTTTCTACTAACAGACTAGTTTAGATCCTGAGCTACCTGAACACAGTGCGTGAGCGGGGAGATAGAACTCGGAATATTCTAGAAGGAGAGCAGACTGGACTGCGCAAACAGACCCTTCATGCTGAGGCTGCTTTTGCAGAAGTGCACAGTCTGGACCAGTTCACGAAACAGCTACAGGTGAGCTCAAATTTATCAAATCAGGAAAAATGGGTTGAAGAGGAACAGACCATTAAAAGAATATCATGGTCTACATTAGGTTTAGAGTTTCTTTTGTTCCTCAGAAAGCTTCATTTTTTTGTAACTTTTTAGATCCGCGCCTGTAACAATGTATCAAAAAATGTTACCTTTACTTCTATAATGATCTGTGTCCTATTTGCAGGAAGATCTGAAAAGACTGAATTTTTCTGGACAACGCAGGCAGCGGTTAACTATCGCTCACAAAGACGAATTGGCGCAAAAACTTCTCATTGTTTTCAAGAATGCACAACTCCGAACAGAAACCTGCGCTAGCACATTATCCCAAGCTAGTCATGTAAAATCTCAGAAATATATCGCCGTCAAAGAGGAACCTCTGAATGAATCAACTTCGTCATGCTCATCAATTGTATCAAAAGATAGTTCAAATTTTGGGCGAAATTTGAAGCGAGACATAACCAATTCGATTTCAGCCGCGAAAACCGTTTTCAAGCATGAGTTTGGGCATGCAAATAGCGTGGAGCTGCTGACATATGATGATTTGCTACAGTTCGTACATAGACTGGAGAAAGATATTTCGTTGAGGAGCAAGGAAGTTGCAGCTGCTATGCGAGTGAAGAGAGATGAAATCAAAGCGCTGTGAGTTCCTAAACAATTTAAGAAGGCCTAGATTAAAACGTTCACTAACCATTCAGACCAACCATCGAGCTAATGTTTACGAGGCGTTAAGTCAAGAAATTTCTAGAACTTTCTATCATTTTAAAGAGGAACATTCTAAATTTTTATGAAGTCCGACACTCTTTAAACAAGATGTTAAACTCGATTCAGCTTTAAGGCTAGACATTAACTGCCCACTTATTATCCAAAATTTTACGTTTTCAGATTCATTTCCGTCTGAAACAAATCAACTAAAAACAAAAACCTCCATGCTTAGAAAAACTAAATGTTAGCGAACCGAATCGCGCTATGAAATATTTCGAAGTTTCAACGCTTAATTGGATTCAATAGAAAAATTTAAGTTTTTTGCCATCCGGATCGCTTTATGAACTAACTTGAAATATTTCAAAAATTGTTTCCGTTTGGTCTATAAATTCACTTGAAACATTTCAAAATTACATAACTGGAATAGTTTGCTCAAAAAGTTTTTCGAAAGCCGGTTCAGTCTATGAAATAACTTGAATTATTTTCTTAGTTTAATTATCTTAAATTCGAAAATTTCAGTTTTTGCCAACTCACTCGGCTCTATGAAACAACCTGAAATTTTTCAGAAGTTTCCTTATTTTAATAACTTTTAAAAAAAGAACAATATTTCGCCGTCAGATTCGCCTCATGAAAGAAAAAATGTTTCAATGCTTCATAGCTTGAATTGCCTGCTTAGAAAAACTTAATTTGTTCGCGAACTTATATAGTCTCGAATATTTTAAAATATTTTCAAGTTTTGTAGCTTGAATAGCTTACTTATTAAGAATGCGTGAAAAAAATTTCAAGCTGGCAATTCAAGCTATGAAACTTAGAATTATTTCAAGTTGTTCATGAGGCAGATTTTATGGCGACAACTTTTTCGTTTTGAACCCACTCAAGCGATGAAACTTTAATTTATTCCAAGTTGATTCTTCAGGAAAAATATTCAGGTTGTTTCAAAGAGCCGAATCAGTTTGCAAATTAATTAAATTGTTTCAATTACCGTTATTCAATTTAAGAAATTTAGTATTTCAAGTTATTTCATAGACTGAATTGGTTCGCGAATAGTTCTTAAACAAACTATTCCAGCTTTGTATTTTTGAAGAATTTCAAGTTAATTTATAGACTAAATCGAAGTTTTGAAATATTTCAAATTATTTCAAGCAGCAATCCGGATGGCGAAAAGTTTTCTATTGAATCCAATAAAAGTAAGAAACTTTTTCAAGTTAATTCTTAGCCCAAATCGGAAAATTAAATTTGGCTAAATTTTTCGTTTTCTAAGCATGAAGGTTGCCGTTTTTAGTTGATTCGTTTCTTACTGAAATGAATCTCAAAACGTAAAATTTTGGACAACAAGTGGGCAAGTACTGTTAAGCTTTAAGCTGAATCGAGCTCATCGCAATTGAAGAGATTCGGTTTTTTTAAATATAGATTGTTCCTCTTTAAAATGATTGAAATTTCTTGCCTAAATGGCTCTCAGACATTGAGCTCGATGGTTGCTCTGAATGATAATTGAACGCGTTTCTTCTTTGCCATCTTGAATGTCGCGCATGATAGAAAACTTAAAATGTTGCATCCATAGCGCATTAACGTTCATTTAATAAATAAGAAATAATTTAAAATATTTCAAAGTTTCATAGCGCGAATTGGGTGCTTAGGAAAACTTGAATTTTCCGGGAACTTGTTTATTCAGGAATTAATTCAAATTTTTAAAAATTTTGTAGACTGAATAGGTTGCCGATATAAAGTTTAATGATTTTTCGTGGATCGATCCGCTCTGTGAAATAGTTTGAAGTGTTTCAAAATTTTCATAGCTTGAATAATGGCTTCAATAGAAAACGTCAATTTTTTCAGCATCTGATTCACTTCCTTTCAAAGTTTCATAGCTTCAATAGCTTGCGTAAAAAAGTTTTAAGTTTTCCCGAACCTATTCGGTCTAAATATATGTTGAAATGTTTTTAAATTTTTTGCTAAGTAGCT
This sequence comes from Symsagittifera roscoffensis, assembly GCF_963678635.1. Classification (NCBI taxonomy): domain Eukaryota; kingdom Metazoa; phylum Xenacoelomorpha; order Acoela; family Convolutidae; genus Symsagittifera; species Symsagittifera roscoffensis. The sequence goes on from NC_087062.1 coordinate 66,741,327, forward strand.
TGCATGAAAAAACTTGTGCGTTTGCGAACCAGGTCGCTCTATGGAATAACTTGAAAGTTTTCAAAGTTTCTTGGCTTGAACAAGTTGCTTTATCATTTTTTTGATGGTGAAATTGGTCTATCAAATGAGTTGAGAACTTTCAAAGTTTTGCTCATTAGCTTGCATAGAAGAACTTGAATCGTTTGCAAACCAGTTTGTCCTTTGAAATACCTTGAAATATTTCGAAATACCTCGAAAAGTTTTATCACTGGATGATGATGTTTGAGAAATATTGAGTTTTTCGCGAACCAATTTTTCTATCAAATAAGTTGGAATCTTTCAAAGTTTTTCGCCTAATCGCTTGCATAGAAAAGCTTATCTTTTGCGAACTAGATCGCTCTATGAAATAACTTGAAATGTTTCGAAGTTTCTTAACTTGAATAGCTTATTACGAAAAACTCAAATTTTTGGCCAACTGATTCGCTCCATGATACATTTTGAAATTGTTCGAAGTTTCATTGCTAGAATGGTTTCATTAAAAAAACCTAAACTTTTTTGCCATCCGCTTTGTTCCATGAATTAACTTGAATTTCTTCAAAGTTTGATAGCTTGAATAGCTTGCTTAGAGAGTTTTACTTTTTTCGCAATCCGATTCGCTTAAAGAAGTAATTTGAAGTATTTCAAAGTTCATAGCTTACTAAGAAAAAGTTAACTTTTCCCCAAATGATTCGCTTTATGATACAACATGAAATTGTTCTATTTTTCAGTGCTTGAATGGCTTGATCAGAACATCAAATAATTTTTTGCCAGCCGATTGATTATTGAATACTGTGATATTCCTATGCTATGGGTGTTAGTTAGTAATAAAACAGAAGAGTAATAAATTGTAATTTAACTCTTGTTGAAACTTTGGTTTTTGTTTAGAGATCATGTTTATCTTTTCATATCTCTCTTCAGATTGCAAACGTCCAATTGACTGTTGCGTTCGGCCAGCATGAATGGCCTTGAATAATACTAACAATACATAACAGAATATTAATACCACTTATTCTCCAAGGTTACTGTGGCAACAGTACTACACCGTACCACATTCCCCTGAGGACAACAAAATTTTATATAATACCTTATAAAATTTTATAATCAATATGTATGAGTTTGTATCTCAGTTTACTAAGTTGTTTAGTGTTTGACTCAGTTTCCTTTGTTATTTTTCTTTACTTCCGCTTTGTTTCTCGCAGCGTTCCACGACCCAGAATTGTCCAACGATGTAGCCCCAAATTTCCGTTTGAATAGGTGTCTCTCTAATAGGTTGAACGTGTTGTTTTCCGGCGTTGTTTCTTTGTTGTTGAGATTTAAATTCGCTAATCTCGTTCTGTAAGCCTCTAGTGCTGCCAAATTTATCTCCGTGACATCGTCCTCACAACTAATAAGTTTGACCGAATGGGATACTGGGCTACCATATCTCTTTGGCCCCTGGTTCTTCGTTTGTCTATTACTCCTAACTGTCGTTTCCTCCTCTTCTTTATCCGACTCGTCAGAAAACCCTGGTGGGGGAAAAGTATCGGCTGGCCCTGCTTGTTGAGTTAGTAATTTTCCGCTTCTTTTTGCACCCCTCTGGTCAAGACCTGATTAGAGAGTGACTCCCAATCTTTTGATGTCATGTCACTTATTCTTTTTCGTCGGTTTGTCGGGTAATGGGTTTACTCACTGATGCTTCCTTAGGAGCAGACGACTCAGTGTAGACTTCTTCATTGCTTGTATCCCGCTTTTTGGATTCTTTTGTTGCTGCTTTGGCAGCTTTTGGTTCCCTCAGTTCTTGCGTTGTGGACTTACTCTGATAGCTTCTCGGGTTATGTACGAACGGTCCCGCTCGATTTGGCTTATTCCTTTTCCCTCCTAGGTTAATGCCCCCGCCCGTCTTTGTATCTTTCGACGTTACTATGCTAGGCGAATTTTGAAACTTGTCCACCAACCAACTATCTTCTATTTCCTGGTCTCTTGGCCTCTGATCTTTTACGTCATGTTCTTCGGCCGACTCACTGTCACCGTCTTCATCCTGTGTTACTGTCTTATGTTGTTTACTTCTTGGTTCTTCCCCTGTTGGGCTTCTCTTTTTCTCCGAACCTTCTATTCTGGACGGTACAGGCAGTTTTGATCTCGCTATGTCGCTCTTCCGATAAAATGCACCAGCAGCCGTTTTTACTGCCGATGGTGTCTCCGATACAACTTTCCCTTTTAGAGGTGTTGTTAGGGCTTTTCAACTTTTTCTCTGTTCGTGTGCGAAGGAAGCTACCCGACAAATTGTCAGTCACTGTAGGCTGTTTGTCCTCAATAAATCCTCGCTCCCATGGATATAATAGTTCTTTTCTCAGCTCGGGATTTATCGTGCTGGTCTCGTCTACGACTCTTCGTAACTCGCTGTCTGAAATGTCCCTTCGAGTGGCATTCCATCGCGCATTGGCCTCTAGTAGCTGCTTCAGTTCCTTTGCTCCGGCCCTTTCTTGAGCTGCCGTAGTATTACGCAAAAATAGTGGGCTGACGTCCCGACTATTTTGACCCTTTCGGATAATTTTGACATTGTCTCGCGATTGATCAATGCGTCTCTTCAACTGCGAAGCTGTTAGCGCCGATCTTTCCAAATGTTCTTTATCTAAACGGTCAGAATCATTAAGAAATTTATCTCTTACAATTTTAAATTCGACCGAAATGCGCCTCAAATGGTGACAATTTGATCGTTTTCTGTTTGTTCCATCTTAAATCCCTAATTATTGTGCTCAGACACAGTTTAATCGACTGTACATTTTCATCGAGAAGCATTACACCCAATCTTCGTTTAATAGTTTGTATTGTGCGTTCAACCAAGCCACATCCTCGATGATCACCGACTGGACAGAATTTTTGAGAAATATTATTTTCTGTGCAAAATTTTTTCATTGCTTTTCCTTTAAATCCTGAAAACTGATCCGTTTTGATCGATTCTGGTATCCCATGTGTGTCAATGTAGGTACGCAGAAATTTTATGGTTGACTTTCCCCCTGTAGATTTCGTGACCTTAACTGATGGAAACTTAGAGTATCTGTCAATAGCAACCAATAAATATATCTGCTTTACCTTATGGTCTTCAAGTGGGCCTGCATAGTCTAATTGCAATTCTTGTCCCGGCTGTGTCAACAATGGAAGTGGTTTTGCCGAGTTTTTTTGGGATTATATATTTAACGTTCTTACCGTAACGAGTGCAACTCCTACTCTCTTCGGCCATGTTAACTATGTCTTTATTTATATGTGGCCACCATAAGTAGTTGGAAACCTCCAGCATCGCTTCTTGTCCGGGATGTCCTTGGTGAAGTCGCCGAAGCACAGCTTGTCTCAACTTCTCTGGTACTGCTAAGCGATTATTTACTAGGAGGCAGTCATCTATTACAGACATTTGATGCCAGAGCGGGTTGGTGTAGGGACCCATCATCTCGAATCCTTGTCTGTCGTTCCGCTCAACCACTCGTCTTAGCCGATCCATCCAAGTATCTTCTGATACCAATTCCGCCAGTAGACTTTTATCAAATAATTTTGTGAGTGATAACGGGCCGTTCTCACCATTTGCTTGCTCTGCTAGTTGATGTTCGTGTTTCCTGGATCTGTGGCCAACCCTTTTTGTCTGTTGCGGCGTGACCACGCTAACCTCTGAACCAAACTCCCTGTCGTCAATGCTGTCTACAGTTAAATCCACTTCAATGATTTGTCCTGTTTTCGTTTCATCTCCTGATGTATTCTGCCTCGGTGATTTTGGGCTTTGCATTAACGAATCAGCTTCTAATTCTATTACTGATCTGCGGTCATCACTTTTCTCCGATCCCATGAGTTCCCAAAACGAGACTATCGATGGGTGGGCTGTTTCAGCAGTTGATGTTGACTGACCGTTGTTTGCAGTGTTTGTCCAGTTTTGTCTATTCATTGAATGCCATTCCACCTGTGGTATTTCTTCTGCGTCCGAATTTTCTGAATCTGATCTATTCGGGGTCCGCTGTATCGTTCTAGTTCTTTGAAATGTTTCCGTTACTTCTTCCCTCAAGGTATCATTCCGATCCTCTATCCTGACCATCTTCTTTCCTTTTCCTGTCTTCGATGTTTCTCCTGGGTTCATTTCTGTATATTCGCAATTTGCTGAATTTTTATCCAATTTAAGTGATTCAACCGACTGTATTCGCTGACAATTTTGAGATAAACTGATTTTTGAGTTGAATTTTGATTTTTCGCACATTTCTCGTTGCAACGAACGCGAATTCGTTTTTCTTTCGTTCCGGTCGTGCCTTGTCCATTTTAAACCGTTTTGGTTGCCATAGCAACTGTTGGATGACATGTTCTGATTTGATACATTTTGATCAATTCTAGAATATTCTAGAACGTTTTCGTTCCGGTCGAGTCTATCGTGATCACTCAGTCGACTGTGTAAACAGTCGAGAGCTTTATGAAAGCTTTCAATCGATGTGACTACAAATTTTTCATCCAATACTGATTCCGGCCACGGTTCACCCTTCGGGTCTCTAGACAAATAATCTACTATCCCCATATCTTTCCCTGGTATATGAATAACCTTAAATTGATAGGGTAATAGTCTGTCTACCCATCTGGTTAACCTAGATTGGTAGGTTTTATTTGACTTATTTTCATCCAGGGCAGAAACAAGTGCTTTATGGTTTGTGGCTATCACGAATTCTTTTCCTAGCAAATAGTGTTCAAATCGGTCAACCGACCATACTACTGCTAGCAGTTCCGACTCATTTGTGGAGTATTTTTTTTCTTGTGTGTTTAAATATCTCGACGCAAATGCGATCGGTATTTACTCCCCCTCCACTTCTTGTTGTTCCAACGATGCACCTAGCCCACTGTGGCTGGCATCACATTTTACCCTAGTAGCCAACTTAGGATCGTAATAGTGAATGTTGGTTATGTTCGCAACCGCTGCTTTTATCGATTCGAAAATCTCCGAATGTTTTTCCTCCCATTCGAATTTTTTAACCTGGATTTTCACGCTTTTGAGTTTTTTCTTCTCATTTTCTTCTCGCATGAGAGGTCTCAGTTTATCAGTCAGATTAGCCGCGTTGGGTATGAATTTAGCTAAATGATTTATGCTACCCAGAAATGACCTGAGTTGTTTCAAAGAAGTTGGCGGACTAAGCTTCAATATCGCTTCCGTTTTTTGTTATTTTTGGTGAAATACCGTCCAGCGATAACTTATGACCCAGCCAATTTACTTCATTCTAAAAGAATTCAAATTTCGATAATTTTAGTGCCAAGTTTTCTTTGTCTAACTTTTCCAGTACGTTCATAATCAATTTTTCGTGTTCTTCTGCACTTCCCTTTGACACAATGAGTATGTCATCCAGAAAACAGAATGTATTTTCCACATGATTTAACGTTCTATCCATAGCCTTTTGGAACTCCGCCGGCATGTCTGCCAGGCCATAGAATCCGGTCAGGAATCTGTATGTTCCAGTAGCTTGTCCTCCTATGATGTTAAAATTACATTGTTTAGCTGTCTCTGCAGTCAGTTTGAGTTGACTGTACGCGTACTTCAAATCTAGTACTGAGAAATACAGCGTGCCGTTTGTATTTGCTGTAACTATTTGGCTGACTCCATCCAGTAATTTATCAACATTAGGCATTTGATATTTATTTTTGAATAACTGTCTGTTTATGGGTTTTGCATCTAGGGCCAATTTTATGGAATCATCTTTTTTCACTGTTATTACATTAGGCGCTATAAAACAATCACTAGTACATTTGTCCAGACGTTTTATATGCCCTTCTTTTAACAGTTTTTTCATTTCCTCATACACCTTCTCCTGAATGTGTATTGCAATTCGCCTCCCTTTTTCTTGTAAGGGACAAAGTGGATACTTGAACTTTGTACTGACAATATGATTCTTCGAACACCCCTGACGATCAAAAAGGTCTTTAAATTTACTATAAAATTTATTTTTCCAACCTTCTGACTGTTCGCACAGCAATACATCAAACCTCGTCTTTTCTTTGGGTGCCAACTTCTGTGTTGTGTGAATCCCCACTTTGCTCTGTAAATCCAGCCCCAATATACATCTCGTGCGTCTTTCTATGATCAAGAACGATGCTCCCACTACTTCCCACCCTGCCGAACGGATAGTTGTAGTGATTGCGCCCAGTATATTAATTGGCTGTTTATTGTAGTCCACAAATTGAGCAGTCAAATTTAGATTTTCCCGTGGAGTGAACTTCGTATTTTTCGAAGTCTCTAATATTTGCTTTGCGGTTGCCCAATTAAGAAACGATACTGGACTTCCGGTATCAATGGTCATCTATTCTCACCAAAGCTTTCAATGACCTTATTTGTTGCGATCGTGTATTTCTGCGAATATCGACCTTCTGTATGTCCTTACCGCTGTCCCTGGTTTCTTGTTTTCTATTCGCTTGCTGTTTTATGTATTCGTCTATCTGTTCTAACGACGACAACTAAAATTCGATAGCCATTATTTCAAACTCATCGCACGAGTCAAATGACTGAATCAAATTACACTCTTCTCCAAATAATCGACCACATCGAGTACACGTTTTCGAATCTATAGGATTTCTCCTCTCTCTTTTATCCGAGTATGATTTCTTTTTGTACGTATTGCTCGATTGTCTCCTGCCATTATAATTCTTATTACCAATATTCATGATTGGTTCTTGCTTTATTTTCATTGTTCCGTGAATTTGACCTGCACTTGCAGTCAGTGAGTTCGCTTTTTGAAATGCCTGAGTTGTCTGTTTGCTCTGTTCAAATTTCAATGCCCTCTTCAATACTTCCTCTGGTGAGAATGTTTCAAATGTTAATGTGTCCTGCAATGCCACATTCTTCATTTTCGATATGAATAAATCACGCACTAGTTCATCTTCAAGTGTTCCTAACTCCGCTTTGGCTGCTTGGGCAGTTAATGCTGCATGAAAGACCTCTAATGTTTCGCCTGTTTCTTGAGCTCGATTAAACAGTTTGTAACGCTCATACGTAACGCTTTGTGTTTTGTCAAATGCAATCTTTGCCAAAGCAACCATCTCTCGAAATTCTAACTTTGAAACTTCCACATGCGGATTCTTTTGTACAAATTTCTTTTTCCCTTCTGTTCCTAACGCTAGGAATAATCTAGAGGCTACCCTTTTTTTGTACTTCATTATAATATACGTTGTGTCCAACCTTTGGTCCTCTAGCTCTTTCATCGTTTTCAAGAAGAATTTTGTACCGTGCGAGTTGGTTTCTGGCCTCTCTCTCTGCAATCGCTTGTGCATTCTCGTGGAGTCTCCGGCCTAGGTAACGGTTCCAACAAAACTTCCTTTGGTTCTTCTAACAATAGTTCCGGATTCACGCTCTCCTTTACTGTTACTGCCAGTAAAAGTTGATCTAGCCATATCTTAAAATTCCACGGAGGGTCGGAATTCGCGGTAGTCCAAAATACAGGAATTCCCATATCCGTTCTATTGTCTTGGGACATAAATCCTACTGACTGCGCCATGTGATATTCCTATGCTATGGGTGTTAGTTAGTAATAAAACAGAAGAGTAATAAATTGTAATTTACCTCTTGTTGAAACTTGGTTTTTGTTAAGAGATCATGTTTATCTTTTCATATCTCTCTTCAGATTGCAAACGTCCAAATGACTGTTGCGTTCGGCCAGCCTGAATGGCCTTGAATAATACTAACAATACATAACAGAATATTAATACCACTTATTCTCAAGGTTACTGTGGCAACAGTACTACACCGTACCACAAATACGAAGAAAAAGCGATGTGATTTATTTTTATCGAGCTAATTTTTTTTCGCGTATACGCACCTGAAGTTGGTTTCTGCAGTCCACCAGTTCTCGGCAGACTAGGCTTGCCACATATTTGATTAACCAAACGAAATTTCCTGCGGAGTTTACGGACATAAAAGTTCAAATATTCCGGCTCTTTCCAATGAAAGCCCCCGCCACCAGAAAGTTTTTGCCCAGCCCCATAATATTAAGTTCTTTTCCGGGTCGTTTTTTGTTTTTGGTGTGACGAGAGAATCTAAACGAAAGCCTAAAGTTTCGATAGTAAAAAAAATCAAGGAGATTTGTCATCAGTGCTTTATATTAAATAAATTTATATTTTTTAAAAGTCAGGCGTATTTTGTTACAGAATTTTTTGTCGATTCGTTTTTATTTTCTTAATCCCAAGTAGGCGCTAAACGTCTTCTTGGTAACTGATTTCACTTGTGTTAAAGTAAGTAATAGTTAGTTTTTGAAAAATTAAAACAACGTTTTAAGCCTATTACAAGCCTCCTCGCTCGATTTGTTTTGCTTGAAATTAGACGAAAAATTTAAACCGGTTTTTCTCGACACGGTTTTTCGAATCACGACTAAAAAGGCTTTAATATGTTATATCACTCAACTCATTTCAATGATTATTTGTGGAACTTGATTTTTTTGCGCGGAAAACAAAAAAATAAATAAATAAAACACCCGAATACTCGCCATTTTCAATGGTCGCAACAAAAACAGAAGCTGGGGGTCTGTGTTTTTTTAGGATTCGCAATGAGCATTGCGAAGACAGTTATTAAGGTCAGTTTTTTCAGTAAAATGTTTTAAAAATTGTTTATACTCGAGATTTGACTTTTGATGTCTTTAGTTCAATTCAAATTCATTTGCGAAAATGAATTTGCAAATGGCGCAAAAATGTGACTGATTTCGAGTTTTGAAATGCATATCATTTTTAAGTTTTCCAGCAGAATAAAAAAATTACCTACTAGACTCTGTGTACTTAAGAGCTTTAACGTGATACATCTTTTTTTGTTTTCTTTAATTCATTGGTATAGTCTCAGCTGTTTGTTTGCGAAAGCAAGTGTACTTGTAATCGGGAACTCGACTTTTTTTTTCAAATTTATATGAAACTAATCTTGCTTTTTTCCTAAAACCTCTCTCAATTGCAGGCCCATTCTTCACTTAGTTTAGTGGTGAAGCGCGTAACTTCGTATTCTAAGGCCATTTTCGATATATAATTTTGATGTGAATATATTTGTTTCGAATTTTCTATCCGCTAGCTTGCAATGCTGTATTTGTGTTGTATCTCAAGTGTAACGAAACTCGTCATCGGCTCTGTGTTAAATAATAATGTGTTCAAGATGCTGATAATTTTCTGATCAATGTAAAATTTGGGTCCGTTTCAGCGGGTCTGTGTAGCTGTTGTTTTTGAGTGGATATTGAGTAGAAGTTATACAAAATGAATCAATTCAGTGCTTCCTCTAAAACTGGAAATGTAGATCTAAGTTTTTGTTTCAGCGAGGAATCTGTAACAAAGTGCGAGGCGTCTCTTTCACGCCTCAAGCAGTCTCAAGCGGAGCTTTCAAAGTGCAAGCAATCTTTTGCGAAGGACTTGAGCCACATAGAAATGCAACTAGGAGGCCACATGACACAATGGGCTAACATGCAGAGGTACTGGGATTCGAACCCTGCTGCGAAGATGGAGAGAGATGCTTTTGTAGACTTCTTTTTGCGTCCCACTCAAACCAGTCTGAATATTTCTCGATGGAAAAAAGGGTTTAGCTCTGCTGTTTCCGGATCGTTTGGGTGCTAATGCTAAGTATGGTCAGATACTTAATGAATTGCCTTTTGAAAAATATTCGAAATAATTTCGTGGGTTTTTTTACGGTATTTTTTAAAGTATCTATGATTGTTCATGTAGTTTGTTTTATAATGCAATAAAGCAGTCAGTTTTTTCAAGCTTTCTCAAGAACTGAAATTTGGCATTTTTTGGAATTAACTACCAAATTCTCATTAAGTCCCCTGATCATAGTGTTTACTCCTATATCTTATATTAAATCGTTGAATTGTTTATTGAGAAATTTGTCTGTCTTTGCCTTCTTTTTGATCAGCGTTGTTATAAGTTTCATTAATGTTGTGTTAGTAGTTAGTCTTGATGAGATTATAGGAGACTTAATTCTTGCGAAAATGTCTGGGAGAAAGTTTTCTATCTTAAGCTGCTTACACTAGCCAGCTTTAGTGAGCGTTGGTGTTATACTACGACTATTTTTTTTTCTAACCTGAGTCGCAAATATTGACGGCTTTTTGATAGCATGTGCTTTGACATTCGAATAGTAATAAGTTAACACAGTTGATACATTTCTAATTCATCATTTAAACCGAAAAAAGCTATTTGTTTCAAACAAATAGCTTTAGCGAGCGCTTGTGTTATACTACGACTATTCTTTTTTTTCTAACCTGAGTCGCAAATATTGACGGCTTTTTGATAGTATGTGCTTTGACATTCGAATAGTAATAAGTTAACACAGTTGATACTTTTCTAATTCATCAAATAAACTGAAAAAAGCTATTTGTTTCAAACAACATAACAATAATTGAAACTAGGTTTCAGAAATTTTCTAACTGATTATATCTCGTAATTTTTTGAAATGCATAATTTATACTGAATGTGGTTTTCTGCTTTTCATTGGTGTTATACTACGACTATTCTTTTTTTTTCTAACCTGAGTCGCAAATATTGACGGCTTTTTGATAGCATGTGCTTTGACATTCGAATAGTAATAAGTTAACACAGTTGATACATTTCTAATTCATCATTGGTGTTATACTACGACTATTCTTTTTTTCTAACCTGAGTCGCAAATATTGACGGTTTTTTGATAGCATGTGCTTTGACATTCGAGTAGTAATAAGTTAACACAGTTGATACATTTCTAATTCATCAAATAAACCGAAAAAAGCTATTTGTTTCAAAGAACATAACAATAATTAAAGCTCGGGTTTCAGAATTTTTCTAATCGATTATATCTCGCAATTTTTTGAAATGCATAATTTATACTTAATGTGGTTTTCTGCTTTTCATTTAATTGCATGCAAAATTAGTGTGTTTCGTTGCCACTTTTGCTGCATATCATTAGCAATGTGTTCGCATATATAGCTGTTTTTATTTGTGACTAATGTTTGCCGGTTGTTAAGCGTTGGTGGCCGAGAGGGCAGGGCGTGAGACTCCAATTCTTGAGGTTTGAGAATTGCTCGAAGCCCACACTTAGTCGAGTTTTACTAACTCGAGGCTTATTTCTATCTGTTATTTAATTTCATAAAGCTGCTTTTTTGTCGTGTTCTCGCTAGTGTTTGCGAAGCTCAGCTTCGCATCTGTGTTAATGTAGTAGCTCTACCGTATTTAGATGAAATCCGTTGGAATTGTTAAAGTGAACTGACTCATTTGCATTTCTAGCTATTGTGAAAAAATCAGTGGATTTGCTTGTGAGCTTAATAGCTTTCCAGTTTGTATTGGTGTGACCAAAGCCGCATATAGAAATATAGAAATTGTGAAAAAGGCCTGTTTGCTCACAGTTTTGCTTTTTTAATATAAATAATCTTTAATAGTTGGACCAATAAAGCGATCTCCCCCATACCAATTTTGTTTCAGGAGGAGATTCATTCACTTAATTACTGAACAAATTGTTTATTTTTGAACCAATCAGAAACGAGTAATTTGCGCATAACCAAACGCAAAACGTTTGGAAAATGAATTAGATTTTTCCTTAAGCCTAAATTTGTTGAGCCGACGTTAAATTTTTCTTTTGCTTGAATAATATTTTTCAAGTTTCATTGAACGAAAGAAGACACTTTTTTTGACACTTTTTTCTTGATGGTTTTTTTTTGGAAAATTTGATTTTTCGCAGTTTGACTTATATTTTCTTTTTACGTTCAGTTCATTGTTAAAGGAAGACAAACTTAACTATCAAAAAGTAAAAGCGTAAAGGTCACGAAAATTGTAATCTACATCTAAATTCGAAAGTGGATCTTAGTTTTCAGATTTTGGAGCGGAATAAAAACTTTGCTTATTGAACTAGAGCTAATTTAATCATAAATTGTTTGTGAAGTTCATATAGTTTTAAAGACATATATTTTAAGTTTGGATTTCAAAGTTTGAAGTTGCGTCAGCTTTTCTTCTGTTTCCTTTGCGTTAATTGACTTTTTTCTAATTGCTTGTTGGCCATGATTTTAAGTTGCAAAGCTCAAATAAGAGTTTTGGAGTTGAAAATATTCACTTGGACTTTCTTTGGGAGGAGAGAGGGGGGAGTTGTTTGAACTTGCTGGAGGAATTTTCTGTTAAAGTTTGAAAATTTTCAATGCATGTTTTTTTTTCACTGTAAAGAGCTCGAAAAACGTGATCGACATCTAGTTCAAAATTGGATTCAAATTATAGTTTTCCCAGCGGAATAAAGTTAATTACTTTGTGATCAAGTTTTGTCAAATTAAGTATTTTTGTAAATCCAAAAAAGTCAATCATAATTTACTCGAAGCACTTGTATTTTCTTGAAATTCGAAAGTTCGGTTTCATCGCGTTCAATGACGTTTTGCCAAATTTCACTTATCAGTCAATGATACAGAGTAAAGAGTGGTGAGAAGACCAACGAGGTTAGGCATGAAGACCAACTATTGATGGAATATCTTGATTATTTAGTGTAACAATTGGACTATGTGAGCACGAGATGTAAAAGTAAAATAATGTAGGCTATTAATAAAAAGAGCCGTTTGAAGATTTTCACACTTGTTGGATCTAAAAGCGCGAAAAGGGCATTTTTGGAAAAAATCAGTTCTTGAACCTAAGCTCCGAAGTCCCACAAGACACTATACATAAGCCAATTTGTAAAAACCGCCCTTAACAGTGACTCAAAATTTAACATATTCTCAAAATAAAGTATAGCGTCTTGATTTTTTTGGGAGAGCTCTGAAAATCATTTTGTTCGACCTAGAAAATGGTCGACAAAAATTTTGATAAAAAAGTTCGGATACCTCCCGTAGAGAGTCTGAAAAATATCCGTGAGTGGTTAAAGATAAAAGAATTTTATGAGATGCCAGTTTTCGGAGGGTTTTACACCAAAAATTTAGTACGCACTGATTACGAAATGATTAATTTTTCGTCATAAACATTATTTTTATTTAAATAGTGCCTCAATTCAGTTCGGATTATTATCTGAGCCTGATTCTTGCTACGCGTTTTAATGCTTGCTTCGCCTCTGGGTTAGAAATTTGTATTCAATTAACACAAGCAGAACAAATTGACAATTTTCAAATCCCCGTATTTTTCTGAAAATTGGTCGCAGCTGGAGCCCAGCGCAATAAATATCTTTAAAGCTCTAAAAGGTGTCCACGGTTTGAACGCTATCTGCGGTTTGAACGTTGATTTTTTTTTAATTTTAAGGCTTTAATCCGTCTAAACGGTTTCTGATAATGAATTAATAGGTAAGTGACTTAATTTTGCGCCTTTCAAAAAGAATGGATTTTCATCCTTTATTTGCCGCTAGATAAACTTTTCTGAACTCTTGCTAAATTTCCGAGTATTCATTTGAAAATTATTGAGACGAAATTCGGATTTTCATATTTGTATGTTTTTTCATTCTTTTTTAAACGTTTTTCGATTTACTGGCTTTCTTTTTTTTTCTGTTTGCTAACTTGCAATGTTTTATTATTTTTTGCTTTGCCTCTGTGTTAGAAAAATTTTTAGAAGTTAACAAAGTTGGACAAATTGTCATTTTTCAAACTCCCGAAAATTGGTCGCGGCTGGAGCTGAGGGCAGAAATATTTCTCAAATATTAAAATCCTGTTAAAACGTGTTAATTGCAAATGAACGAAATGATTTATCAGTTATGTAGGCCATGATAATTTTTTCAGGAAAAAGTCTTAAAAGTCGTGGTTGCTCAAATTGAATTATTCACAAGCGGAGATCACTTGAAACATCGTTTTTCTTTCTGAAAACATATTTTTATGTTAATCTGATTACCGTAATTGGGGTATTTTTTTGTTAAGAGTAATGAACGTAGTCAGTACTCTAAATAGGTCTTGGTGTTTCTGTTGTTTTTTTTTCACGAAAAACTGATCGACTTATAGTTTCAAAAGTGGAATTTATCTCTCAGATTTCCCAGGGAAATGAAAAATTTACCTATTGATCCTGTTTTCTCATAGTTCGAAAAAAGTGCCGATCATAAATTGTTCGAGAAATTCAAAGAGCTTCAAGGGCATCTATTTTTTTTTGAAATTCGAAAGTTGAGATTTTTCATAAGTCAGTTTTCTTTCTGTTTAATTGCGTTCATTGACTCTTTTCCAACTGTCTGTTGGCTGCGTTTAGAGTTCCGTTCAATTTTAATTGTGCGAAAAAAGTAGCCTCTCCTGTGCGAAATTGTAAACGATTAAAACTACAAAAATGACTGCTGTTGGAAATTGTCGTCATTGAACTGTTTTGGATGCTGTCTAAAACTGATGTTTCGATCATCGAAAACTGCCTGAAACAAAAAATTGTTCACCTACGATGATCAGAACAAAATGAAAATTGAAAAAAAAGGTTGATTGTTTATGCGAGCGGTAGTGTTGATGTTGAAATCTGATAAGCTAATGATTGATCGACGTAGTATCGACTCCGTAACTTTTGAAATTGAAGTGTCAATTAAATCTGGTCTTAGTCCTGTGATTGTCTTTCACTTCAATCAGATGTGCTCACAAAGGCAATTTTAAGCGGAAATAATGATTTGACTGCAAGTAGCTATCAAAAGCTGGCGATAACCCTATTAAAATTCATCGAAAGATTTGTTTCAGATTTGAATTGAAACCAATCAAAAATAAGTAATAATGAGCCGGCATCTTAACTGACACTGCCTAGTCAAGTGAGGTTGATGTAGACCTCTGGCGCTCGGACTGACTAAAATGAAGAGCAGGACTGTGATTGGCTGTTCCCTGCTGTCACTCAGTGTCTTTCTCTCTCTGGGTGTATTGGATGTTGTCCAGTCCACTGTAGAAAGTGGCAGGTCAGTGAACAAACTCATCTCTCTAGAAGAGGGAGATGAAGATGACCAGTTGATGAAGGGAACCCAGTTAGATCTCTACATGCCCGAAGAGAACTGCTACGATCTCTATGGTTAGTAACTGCTACCACCATCTCTGTACCAACACAGTATAACAAAAACAGAATCAAGTCGTCCAGATTGCTTGTTAAAACTAAGACAAAGAATTTTGCATATTTTGCTTGCCAAAGTTCCATTATAACAATTTCTGATTCCATTATGTGGCACACTGGTGTTACTAATGAATTAGCTGAAATGAACTGCGAAGTATTGTTTTTTATTGCTGACACCAGATAGTGTGATCTGTTTACGTATCTGGATTTCAAATATTAAGACTTATGAAGTCTTTCACGCGGAATTCAGTTTTTTCCAGGAAATGTTGTTTATGAGATGGCGATCGGCAGGAAAATGATAATAAGAGTTGAGTTAATTTCAGGTATCAGGGGTCAAATGCACTTCATCAGAAATGGGATTGCGATGCGAGGCGCTTTAAGACGTCCGATCACGTTGGAACCAGAGGTTAACCAGGTGCAACTTATGTTTGTATCTCCTCTTCTGGTGCTCCTGTTCGAGACCAGAGCCACAATTGTAAATGACAGTCTGGGCATGGTGTGGTATAACTTCAGCCGGCCAGAGAACTGCAAAGTGGAGTCACCTTGTTGGAGCGAGGAGCACTCGTCCTTCAACAACGACCCAAACAAGTGGGGAAGTGAGTAATAATTTTAGTGTCTGCGATTCGCAGAGGATATATGAAACGCTATCCAGCCTGTCTAAAATTAATCAATTTCTAAGGTTTCCCCTCATACTAGACGAGTTATTTTGCCTAGCGAAACTCAAGGTCGTTTTTTTGCGTGTAGAATTTTCACGGGGTGCCACTATTACAGTCGAAGTCGGCCAGGCTGTGGTAGACCTGAAGCTAGAGATTAAGTGAGAGCTATTATTAAGATCATTTATCCACGAGGGATAGGACCAACATACGAGCTGTACAGCTCATCACGGCGAACCGCTGTTGTGCCCCTGCTTAAGAACTACATGCAATTTTTTTGGTCTGACTATCTGAAAGTGAACGCTTTACCACTAGTGCCTATGAAGAAAGTGAAGAACAGCTGAGCCAGATACCATATTTTTACGATCCAAATAATTGTCAACCGAGAATATTCAACGCTTGAAGATATCTGAAGTGCGAATGAATTTTAGGAAGCTCACCTGCGCAATTAGTAGAATTAAAATGAGTACTGGCGCAATCATTTGAGATATTGGAGCTCAGGATCGTAACAGCTATGAATTGTTTCGATATTTTAAGTAGCCAAAAAATGATATTTATGGTTTTAATAATGATCAAAGAAACGTATTTCCTTGACAGATTGTCTGCCGTAAACTTCTATTGGAAATAATCAGGCAACTAAATTTAGTTGGTTCTTAAGTGCTATTCTTTGATTTATTGCAGAAATGTCCATCTTCGTGTCATGCCATGAGTCACCGGGACAATCTGTTCACTCCTCCGACAACACTAAACAGACCTCGAAGTCACCAGGAGACGACTCGACCTACTCGGTAGAACTGAAACTGAACTTCACCTTTGCAGCAATGTACAGTTCGGCCGCCATGTCCAAGGGGGGTCTGGGTGATAATGGTAGCAAGATCAACTCGAGGACCGTCCTATTCACCGTCATCAAAGTGTGCAGACTCAAGCCAGGTGGGGTGGTACTCGTTGCTTTTTTCTAGGACAAAAACACAGAAATAGAAGATTCTTTTCAAGTTATGAGAAAAAATTATGTTATTTGAACAGAAAGTTTTAGCAAGAAAACTTCTGTCGTTGTCATTTTTTGCCTTTTATCTTTTTTCAATGTTTCCGTACAGGTCAATCTCAATTTTACTTAAGTTCTTGAAAAAGCAAGTTGCCGCCAACTCTCCGTTCTTCCTATTCATGTAGGTCAGTAGAAATGTTGCAAAATATCAAATGTCAAAAAATGTCAGTTTTGCAAAATAAGTATGAATAAACATAATTTTTTTCTCTCCAAGAAATTGTTGACAATACAATGAAGAATCATATCAAGCAGACTGTAAAGTAGACATTAGTCCCGTTGTCTGTCCTCTCCTAGTCTCTTTTCATAAATTTAGGTGCTAATAAATTCTTGCTGTAATTTTTGATGAAATTTCTTACTTTGAAATGATTTGGATAAATAAATTTTTCTTCTTTCTTTCTACCTGTATAGAGCCTGTGGTGTCAACAGTGGCGAGAGTGGGCACTAGAATGAAGATGTCTTCGGTGGCTGTGTTTTTGTGCTCTGCTCTGGCCACTCTCCTGTTAGTTGTCGTGTCCACGCTGGCAGTGTCTTTCTACCATCTGAGGGACATGAAGCCAAATGGCGCCTCAGGGGCAGCTACTGCACAGTGAGTGCGAGTTCAGAAAAAAAAATTACGAAATGTGCAATCATTATCTGAACTTACGAGTTTGCACCTTATAGATTCAGAGTTTTTTCTCATTTCCGGGCTCTGCTAAAGTACGCCGCAAGTTCTTGTATCTCATTTCGATCCTCATTTTTTGGTAATTTTAGGTCTTTCAAAATGAACATGAGTAATGTACGTGGAAGTCAGCAGCAGCAGAGGGCCGCTCTTCTTCTCAGCGGACAATTCAGCGAATCAGTTCTAGCATCACAACTCAACTACAGGTAAGTTCACATCTTTGGTAAATTGGCCGAAGTTAGGTGGAGTATTTACATAATGACTTTGTAAGGACAGTCATCTTTTTTCGTTATTTTGAGTAATGAAGACTTTTATATAGGTTTTGGTGATTTTTTTTCAGAAAAAAGTCTTAAAATGCTCTAATAACTACAGATAAGCATTCATACATATTAATGCATTTATGAATGAACTTAGGTTTACAGTGCTGATTTAAATTAACCGGACAAAATAAACAAAACTCGAATTTTCAAACGCATTTTCTCAAATTGGGTTAAGATTAGACAAAAAAATTTGCTTAGAATTTCACCAGAATTCATATGGTACAATTTCTTCTTCAAAATTTTAACCCAAAAATGGTTCATTTTGGTTTTTTTCAATTAATCAAAAATTACGCTGAAACTACTTTGTTAATTGATGAGAAATATATATCACAAGAAGTCTTTCACACAGCCCAACAGAGTTCCAGAAAAGTTGAATCTTCAAAATTTTGAGTAAATACTTTAAAATTTGTTTTTAAGCAAAGATTTTGGGTTTATATAAGTAAAAATCACGTTTCCTGAATATCAAGCAAAAATAGTTTCTCGTATACTGGTTTTTGGAGGTTTAACCCTTATAGAACTTTGTTGGGCTGTGTAAGAGGCTTCTTGTGATATATATTTTTCATCAATTAACGAAGTAGTTTCAGCGTAATGTTTGATTAATTGAAAAGAGCCATAATGACCCATTTTAGGGGTAATATTTTGGTTGAGAATTATTTTGAGAAAAAATGCACCTTATTAATTCTGGGGACAATCTAAGCAATTTTTGTTCTCTTCATTTTTTGTCTAACATCAACCCAATTTGAGAAAAACGAGTTTGAAATTTCAAATTTTCGTTTTTTCCGGTTAACTTAAATCAGCACTGTATATGCACTTTTTGAGTTAAATTAAAATTTATCTGCTGAAAGTTACGCAAATAGCACTCTCCAAATACGAACGTGGAAATGGCATATAATTCAGCTCATTTTTTGTTCAAAGGACTAACTCCACTAACATCAAAAGCGTAAAGACCACGAAAATTATGATTGACTTCTAGTCCCGAAAGTGTAATTTAATTGGCAGCGGAATAAAAACTTTACCTTTTGATCCAGTTTTCTCAACTTGGGTTAATGGTGTTAAAAAAGCGCCAATCATAAATTTTTCTAGAAATTCAGAGAGCTTAAAGGGCATCTATTTTTTTTCTTTGAATTTCGAAAGTTAGACTTTTTCAACTAAGTTTTTTTTCTGTTTACTTGCGTTTAGTACTCTTTTGCAACTGTCCGCTGGCTATGTTGATAAGTTAGCAGTTAGTTGCGCATCTCCAAAAGACATTTTCGCCCCAGAATTTTGAGTTACAATTTGTCTAATTTGAGAATAGTTTTTCCGCGGGAATAATAAAAAAACAGGTTCTTTGTTCAGATCGAACTCATCTTCAACTGGCGGTGGTACAATAATAGGGGGCAGCAACAATCACGGCAGTCAATTCCTCCCTCGTACGGGGGGAGGGGGAGTGGACGCTGCGAATGGCATTGTGTCTTCTCTTACTCAGTTGCAGCCACCTGACTACAATAATGCTAACATGAGTCACGGACTGCTCAATAAAATGGGGAGCAGGTAAGGATTGAATTAAACGAAAGCTGATGAATTCGCGGATGTAATTTTAACGAGATGATTGAAGATTTTATTAGCTGATTATCTTTAGAAAACTCAGTCAAATTCAAGTCTTTAAAATAGTTTTGTTAAATTTGGTAAATTTGGAATCACCGGATAGTATTGCGCTTCCAAATATTACCCAGAAAAATTTTGATTTTTGTCTTAGCGTTTTGCAAAAATATTGTAATCGGATGCCTGACGTGTTTCCCATAAACAACTTTGCCGATAGAATCGCACGTATGATGTGATGTTCATTTCAAATAATAGTTTCTGCACGTTTAGCCTGACGGTTCCGCGTGTTACAACTCAAGTAAATTCTTCGAAACGCCTATGTTTGGGACGATGAAGGTGCTGATTTCAATTCCGACCGGGAGCTGTTTTTTCATATTGAAAATTGTTTTCTAGGAAAATTTTTAGGGTAAGACTATCGCTGGTCCTCTCATTTTCATCGGCTAACTTAGCAAAGCATCAAATTTCTGTGTGATATAAGCAATTTGAATATCTTTGTTTCGTCTCCTTGTTATTTGACTCGGTTACGTCTCCGTGCTTGGCAATTGTGTTTCTTGACAAGTTTATTCGAATTTTTTTGCCAAGGTTGGTTATTCATAAATCTTTTTCGGAAGAAAAAGCTATGTTAAGGATATAAAGAGAATAAAGGGCAAAAGTTTGACTGGTGATTGTATAGTAAAGGATTTCAATAGTGAGCACTGTTTCAGCAATCGCAACATGTTTTTGTCATCTGCCAACGGAGGCATGGTTCAAGGTAGTCCTGTGCCTATGGAACACGTGCACCCTATGCATCATGCACTGCCACCAGGGGGAATGGGGATGGGACTGGAGTTGATGAATAGTCTCTCTCCGGCCACTTCCGGCTTTATGGCCCCCATGCACACAGCTGCTAACTCAGTCGGAGGAGGATCAGGTAGCAAAATGTAGTCACGTCTTCAGAAGTGTCCTAAAGGGGAATCCATAAGTCTTAGAAAGTGAAATAAGAAGCCAGAATAATTTCTTTTGAATTCGGAAGTATCAGGTATCTACATTGTGTTGGGCAGTGAAGTGATGTCTAATCCAGAGCATCAATTTTAAGGTCCCACATGTGTAACTCCAGCTGCGAGTGAGCCAGTCATGAATTTGGGTGGGGGCGTTCGAGGTTCAGAAAGTAATCTAATGAGTCCCACTACTCCTGGCTCCTCTGGCATGCAGCACCCTCTGTTGCCACCAGAAGTGGTATTGACCAACATCACCAGGCAGCAAGTGAACATGACTGAGATGGTGTTACAAGGTAACATTGCGCTTTTTGTTTATGGGTAAATTTACCTTGACTATCGATCGAAATCGCTTTAAACTCTTTAAAATTTGAAGAATCATGAATTGAAGAATCTCAAGTTTGTTTCAGATTCTTGAATATCTTTCATATTTACCCTTGCGATAAGACCATCGAGTACAAAACTTTCACCCATAAATAAATTTGTACACAGAATGGTCATTTTTGTTAATTTATCATTTCCAAGTTTTTTAATATACCACCTACATATTAACTACTTATCTAGGGATCGTTATTGGTTTTTAAGTGGTCCATGCAAGTCTTGTGATTGTTTCTTTGTTCGGAAAAGGTTCGGATTATTAAGAGTCGTTGCCTGTAGTTCAGACTTTCACATAGTGCTGACGATTTTTTTTCGTTCTTTCAGGCTTTCGGGCTCAATTTGATTTTTCATGGTTTCATTTAAAATCAGTTCATTTCCTTTGTTTACGTGGAATAAACTTTGAGTGCTCATTTGGTATATTTTAAAATAATCTATTATATATTTAAATTCGGGCTTCACTATCTCGCCATGTTTAAGCTTTTTCAACGTATTATTTTAGCATGTTTAACAAAAGAATTTTTTCACGTTTAAGCTATATCGTATATTGCAATGGTTAAGGTTTTTTTTTCAATTTTCCAATTTAAATTCAGTGTTTATTTCATCAAGTTTGAAATAAGCAACCCAATAATAGGAATTTGTCAGTTTTCCCAGCTTTTGCGATTCTGGCCTCCATATATGAATAACCAAATCCTTTTAGTTTACGAGATAGGCAATTTTGAGATTTTTCAAAATTTCTAGAACATTTAATTTAGAAAAAATTTCTCAATTTTTGAAATTCTGACCCTGTAGTTGAGTGCTGTCAGGGTACTCTCAGGGGTTACAAATCTTGCCTCCAAATCTCACTTCTCAATTCCTTGTAGTTTTCGAGATATGACAAAAACTTTGAAGATTGCAATCCTGTTGTTGAAAATTTGAGGGAACTCTCAGGGTTCGCGAATTTTGCCTCCACATATGACTGCTCAAATCCTTTTCTTTTTCGAGATATGATTTATGAAATCTTTCAAATGCGACTGCTCAATTGCTTTCAGTTTCCCAGATGTGACGTTTTTTAGTTCATTTTTTCGAAGATATTTTTTAAAACTGTACAAAATTTTATGGTTCTTCAAAATTTGTATAAAAAAACGGTAGTAAAAAACTTTGCGAATTTTGTAAATACGAACCCTGTAATTGGGTGCTGTCAGAGTGTACTCAAAGAATAGTTTTTTGAGTTGTTGAAAATTCGAAGCACCGGAGGTGCGTTACACGCTAGTCATATTTAAGCCTAATACCACAAGCATAGCTTGCCTTATAGTATGACCTTTCTTTTTTTCCAGCCTAAGTCGCAAATATTGTTGCGATGCAATGGTTGCGACGAAATGTGTTCATTTTGATCCAGCAATTAAGTACAGCCAATGCTAAGGATATTAACACAGACTATTACATTACAAATAGCACTTTAGCTTTAAGGCATCATGGATGTGTAGCGTAGAGGTAGAGAAAGAGACCAGCAGCAAAACAAGAGGGTTCGAACCTGGGCAGGGTCGGATGTTTTTAATGAACTTTTTCGTATACTAGTTTAAATGCGTCAGCTCTATAAATTGAGGCATGTTAGTTGGTAAATTTGTTTTTTCAAATTGACTGGTACTGCTAATGCGTCTTCATTGGCTTGCGTCACTTAGCAATTATGTAGACTCATAATTGGCGTGCGTCAGTTATAAAATTTTGTAGACTCAAAGTTTTTTTTCATTCAGTTTTTCCCAGTAGCGTTATCGGTCATATTTTTGCTTGTGTATGCGAAGTGCAACTTCGCCTCTGTGTTAAACATAAGCAATTCGATAGCATTTGTTCATATATGAATCTTCCACATATGAATCTTCCATAGTCCTTCCTGCTCTAGCTGCCAGGCTTTTTTTCAAAAGCTAACCTCCTTATTTTGATGTTGATAGTTAAATCAAACTTACATGGTGCTTGGATTTTCCCTGCGTCATCTGCTTTACCCTATTTTATTCAAGAAAAGCCGATATGGACTTCGGGAAATTTCATTTTATCCAAGTTTATAAAAGTTTGAGGAAAAGTCAAGTTGTTTGACTTTTTGCTCTTTTGATCGTTTTTTGGATTTTTTTCCCCAATTTTTTCGAAAACTGACCAGCCAACTCTCAGATAAAGATATCAACTGGAAGGGCAATTTGTAGTTTTTTTCTTTTAAATAAGCAGCTAATTGCCTAATTGAGCAGAGAAACTACTAGACTTTTGCTTAAAGTCCAATTTTTTGAAATATTGAAAGTCGCATTTCCGTAACAAAAAAATATATGAATAAAAATGTTAAAACAGGAACATCCTGCATTAGCTGGGACACTAGTTTACTTCCAAATAACCGTGTTGCAAATGCAAGGACATCAGTTACACTCCTATTTATCAGGTCGGAGATAAAATCCGGAACATTGACATAGTTTTGTTTTCGAATTGTTGCTGCTTTTTTGTTGGCTTGTTTGAGCGCTTTTTTGAATTTTCCTCGCTTGTGTCTGCGAAGCTCAGCTTCGCCTCTGTGTGAAAAAAGCAAACTTCACTATCGAACAAGTGTAAAGATCACTAAACATATGATCGACTTCTGGTTTCGAAGACTAAATTAAAGTTTCAGATGTCCACGCGGAAAAAAAATTTCACCAATTGAACCAATTTTCTCAAGTTGTGTCAACTTAATCAAAAATGCCAATCATAAATTGTTTTACGAAATTCAAGGAAAATTAAGGCTATGTGTTTTTTATTGAACTTCTATTTAAAAGAAAACAAGCCTTTAGTTTTTGTCTAGGCTTAAAACAACTGCTTGAGAATATACTGTTATTTTTGCGTCCATTCACTGTTTTCCAACTCTCTGCTGGCTGTGTTTGGTTTTTAGGAACCAATTTTTTTGACTCAATCGAAGTTATTTGACCGGTATAGTGACAACTTGTAACGAAAAATACTAACGCAACCAGAAAATAGTTAACTGACAACTAGGGTGAAAATGAAACTTATGTTTAGTTTTATTTAATCTGACCCTTCAATGTGAAAAAGGCGGTGAAATTTCTTCGTGAGACGTCAGAAGATTTTTGATATAAAGCACAATTGCTGATAAAAACTACTGAATAAGCTTCGTGCTGAGAAATAAGATCAATGTTTTGATGGTTTGTGGTATCTTTTTTTTTTATAGATTTTAAACGAATAAGACATTTTTCTGCCTAGCTGTATTTTTTTCTTATTTGCTGAATGAAGTTCTGTCCATTGTTTGAACGTAACTTATTCCTAGCTGTTAAAATCTTTGCCAGCGTGCTAACGAGCTGTCTTAAAATCGATTTTTTTTGTGTGCAATTTTCCACGTTCTTTTAAACAACTTCATTACAGCCTGAGAGAATGAAAAATTAAATTTGAAAGGCTGACATAGCTGCTTTTTCAAAACAATTGCAGTTTCTGTCATCTCTAAAAACAAGTCATGTTTCTCTATCATTTAAAACGCTTGCCGGTACTCAGTTTAATGTCACAAGAATTTAACCATAGGGAGCTAGTAATTGTTAGTAATGGCATGAACAAGATATATTTTTTAGAAGTAGTAGGCAATATTTATATGTAATTTTCATCAGCGTGCACAGTTCTGTATACTTTTTGCATGTGTAAAGAAAGTTCTCCTGGACGCTTTTTAATGCGAAAAATTAAAATACGTACAAAATTTGTTTTCAATTTTTCATTCGCGAAGAAATCCTGCATGTGTTTAACTGTTCGTTCTCGAATAAGTCATAGTCATGTTTTTGGAACATTTCCTGGAACATATTCTGGACTAATTCATCTTCGGGGCCTTTCTGTTGTCATGGACATGATTTGAGCATGTTAGCAGTATAAATATCCGGCTTAAGTGAATTTTCTTTTTTTCTGGTTATTTTTCCAAATCGATTGGTTAAAATTTCATTTTTTTTCCAGTTTTTGTCATTTTTCCCGTTGAATGGGTTTTTCTTGCAGTTTTCTCTACTTGAGTTCATGTTATCAAAAAAGTGCCAGTCATAAATTGTTCTAGAAATTCAAAGAGCTTAAAAGGTATCTATTTTTTTCTTGGAAATGCGACATAAGATATTTTTTTATGCGTTCTTGTTTTCATTACTCTGTTCCAATCTTCGATTGGCTATGTTTAATTTTTTGAAATGAAGGGTTTATGCTCATCTGTTTTCGGCTTTTGTTATCGCTTGCTACTTATAAATTAACTCAACCATCTGGTGTAAAGGCAACGCAACTGCTTGACATTAAAGGCTTTTGGTTCGAGTTCTGCTGGTACTTGCTTTTTTAGAAATAGTTATGGCGCTTTTTTGGAATATGGTCCGTCTGTTAATTTGTGTCGGCTTAGTTCTCGTATCGCGACTTTTTGCTGAAGTTACTGTTACATGCCTGAGACGACAGAGTCCGGGAGTTCCGTTGCGATCGAGGCCTGTTTTTTTTTGGCAATCTGAAAAATTGGTTTTGATTTTTGTCGGCTTAGTTCTGCAGAGAAAATTTGGCGTTGTACATTTCAGAAAGCTGCTTGTAAATTAGGAAAATTTGTTTCGGACATTTTGGGCTTTTCTTGCAATTTGTATCGAGAAAAAGGTTATTTTTATCGGTTATTTGAATGTTTTTTTTTCAATTTTTTCTAAATTTATTTTCTGATTTTAATCAGTTCATTTTTGTATCTCATGTGGTGCGGAGCTCAGCTTCGACTCTGTATTAAAATGTATGAAATCATATTTTTCTGAAAGAAAAGTCAGGTTTTGAAAAATTTCGGAAAACAAAGTATTGGAGTTTGTTTTTCAAAAAAGAGTATTTGGAAATGTTTTGAAGCAAATGAACAATATTATCCTAAAACTGCTTATAGTCTTAGAGTTGCTCGAGCTTTTTTTAAAGCTGTCTAATTTATGGTTGGGTTTTTTAAACGCAAAAGTTGATTTAAGTTTAAAGTGCTCCTCTTTAAAGCTCGTTATTCATCTGATCATAAGGCATTTAAGAGTCGATGAGCATAGTTCAGAATCTGATATAGGTCTTGATGGCTATTCAGTAAAAGCTATATATAAGTTCATTTACTTAGTTACTAGGAAGGTTGACTCGACTATCGAACAGCAAAAGTGTAAGGTCACGAAAAACGATCGAATTCTGGTTTCGAAAAAGGAAGTTAATTTTAAGATTTTCCAGTGAAGTTAAAAACTTACCCATCAATCCAGTTTTTCGAAATTCAGTTAATGCAAGCAAAAAATGTCAATCAAGAATTGTATTTGAAATTCAAATGGCTTTAAGGCTATCTATTTTTCTCTTTCAAGTGCGATAGTTGAGATTTTTTCAAACAACAAGTCAGTATTTTTTGTTTTCTTGCGTTCGTTGTCTCTTTTCCAACTGAATGTAGGCTATGTTTGTTAACTATTTCCTGATTTTTATTTCTTCCTTGTGATTTCCCCCTATGCATGTATTGTTTTTGACAATTTTTTTTCTGTATAAAGTACATTTCAAAAATGCCACGAATTAATTGGGTTTTCATTTTCGCGCGTTCGTATTCGTATTACTCGTATTTATATAATACATAGATTAGGAATTTTAAAACAAATATATTACCTGAAAATTGTTTTAAAATATTGAAAATGTGGCAGCCAATGTCGAATTTCTGAAAATCGAAACAGGGAGAATAGTTAACAAGATCCTATGTTTGTTTTTGTTTATCAGGTACATTTGGACTGTTACACAACGCATCTGTTGCCATGAAGGGGGCCAGTGGTGACATCTTCCAGTACCCGATCACAGTGAAAACAGTCAAAGGTAGCACTTACTTACAAGAATCCAAAATATAAATGAATAACTTGTGAACATTCTAATGCTATGTTTGCAGAGCAGTCATCGGTGGGTCAGATTGACACGATGTTGCACGAGTGTCATGTATTCTCCTCAGTCAGTGCTTCCGAGTGCACCCACGTGCTGCCCTGTCTCACAGTAGTCTACGGCAACCAGGAAAACAATCTACCCTCCTCCCAATCGGAACACAACCCGAAAGAGATACAGGGAGTGAAGGGGGAAAGGGATAAGGAAGTAAACAAGTACTATCCACCTCCTCTGGTCGTGTACCCACAGACTACATTTGGGATTTTGAAACTGCATCTTCGACATCTTCGATCTACCAGACAGGTATAACGATAGTATTTCATGCGTCGAATCACGCAAATTAATTCTTTTAAAATTCCTTTATAAAAATAGTATCGACGAGTTAGTCAAGCGATGTTGTTTTGCTGTATACCTAATGCTTTTTAGTGGATTTTTAAATTAATGGTTTCTCAGAGGAATAAAAGTAATGGCTTTGTTTTCTCAAATAGTATTAGTTTTTATCAGAAGTCAATAAATGTCAATCATAAGTCTCTTGAATTTAAAAAACTTTAGGTAATGTGTTTTTCTTCGTAACTCGAACATTTTTTTTTCGTTTTTAGTTCATGAGATTTTTTAACGTTTAGTTGTTTCAATAGAGAGAAAGGTTCTTGAAATCAAAAGTTCAGCATTTTTTTTTAAAACACTCACTTTAGTTTGGATTTTACGAAAAATTTTGACGAATTAAATAATGCTACTAGACTGTTGAAAAAAAGGTATTGCAATTGGGTTTCCGCAAATAACTTTCTTCACAAATTGGTCAAAATTAGAATAAGTTAATTTTGGCTCATTTCATGATAAATTCAAATTTTTCTGCGCCTCTGGCGCAATTGATATGGAGATAGCGAATGAATCTGGTACGGCAAAGGTTGTGGATTCGAATATAACTGGACCGATTTTTTTCAATCGGAAACATTCCATTTCAAAAAAAAATGTGGGCTTATTATTTGTCTGCTTACGTTTCGTCGGCTTAGTTGCGACATCGCGGAATTGTTATTTTGCTGTTTCGACATTTTCGGTTTTTTGCCGACTTGGTCGCTTTCTTGTTTTGTATCGTAAGTAGTGCATAAATCAGCTTCGCCTCTGTGTTAATGTTTTGCTTTTTATTTTTCGAACAGAAATCGAACATAAGTTTAGAAGTCATTTTTCAAAAATTCAACTTTTGACGACAGTCGTGTTTTTTTTTCGTATTCTTCAATATTTTTGATTTGCATGATACTGGGTGTATTGCTAGTTTTTTTTTCATGAAGTGAGCAGTTGACGGTTTTCTCGGATTGATGGTTTTTCTTGGAAATTGCAACGCTTTGATTTTTTTTGCTTCCCATTATTCACATTATTTGAAAAAGTTTTTTTGTCTGATGGCTCGAAATAGGGATAATTCGGTCAATCATTCATTAGGCTTCAATCTTCTATGTGTCAATGAACGAAATGAAGAAACTCAATTTGGTCGTATGGTTTTCTTTTTTTCGGGAAAAAGTCTTTAAAGCGAAGCGTAGTGTATTATTACGAAGAATTTTTTTTCCGATTTAAGTCGCAAATAAAAGTGCTTATTGGTGGAACTTTTGGTATATTTCAATTTAATCATATTTAAGCATAGGGAATTTAATAGCACATGCTGCGGCTTCGGTTTTGGCTAGCTTAATGTCCTGCTGAAAACAACAGGTATTATGAAAATATATGGGTTTTGATGTTTTTTTTGCGACGCTCTGGAAAATTATTGAACTTGGTGCAAAAAAATGGTACCAATGGGCAAACTGGCGGCTCTTTCGTGTTACTTCATTTTTTCTCAAACTTTAAATGCGCAAATCTGAGATGAACGTTTCAATTTAAAAAAAAAACAAATCATGGGGATCCTCCTTTCTAGGCGGCTTTTCCCTAAATTCGGTAGAAAAAAAGTTGTGGCCTGAAACAAGCCCATTTTTTGACATTTTTGTTAGTTCTTGAAACTTTGGTGAATTTTTTCAAAAATTACCCCGTCAAATTAGAGATAAAGGGTTGAACCGAAAAAAAAAATTATGCGAATCTTCCTTGTGTAAGCGGCCAAGCCCTGTGTTTTGAAAAAATTATGGCCTTAGAAAATATCCAATTTTTGAAATTTTGCCCGTTATCTTGGAAACCTATTTTTTTTCAAAAACTAATTCGCTGATTCTGAGGTTGTTAATTCAATCATACTAACATGGTGCTTAGGTTTTCCCCGTTTAAAGTGTTTCAACCTATTTTTTTCTTTGAAAAGCTGATAACGTTATCGCAAAAATCCGTTTTTTGAAATTGTTACTGTTTTTTTTTGTAGAAATTCATGCTTTTTTTAACGAAAATTACTAGCTAAATCTGATATTAAGGGTTCAATCTAAAAATCAGGATGTGAAAGTCTTCCCTGCATAAGATGCTATTCCCATGCTTTATTAGAGAAAAGTTGATGGATTTAGGAAATGTCAATTGTTTTATTAATTGATAGTTTCTTGGAAACTTATTTTTTTTTCAAAAACTAATTCGCTGATTCTGAGGTTGTTACTTCAATCATACTATCATGGTGCTTAGATTTTCCCTGTTTAAAGTGTTTCAACCTATTTTTTTTCTTTGAAAAGCCGATAACGTTATCGTAAAAATCCGTTTTTTGAAATTGTTACTGTTTTTTTTGTAGAAACTTCATGCTTTTTTTCACAAAAATTTCTGGCTAAATCTTATATCAAGGGTTCAATCTAAAAATCAGGATGTGAAAGTCTTCCCTGCATAAGATGCTATTCCCATGCTTTATTAGAGAAAAGTTGATGGATTTATAGTTTCTTGGAATCTTATTTCACTTTTTTCGAAAACTACCCAGCAAAATCTGAGATAAAGAATTCAGTTGAAAGAGTGAATACTATTTTTCTCCTTTAATTAAACGGATAATCCCTTACTTAAGCAGGGAAATCACTAGGGTTTTGCGTTTAGTCCATTTTTTGAAACTTTGAAAGTTACGCCTTATGGTATCAGTACTATCAGAGAATAAATTTTTAAAACAGGTGCATCCAGCATTAGTTGGGCCACTAGTTTACCTCCAAGCGTCCCTGGCGCAAATGTGAGTAAGTGAGACTTCTAATCAACAGGTGGTAGATTCAAATCGGGATCATCGAAACATTTTTGTGGTCGAATTTTTGCTGCATAGCATTGGCAATTAGTTAAGAAACTGCAGCTGCTTTATTGGTGGCTGGTGTAAGTAAAAATACTAGGAGACGTGGGTCAGATGTGAGAACGTGTTATTCCTCATCTCAGAAAAATTTTTTCCCATAGTGTATTTTTAATATTTTCTTTCCTGATTTTGTTTTGTTTTGCCTGTTCGGAGCTCTTTTTTGCATTTCCTCGCTTGTGTTTGCTCCGGACTTAGTTTCTTATAGGTATGTATGAAATTGAAAAAAAAAATTCTTAAGGAATTTGAATTTTTTGTAGTAGTATCAATTTTTTTTTCGGCTGGAAGGGTTTCTGCTCTGATGTTTTGGGCTCTGTTAATTTCGAGATAACTGTTTTGGGATGATGGTTTTTCGGCTTGATTGTTGTCGATTAAGCTCTCGTTTTAGGTTCTGAATTTTGTATAGCATATTCCTTTTAGTACATCTTTAGCACTTGTGGAGCTACATGGGCATACATGTTTTTTTGTCAATTATTTTGCTGAAATGTTTTGATCGAAATTAAGCTTTAATTTCATCGGCTTGTTAACCAAATATTTTGTTTCCTAAGTTCCAATATTAATTGTACAATAGATAATGCTCGAATTCAACATCATTGAGACCCCCTGAAAACACTTCAATAATTTTTAACAAAAATATTTTTTTTTCGTTGTACTCGTTTGGTTTTTCAAGGGTAACAATTGACAGTAGTTCTGAGTATCATGCAATTTTAAACCTGTACTTTGTATTGCAAATGCTGCGAAGCTCAGATTCGCCTGTGAGTTTGAAATTCAAGTGTCTTGCTTTGCGTGTTTTTTGAAACTCCTGTTTGATAAACATTATAAACATGTTTGATAGACATTCTGAAATTGTATGGGCTTAGGTTTGTTATTTTTTGAGACGCTTTTTAATTATTTATTTTTTGCATATCATTAATATATCTCGAAAAACTCTCTACCAATTTCTAGAAAGTGTATCAGTAAAAAGACTGTCTACTCTCCTGTATGCCTGCATAATCACCTAGTCTCTTTTTACTTTACCCCACTGTCTACAGCCTTCGGAAAAGTCTGTGGAGGACATTTGACCCATATACATTTTTATTTTTCCCGTGTTCGTAAAAACTAACCTATCAAATCTGAGATATTCGGTTGAATAGATAAAACGGGCTGTGTGAATCTTTCCTGCATAAGCGGCTACGCCCAAACTTGTCTACCCAAAAATCTATGGCCCTCGGAATAGTCAGTTTTATTTTTTGACAGTTTTTTTGAAACTTATCGTTTTTTTTTCAAAACTACACTTTTAAATATGAGATTTTGGATTCAATCCAAAGAGTGTTTTGTACAAAATTCTTGTGCATAATCTTCTATGTCCAAATTTATCTGTACAAAAGTTATTGCCTTCGGAAAAATCAAAAACTTTCTCGAAACCTATCCTCCCAAATCTGAGATTATTGGTTGATTGAAGCACGGGCTTTTGAAGCTTCCCTGCATAATCAACTACGGCCAATTTGGTTTTTACACATAAGAAAATTACCTTTCCAAATCTGATTTCATTCTAAATAAAAGGTTATGTGAAATTCTTTTGCATAAGCGGCTACGCGCAATTTTTTTTTCTTCAAAAAGCTATGAGTGTCAAATTTCAGATTTATTGAACGTTTTTTGGAATTATTTTCTCGAAAACTTCCTTGCCAATTTTAGGCTAAGTATTCAATCGAGAAATCCGTCTTTGGGTATCTCATCTGATTAAGAGGCCGCGACCTTCCTTGTGTAGAAAATAGTTAGGGATCTCGGAAAGTTAGGGTTTTGGTTTTTGACCGATTTTTTTCTCGGAAACGTCAACTGTCTGATTTGTTGACCGAGAAACTTGATTTCGAGAATTTTTTGTACTTCACCGGCCACTACTTGTTTTTAGCAGAAAAAAATTGCGGATTTCGGAAAGTCGAGTTCTTAAACTTTGACCGTTTTTTAAAAACTTTTTGAATTTTTTTTAGAAACTATCCTATCAAATCTGAGATGAAGGGTTCAAATAAACAGGTTGCGAGAAGTTTTACTACAGAAGCGGCTTCTCTTTATTAATAGCAAGAGTAATATTTTTGTCGTTCGGAAGGTTCCCATTTTTCAAGCTTTTCGTTCTCGCTTATTTCAGCAGAGAAACAACTTAAATTTTGTCCAAATTAAAATTTCTGAATTTAACGAATTCATTCCACGTCACTATTAAAAGTTCCAAAAAATATCAATCAGGTACCTCCACTCTTAGCTGGGCTTCTAGTTGATTTTATAGAGACATACGAAAATTTGGGTTCAATTTTTTTTCAAGATTTTTTGGAGTTTTTTTTTAACTTAAGCAATTAATTTGCTCAATCTGAATTTAGGAACAGGTTCAATCAAAGGAACAGGTGCCATGAATTTTGTTATTTAAGCGACCATGCGCTATTTTTAAGGAAAGTCTTTGTGGACTTAAAGTCCGTTTTTCGAAATGCTGACAGTTCTGATTTTCTCGAAAACTACCGTGCCAATTGTGTAATTAAGATTCAACGGAACAAGACAAGTTATAGGTGTATCCCTTGCGAAATTTGATTCTATCAATTTTTGCAAGGAATTCGCCATAGACATGGTAAACATCCTGGCACTTGTGGAGCTACATGGGCATACATGTTTTTTTGTCAATTATTTTGCTGAAATGTTTTGATCGAAATTAAGCTTTAATTTCATCGGCTTGTTAACCAAATATTTTGTTTCCTAAGTTCCAATATTAATTGTACAATAGATAATGCTCGAATTCAACATCATTGAGACCCCCTGAAAACACTTCAATAATTTTTAACAAAAATATTTTTTTTTCGTTGTACTCGTTTGGTTTTTCAAGGGTAACAATTGACAGTAGTTCTGAGTATCATGCAATTTTAAACCTGTACTTTGTATTGCAAATGCTGCGAAGCTCAGATTCGCCTGTGAGTTTGAAATTCAAGTGTCTTGCTTTGCGTGTTTTTTGAAACTCCTGTTTGATAAACATTATAAACATGTTTGATAGACATTCTGAAATTGTATGGGCTTAGGTTTGTTATTTTTTGAGACGCTTTTTAATTATTTATTTTTTGCATATCATTAATATATCTCGAAAAACTCTCTACCAATTTCTAGAAAGTGTATCAGTAAAAAGACTGTCTACTCTCCTGTATGCCTGCATAATCACCTAGTCTCTTTTTACTTTACCCCACTGTCTACAGCCTTCGGAAAAGTCTGTGGAGGACATTTGACCCATATACATTTTTATTTTTCCCGTGTTCGTAAAAACTAACCTATCAAATCTGAGATATTCGGTTGAATAGATAAAACGGGCTGTGTGAATCTTTCCTGCATAAGCGGCTACGCCCAAACTTGTCTACCCAAAAATCTATGGCCCTCGGAATAGTCAGTTTTATTTTTTGACAGTTTTTTTGAAACTTATCGTTTTTTTTTCAAAACTACACTTTTAAATATGAGATTTTGGATTCAATCCAAAGAGTGTTTTGTACAAAATTCTTGTGCATAATCTTCTATGTCCAAATTTATCTGTACAAAAGTTATTGCCTTCGGAAAAATCAAAAACTTTCTCGAAACCTATCCTCCCAAATCTGAGATTATTGGTTGATTGAAGCACGGGCTTTTGAAGCTTCCCTGCATAATCAACTACGGCCAATTTGGTTTTTACACATAAGAAAATTACCTTTCCAAATCTGATTTCATTCTAAATAAAAGGTTATGTGAAATTCTTTTGCATAAGCGGCTACGCGCAATTTTTTTTTCTTCAAAAAGCTATGAGTGTCAAATTTCAGATTTATTGAACGTTTTTTGGAATTATTTTCTCGAAAACTTCCTTGCCAATTTTAGGCTAAGTATTCAATCGAGAAATCCGTCTTTGGGTATCTCATCTGATTAAGAGGCCGCGACCTTCCTTGTGTAGAAAATAGTTAGGGATCTCGGAAAGTTAGGGTTTTGGTTTTTGACCGATTTTTTTCTCGGAAACGTCAACTGTCTGATTTGTTGACCGAGAAACTTGATTTCGAGAATTTTTTGTACTTCACCGGCCACTACTTGTTTTTAGCAGAAAAAAATTGCGGATTTCGGAAAGTCGAGTTCTTAAACTTTGACCGTTTTTTAAAAACTTTTTGAATTTTTTTTAGAAACTATCCTATCAAATCTGAGATGAAGGGTTCAAATAAACAGGTTGCGAGAAGTTTTACTACAGAAGCGGCTTCTCTTTATTAATAGCAAGAGTAATATTTTTGTCGTTCGGAAGGTTCCCATTTTTCAAGCTTTTCGTTCTCGCTTATTTCAGCAGAGAAACAACTTAAATTTTGTCCAAATTAAAATTTCTGAATTTAACGAATTCATTCCACGTCACTATTAAAAGTTCCAAAAAATATCAATCAGGTACCTCCACTCTTAGCTGGGCTTCTAGTTGATTTTATAGAGACATACGAAAATTTGGGTTCAATTTTTTTTCAAGATTTTTTGGAGTTTTTTTTTAACTTAAGCAATTAATTTGCTCAATCTGAATTTAGGAACAGGTTCAATCAAAGGAACAGGTGCCATGAATTTTGTTATTTAAGCGACCATGCGCTATTTTTAAGGAAAGTCTTTGTGGACTTAAAGTCCGTTTTTCGAAATGCTGACAGTTCTGATTTTCTCGAAAACTACCGTGCCAATTGTGTAATTAAGATTCAACGGAACAAGACAAGTTATAGGTGTATCCCTTGCGAAATTTGATTCTATCAATTTTTGCAAGGAATTCGCCATAGACATGGTAAACATCCTGGTTGACTTCGCTTAATTTTTTTTTGCCTGTTTTGAGATTAAGAAGTCAATTAAACGGAGATGTTTTTATCCCCATCGCAAAAACGTTCCCTCAGTAATTTTGATAAATAATCAGTTTGGACATTTTGAAAATTTCGCATTACCTTTCGCATCAGTTCCTTTTATATTATCAAAGAGTTACCTCCAGCTGTGACTGGACCCCTATTCTGGTTTATTTTTGCCGCATTAAAATTTTATCTTCGTATTTGGTTTTTTGGTTATTAGTCTTTGATAATTGTCAAGTCACCATGACGCAGAAGCTAGGACTGATTCTTAATCTCGAGATCCGGGTTCGATTTTGGAACATAGCAGTTTTTCTTTTCAAGGTTTTTCTTTTATTTTTGTTAGTGTTTGACTTTTTAAGAGCTACTTCTTGTCGCTTTTTTGTTTGCGTTGGTAAAGTGAAGCTTCGCGTCTGTGTGTAATGTTTTCAATTTTTGAAGAAAAAGACGGAATTTTTGTGATCGGTCTGGTTTTTTGTTTGAGAAAATTTGCTATCTTTTTTGTTTAGGTGTTGTGATTTGAAACGTGTCAATTGAGGATAGTATAGTGCAATTTATTCGTTCTTTCAATGCTGATGCGATGAATTAATCCGGCTTATAAATGTCTCCAAAAATATTTGAAGCAAAATTTTGGGTCATATTAATACGCTACAAGACGAGAAACCTGTTAGTTTGAACTTTACATAGCGTGTGGTTTCACAAAAATTAGAATTTTCAAAATGTTTTTCCATTGATAATTTTGTAAATTTGTTTTTGTTCCAAATTTTAAGTGACTTGTCAAAGCAAATGAAGATTCGATTTTCTTAGCCTAACTGTGATTCTCATGCCGTGGGTTCTGTTTAGTCTCTCACGACGCGTGACGTGGTGGGCATGGGCATCCAAATTTTGCATGGTCTGCAGTTTATTGTTAAGAGCAAGTTAGAGTTCAACGATCTGGCAACAAGAAACTGCTTGTGAGTATTTTTTGTAGCTGTTTTTATCTTCAAGTAGGATCGAAATTTTAATTAAATTTGAGGGGGTTTCTCAAAATTGAAATTTGAAATCAGATAAAGAGTACAAATGCATGCGAATCAAAAGCCCTCGGAACTTGAAAGCCGTGGAACAAATATTTTACACATAAGATGTTATATTGAAAAATCATTGTTTGAACTTAGTTGCAATTGGTTTTCTGACAAATTTTAGCCTAGACGATGGTTGGGTGGTGAAGATAGGCGATGCTGCGTTGGCACGTGATCTCTTCCCAGAAGACTACCAGTGTCTCGGCGACAACGTGAACAGGCCTATCAAATGGCTGGCAATCGAAGCTATTTCCAAGTACATCTACTCGCCGGCTAACGATGTCTGGAGTTTTGGTATCACCCTATGGGAGTTATGGACCCTAGCTGAAAACCCGTACGAAGACATTGACCCTTTTGAGATGGTGTCTTTTCTAAAAGAGGGAGGAAGACTGTACCAGCCTCAGAACTGCCCAGACGCTCTGTTAGTTTTGACAGGCTAAATGAGCACTTCTAAATAGGGTTCATTATAGAACCTAATAATAATGATTTCAGTTTTTCTATTTCCGCTTGAAGATTCTATTATAATTCATTTTTCGCGACGCAGGTGTATTGCTTGCATATGGATAGCTCCTATGAAGAAATAGAAAACATCTGCTTGAAGGACAGCTCAGGAATGAAATTTCATATAATTTCAATGAATAGTAATTAAGAATATTATCAGTTGTTTGATGAACGTGACCATTAAACCAATTGGGAGAAATTTTTTCGGCCCAACTCCTACCGTTCATCTTCGAGAATTTTTCCGTGGAGGAGAAAGATGTCATCGATTTTGCCGCAGCCGGTACCACCTTGAACGCGCGGATGACACTGAGACCCCTACAATCGTGACCGAATCGGGTTCGAACCCGCGACGTTATGTTAAAGGCCGCGCGTCTTAAACACGGCCACGGCTGCTCTAAGGGGAGCAATAACAAGGATAGCCGTTTTTTTTTCTTCAAATTGTCGTTTTTCATGTGGCGTGATGAAAGGATCTGAAAGAAAGCCTGGAACAGGCATATTCGATAGTTATACGAAATCAGTTATATTCGACTTCAGTTTTTCTCAAAAAATAGAAATAAAAGAAAATCACAAAAATTGAAATTTTTTCTAAAATTTTTGCAGAAAGCTTTAAATAAAAACGTTTTGAAGAAGGCGCTAAAAAATCTAAAAAGATTCTGGAGTTAGACTACGATTTCAGGGCTACGTCACAAATAAAAATTTTTTATAACACTTTTCGCTCGCTTTTTCTGTTCGAAATTAAACTAAATGTCAGAAATTTCAAACCGTTTTTTTTTTCAATCCTAAAAGCTTTTTGTAAAATTTTAAAGGTCTCTTGAATCTAGGCTGAAAGAGCTTTTTTTAATGATATAACACTGGACGAATTCCTATGATTACTCTAGCGAGCTTAAGCGAGAGTAGTTTCAAAGTACGACTTTTCCTTTCTTTTCAAATTAAGTCTCAAGTATTGGTATTTTTCTGGGGCACCTGTACGGGTTTTTTGATAGCTTTTGATTTGTCATTCAATTAGTATTACGCTAACCAAAATGATACATTTTTATTTGTCAAACAAACCCAAAAAGGCTATTTTTTTCAAACAACACTAATAATAAAAACTCGGTTTCACAAATTTTCAAACTCAATATATCTTAGATGCTATATTTTCCAAATGCCTACTTTATTACACAAGCAATGCTTGTGTTATGGCATGAACTGTTTTTTTTTTCCAACCTAAGTCGCAACTATTGTTGCGACGCAAATAATGTTGCGATAAGATGTTTTCATTTTGAAAGTGTTAATTTTGATCAATTACCAGCTATTAAGTCCAGCCAAGGCTAAGGATGTTAAGACAGATTATTATTATTGTTCTAACTTTCGTAACGAAAGTAACTGAATATTTGTGCTCGGGGTGGGTTTTTCAGACAAATTTCGACTTTTTAGCTGGCCATTTTGACGAAATTTTTTATTATCATTCAAAAGGTATTGTTGACTTGAGCCTAAATTTGAAGAGATATTTCACCTGTGATCATTTTTCGTAAAGTTATGAGGGTTCAAATATTGCCATTTTGGTTTATTTTGGACAATTAACGCGCGATATCTTTCGCGCTATTAACGCGTAAGCAGAGATTTAATCCGTCTTAGAAATCGTTCCAAATTTGTTGAAGGAAACTTTTTTGCCATAGTTGATATTTTTCCAGGAGCGAAGCTTATCACTTTGTACTAAATATGGCGTGTAGGGGTTGATTTTCAAAAAAAATCTCAAATTTTATTTTATTTTTATCTTACTACATTTAATTTTTTTCATGTTATTTTTTGCTTCATAGACCTCAAAAGGCAGGCGGAACATTCAAGGTTTCGCCCTGATACGAACAGTCTTGTTCCGACTTTCGTATCGAAAATAGCGGAATATTTCTGCTCGAGAGGGTTTTTTTCTTCAGACAAATGTCGGCTTTTTAACTTACCATTTTTGACGGGATTTTTTCTATCATTCGAAAAGTATTTTTATCCGGAGCTTCAATTTGGAGAGATATTTCACCTGTGATTTTTTTCTCGTAAAGTTATGGGGGTTTAAAAATTGCCATTTTGACCAATTTGGGACAACTAACGCGCGATATATTCGGGCATTAAAAGCGTAAGCGGAGATTCAATCCGTCAAAGAAATCGTTCCAAATTGGTTGAAGGAGTATTATTTGCCATGACTGATTTGTCACTAGCAGCGAAATTTATCACTTTGCACTTGATATGGCGTGTGCAGAGATAGTTTTCACAAAAAATCTCGAATTTAAAAAAAAAATACATTTTTAATACTTTTAATTTTTTTTATTACTGCTATATAAATTGAGGCATGTTAATTGGTAAATTTTTATAAAATGAAAATGACTGCTAATGCGTCATAATTGGCATGCGTGACTTTGCAATTATGTAGACTCTCAATTGGCGTGCGTCACTTAAGAAATTTTGTAGACTCAAAGTTTTACTCATTCAGTTTTTCCGAGTAGCGTTGTCGGTCATATTTTTGCTTGTGTATGCGAAGTGCAGCTTCGCCTCTATGTAAGTAATTTGACTTTATGTTTTCAAAGTTTTCACATCCAAAGTTAGCGTGGATGCCTGTTTGTTATATTCTAAATTATTACATGCAAAATTGTGTCTATTTGTATTTGGTGCCACTTTTGCTGCATGGCATTGGCTATTTATTAGTTTATGTAGCTGCTTATTTACGGCCAGTGTTTGCAAATTATCAGGGCACTTTTTGTAGATGCGAGGACAGGAGACTATAAAACGCCTGGTCGTAGCATCGATTCCTCTATAGCAAAAGTTTGATTTTTGAAGGCTTGTTTTTATATATTTCTTATTTTGCTTTATGGAGCTACTTTTTTGTCATTTTTTCGCCAGAGTTTACAAAGCGCAGCTTCACTTCAGTGTTTTTTCTGGTTAAGAGAAATGAACGTATTGAGTAGTCTTATATATGTCTGGGTGATTTTTTTGTTCTTTTTTCAGAAAAAAGTTAAAATTTATTTACGCTCAACTTTGATTTATCGAGGTTTAACTTTTGATTTCTTTTTAAGTTCAGTGCATTTCCAGTGTTAAAAGGAAGGCAAACTCTGCTCTCGAACCGCATAAATGTAAGGGTCACGAAAAACGTGATCGACTTCTAATTTCGAAAACGGAAATTGATTATCAGATTTCTCAGCGAAATATTAGTTTTACCTATTGATGAAGTTTTCTCAAATTTTAACTAAAAAATGTCCACCATTAATTATTCTACAAATTCAAAGAGCTGTAAGGCCATCTATTCTCTTATTCGAAGTTTAAAAGATGAAGGTTTTTGTGAAAAACAAATCAGTTTTTTTTTCAGTTTCCTTGTGTTCATTACTCTTTTCCAACTGTCAGTTAGCTTTGTTTCCTGATTTTGCGTGAAGTGCTAAAAAAACTTTAAAAAATGCTCGAAGACAAAGCTTGTCCCCATCTTCAATGGTCGAAAAAAAACTAAAATAATCCGAAAACCGAAATTTCAGTGGTCGGAACAAGTAGCATTTTTAGTTAGAGTCAAGG
Source organism: Symsagittifera roscoffensis (assembly GCF_963678635.1). Taxonomy (NCBI): domain Eukaryota; kingdom Metazoa; phylum Xenacoelomorpha; order Acoela; family Convolutidae; genus Symsagittifera; species Symsagittifera roscoffensis. The sequence goes on from NC_087062.1 coordinate 66,780,823, forward strand.
AAAGTACGTAGTGAAGACTCTTCTATGGTTCGTGATGATTGTTTTTTTTTCAGGAAAAATTCTTAAAAGTTGTTTACGCTCAAATGTGATATTTCGCGTTTTGAAATGTGATTTCTTTTTAATTTCAATTCAAGTCCTTTGATAAAAGAAAAGCAAACAACATTATTGCAGAAAAGAAATATATATTTTTTAATCTTATCTATAGTTAGGTGTGTTTAGATACCGATGCATGTGCAGCTGTTGGGCATATGATGCAGTGGAGCGACCGAACATCTCCAAACTCATCAAATACCTGCAGGAGTTCTACACTGCACTCGGTGCGTTTCTATAACTGCACTGCCGCCTTTGCACTGTGCACGTCATTCATACAAAAATACAGTCAATTCAAATATGTGCAATTTATTTTTATCCTCAGGGCAACCAGAAGAGCCATCCACTGCTGAACCATATTTACACTTGCGCTTAGCTAGATTTATTAATGGTAATTAACGTAGTGAATCGTCTTATGTGGGTCTTGCTGATTTTTTTTGCTTTGTTTTTTTTAAGGAAAATGTGCATAAAGTCTCTAATAACTACAGATGTGCATTCATACATATTGATGCATTTATGAATGCTCTTAGGTATATATGCACTCTTTGAGTTCAATTGAAATTCATCTGCAGAAAGATACTAAAAAGCATTCTCCAAATACGAACGTGGAGATGGCGCAAAAAAAACGAACAATTTCTAGTTTAGAAAGTGGAATTTAATTTTTAAATTTCCAGCGGAATTAAAATTTTACCTATTGATCCAGTTTTCTCGAGTTGGGTTAATGTTATCAAAAAAGCGCCAATCATAAATCGTTCTAGAAATTCAAAGAGCTTAAAGGGCATCTATTTTTTTTCTATGAAGTTCGAAAGTGCAGATTTTTCCAACAAAGACAGTGTTTTTTATGTTACTTGCGTTCATTTGTTTTTTCCAATCTTCGATTGGCTATGATTTTTTTTAGTGAAATTACCTTTTAGCTGCTGAGTGTAGCTTGTAACGTCGTTTTGGTGATCTTTAGTAGGTGCGATGTATGTTTAAGCATTGTACAAAATCGTCCAGTAATTAAAAACTCGCGTTTTTGACGGATCAGATATGCTATTCGAAAATATTTATGATATACGGAAAAATTACCGCAACTATTTCTGAAACTCCTATCTAGGCGTTTAGTATATGAATTATTTTTTCAAATCAGTCGAGAATTATCAATTTCTATTTTGTTTTATGAAACTGGTTTAAAGTGTCTAGATCTTGATTTGATGTGAAAGTTTCTGATCAAGTCACTTTTTCGCCAAAAATGCAAAAACGATGATAAAATGTGAAAAAGTTCTGAAATTTGAAAAAAATATATACCTCAGATGACTCAGAATGAAAAAAGATGTTTGTTTGATTGGTGTTTCACTAAAGGTCAGCGTTCACACATAAGCTATTTCTAGCTTTCTGCAATTTCTATATTCTCAATTTCTATATTCTCAATCCAGTCTGGTCGAATTTTTGTTTCATATAGTTCAGAACAGATTTGATATTTTAACTAATTTTAACTTAAATTAAAATAACAATAGAAGTGAATTATTTTTCAGTACATATTAGCCTTCCATTCTTGTCTGATTAGGGCTTTATGCAGTTTCATCACAACCCTTACAGAAAAAGTGTTTTAATTTGGTCAATCAGTGAATGATGCATTTGTTGCTGCTTTATTTGGTTACTAACCGCATTTGCAATTTTAGATGATTAGAGATTAATAAATGAATTTAAATTTTTCTACTTTCTTTTGATTGAAAAGCGTTTTTGTTAAGCTAATAGGCGTTAATCTTCTCATATCTTTTGGTGCTGATGCCAATCGATTCATGTGTTTATATGTCGTGGTTTTAAACTGATGTTCCTTTTTTGGTTCGTTGGATTCTCGAAAATAGTTCAAGCAGAGACCAATTTTCGACGAATGTTCTAGTTTTTTTTCGACAAAATATGCGAACATTTTAAGAAATCAATTTATTCTACATTGGTTTAGAAGTTTCATTGAAAACGCTTATCACACTTGCGAGAAGCTGGTGTATTAGTGCGGATCTTCTTTTTTTTTCCTAACCTAACCCGCAAATAAAAGTGTTCATTGCAAGCGGAAAGTGTTCACTTATTAAGTGGCACGTTTACTATAAGCGTGAGACTCGTGATCTGTAGGCCGCAGATCGAATCCGAAGCCTTGCCAAATTTTTAGTAATTCGAGGCTTTTTTACCTTTTTTATTGCTCTTTTTAGAGATGCTTCTTGGCGTGGTCATGCTAGTGTTTCCGAGGCGAAACTTCGCCTCTGTGTTATGAAATAACACTCGACCAAATCGTATGATTACACTAACGCGCTTAAGCGAGCGTAGTATTAATGTACGGCTATTCTATTTTTTCAATCTAAGTTGCAACTTCTGGAGCACATGTACGGCTTTTTAATAACTTGTAATTTGATTAGTAAAAAAGCTGTTTTTCAAACAAAACGATAAAAAAAAACTCGATTACAGAAATTTTTCAACTGAATCTTTGTCAAATGCAATATTTTTCAATTTCATAATTTATTGCCCTTGCGATAAGCTAGGGTATTGCAATCGGGTACTAGACTTTGTTTTCCAGCAAACCAGTTTTCACAGGACTGATCTCTAGTGTACTTCTGGACTCATCTCCAATGGTACCTTGTTTCAGAATTAATTCAAATTGTTAGCGTTCCCGGCTCACTTAGCCTGGAGGCAACGAGCTTGCCTGGTATGGCAAAATTCCTAGGTTCCAATCTGGCCAGCCGCTCCGATGCTTATTTTTAGCACCTGATTTAGCTAGGAAACAAAAAACAGGATAGTCAGTTACTTGCAAGTAGCAAAGAATGTTCCGACCATAGTTTTTTTTTCAAATAAATGTAGTTTTTTTCTGCTTGGTGTGATAAAAGCATCTTACGTAAAAATATGATTAAAGCATATTAGACAGTCATAGTAATATAGGCAAATTGGACAAAAATGTTTGTAGAAAAATGACAAGAAAAACTATAAAAAATTAGATCCCGAAATGTAGCAAAAAACTCCCAAAACTAGTTTTACTTGCTTAAAATTGAGTTTCAAGGTCTTAAATTAGGCATAGTATATGCATTTCAGCTGTTGTAAACCTGCTCGCTTGCTTTATTTGATCGAGTTAGGACAAAAAAATCAAAATTTTCAAACCGGTTTTTCTCAACACTAGAAAAAAAAATTGGGAATTATTTAGGGTAGTTCCAATCATGACTGAAAGAGTTTTTTTATGATATATCACTCAACCCAGTCTGATGTTTGTTTGTGGTAGCTGATTTTGCGTGGAAAATAAAAAGGAAACAAATAAAACACACCCGAACACAAAGTTCCTCCCCATTTTCAGTGGTCGGAACAAAAACTGAAACACCCGAATACGAAGTTCCTTGCAATTTTTCAAAAGTTCGGAAGTGGTCGGAACAGTAATAGTTTTTTATTCCTTTTTTAGGAAAAGTTTCAAAACTTCATCACGCTGAAGTTTGATTTTTCGCGGTTTGACTTCTGATTTCTTTTCAAGTTCAATTCATTCCCTTTTTATAAAAGGGAAGCAAACTCCACTATCAAACAGCGAAAGTGTAAAGGTCACGAAAAGCTAGACTTTAACGTGAATTTTGTTTCAGTTTTACCAGCGGAATAAAAAAATATATTTATCGATCCATGATATTGTCCGATAAAATTCATCGGAGTTTTAGAACTATATTGATTCATGATATTGTCGATCAAATTCATCGGAGTTTTAAAACCATATATTTCGGTTAGAATTTCAAAATTGAACTTTTTTTTAAAGTCAGTTTTTTTTGCTGTTTACTTCCGTCCATTTTGACTTTTTCAAACTGTCTGTTGGCTGTGTTAATATATAAGTTTCAATGAAAGTAATGAAGAATTTTATGTAGGTCGTAATGAATGTGGAAATGGCTAAAAAAAATGTCAACGACTTCATTTTCGAAGGTGAATTTTTGTTTTCTCAGCGGAATAATAAATTTTTTCTATTGATTCTGTTTTCTCAAATTGTGTTAAATTCGACAATCTAAGAGCGCAAGGGGAGAGATTTATGAAAACGAAAAATACAATTTTCAAATCTAAGCTCTGAAGTCCCTCAAGACAGCATATACTCCAATTTGTTAAAAACGCTGCTTTGTTCCATAATTCACATTTGGTATAGCGTCTTAAGTATTTTGAGATAAATGTGGAAATCAATAGGTGGGCCAAAAATCGGTGGAAAATTTTGTGTATATAAAAGTATATATATTTTTTTCCAATAAAGTCCATTCCTTTTTCAACGTTCCTTTTTCGGTCTTCCTAACTGCATTGACTTTTTCAACTGTTTGGTGGCAGTGCTTACGTTGGCAATTGTTTTCATTTTCGTAGATTCGTATTTTGTAGGTTTTTTCTGATATTTTAGTCTTAATGTTAAGATCGCTTATCATTAGCACGCGATATTTTTCCGGTATCCACTTGGCTATATGCCTTTGGCATCACTATAATCTTAAGTTTGAGAAGCGAGCGCGAGCCGGAAAAAAGCAATTTTTTGCTGAAAACATTCCCAAAATTGTCCTAAAAGATCATTTAGGGCGGAAGATGATCTTAATTGTGTTTTGGGAGAGCTTAAAAAACCTTGGAAACGCGCCTGGACTCGATGATATTCTGTTATATTGGTTTTTAATAGCTTGAATATGTCAAGTAATTTATATCCAAAAGTAATCGCGAAAAGTTTTCGGCTGATTTTTTTTGGTTAAAGATTTTGTCAGCCTTACTGCACAATTTTCGTGTATTTTAATGAATACCAGTTGTACGGGTTGCCATTAAGTTTCATTTTTGAAAATGATTTCGAACTTCTTCCCAATGTTTTGTTAATCATGTTATGTTATGTATTTCTCATTTCTGCGATAGTATTGGGTTAATCAAGCGTTTTCTTTTTGCCGTCAAATATTTGAATTATTTGTTATTCGACAATTATTTCGAAATTTTTCGTTATCTCTTTATACTGATAACTAAGCCCTTTATATATTACTTAGATAAAGCAATCAGCAACCAGAATACTCAAAAATTTGTCAGTAGTAAAAACTAACCAACAATTATATTTCATTCCGAATATCGGCGGACTATAGCGTTGGTAGTTGATCTAAATTACCATAAAATAACTGTTCTATTTTTTCAAGATAGTTTATGGGGTTGCGCGAAACGGAGCAGGTGATCAACGAGCCGATTCCAGTGGCAGATCTAAAGTACATTGAGGCAAAGTACAGATTAGCGTCCAAAAACCAGAGTCTCACCCAGGACGACGAGTTCCAGTATGCTTGTTGTCTTGTAAAGAGCCAGTACGAAGACGACGTCAAAAAGGGCATGAAGATGTTCAAGAATCTAGTTGACAACTCGTATGCCGGAGCGAGAGAGTGTCTCTACTATCTTGCTGTTGGGAACTACAAACTGAAAGAGTACTCACAGGCACTACCTTTGATCTCTCTGGTGTTAGAAAAGGAACCAAGTAACTCACAAGCTCAAGATTTGAAGCAACTCATTGTCAACAAGCAGAGACGTGACGGAATCATAGGCGCTGCAGTTCTTGGAGGCGCAGCGTCGGTGGGGCTGATCGGCGCCTTGGCTGCAGGAGCTCTATTAGCATTTTCAAGAAAACGATGATTTCGCAGAAGGATTTTAATAGTTTTTTTTTGCCAGGGCATCTATGAATTATCGTTGAAATTCCATTAGAATCATTGTATCTCCGTATAGTTAGTTGCGCAATTTTAATTTATTTTCACAACTCAACTTGTTTTTCTTATCACGGCTGGTTTCCTTAAAGCAGTTGAAACTCCCATGTTTAGACCTGATGGCAACTGCCGCTGACGCATATTGCTGGTAGAATTAATTTATATACTAATGGAAAATAGTGTTAAATAAAAAAATTATGCTGTACTTGTTCTTAGTTTCAAGAAATAGCTGGAAGATGAATTTGACACCTTTAATTATTTCGCATTTTTATTGCTAAATTTATTCCTGTATAAATCACAGGGGCGGATCTAGGATTTTCTCGAGGGGGGGGGGGGGCACTTTTTGGAAAATGTTGACAAAAAAATCGCGTTTTTTGGCGCACGCTTCTCATAGTTAGTATATATTTGCGCCTTTAGAAGAATTTTAGGGTCGGTCGGCCAAAAATGGATTTCTTAAAAAGTACCAAAGGCGGGGGGTCGAATCCCTGAGGGGAGGAGGCGTCCGCCCCCCCCCCCCCCCCCCCTAAATCCGCCCCTGATAGTGCACAATATGTAATAGTATTGAGTGTTGTTGTTGATAATCATTGAAATTACCTCAATATTTTTCCAGAGAATTGTTATTTTTCCACAAAGGCCCGCATAATTTAGTGCAAATCGTTCGCATCGCATAATTTAGCTAAGTTTAGCTGCTTATGATTGCCGAATTTTGCCAAGCCTGATTGTCTAAGTTTGCATAATTGGAAATGTATATGGCGGTTATAGCGAGCTGATTCATCTCTATGTAATTTCAATATCTGTGAAATTTTCAATAGCTGTTAAAAGTAATGTTTTTTTTTCATTTACCTGGGTTTGTAGTTTGAAATTCCCATAAGCGACTGTACAGCTTAGATGCAATAATAAGTAGCTTCATTTTTTCATAGCATAATATAGAAATTTTCAGTCGATTCTGAAAACTATTGCCGTTCCTACTAAATTTTTAATTCGTCCAAAATGCTACGAAAAGATTTTGACGTTAATCATAATTTCGTATTAGAATCCGGAATCGTGATGAATTTTTGATTTGCCTTAAAGACGCCATTTTGGTTTCAAAGCACCGTTTTCAAATTAGGACAGTGATCAAGTTTTCTTTTCAGTTCTGTTATTGTGGAGTTTACCGTAGATTTATTCGGTTCTATTACTGAATGTGAACTAATTCACGCTCACATTACCTTCAAATGAAATGTCTTGTGACTACAGCTGCCATGCGGTCAACTTGAGCGAGGTTTTGAGCAGAAACTGTTTCGTCGAAATGCCGACGCCCTCGAAACATTTCAAGGAGTACCACGAAGCAATTCTGATGAAGCCTTCTTTCATACACTATCAATGCAGATCCTGTAGAGAAAACTTCAGAACCTACCGAAAGCTCCGCAGACACATCAGACATAACAATTGCAAGTCGCTTCCATCTCCATCGCTCAAAAGTGGGTTTCAGGAAGCCCGCTTAGAGAAAGAGCTGTGCGACGAATTAGCCACGAAATCAATCAAGCTTTTTAGATCGGACACTCCTGATGAAAATGCAAATTTTTTGACTTTCATGGACCTTTACGCCAAGCTTAACAACGAATTCAGCCTAAAGACAGATGACCTTAACTCATGGACTTTGATTACCGATCCACTAATAAGAAATGACTCTAAATTACAGAATTTGACTGCCGTGGTTGAAGTCAATCGGATGAACCTGAAGGCTCTCCAGGAACGTATAAACAAAAGCAATGAGGAAAACACTCAAACAGAAGAAGTTGAACCCAGCTATCAAAATGGATTCAACAGATTTGATGGTACGGAAATGCTTACTAGTGACGACCTTTTTGGCTATTCGGACAATTGCACCAGTTCTGAGCTGGATTCCAGTTCAACTTCTGGGCCGGATGTGTTTGTACGATCCATGGAGTCACTTAAAAGCAAAACTATCAGGAGCAACTTGCTTGAACGTCCAAGTAGCTTAAATATTGCTAATAATACCGCTAAAATAATCAGCCCTTTGAAACGAAGTAGGAGATTACTATCCGATATTGTTTCTTCGGACGCATCGGGAAAAGCAAAAGTTTCTAAAACCTTTAATCATTCGGATATTGATCGACGTCGGGAATTTTCCCAAGAAGCGAATTTTACGGCAGATTGTGCTCCAAATTCTGATTCAGATTTGGATTATTCCTGCTTAATCCACGAAAGCTGTAGTAACTTGAGTATATCAAGAAACTTCAGAAAAAGTGTTTATCGCAGGCTTAAAAGTGATTCTGAAGTTAGACACCTCTATAGCTGTCAAAAAACTACGGCCGATAGAGTCTTAGAAAACGATGCACGGTTGGTTTCATTTTCCAATCCGGTAAAGACAAAACGTTATTTAGATGTTAAGCAGACGTCTGAAATGAATGATAGCGAGAGAAATGACACAGTAACGTCTTTTCAGGCATCCGTTGGTATAAGAATTGCTTCCATCAAAAAATCAATTCCGGTAGCCCCACAAATAAATTGTAGCTACACTAACTCCGCGACTGAACGAGCAGCAGAGTTTAAGACAGGAAATTTACCGGAACTCTCAATTTATCGCGTCGAAAAACGTAACTATAGTTGGAACTTAGAAAAGTTTACAAATCAAAGAGAAAGACCCGTAGGTTTGGGTAAAACTGCAATAAATCACAGTAGCAACGCTGATAGTTGCCTTGATAGACCATCAACGCCACAGTTGGCCATAGACAGTGACAAAAATCAATATGATGACAATCAATATCGAATCGACTCTAATGATGACAATTTTGTGGCAGCCTGCAGCAGTATCAGCCAATGTAGACAACTAGATGGATGCCGAGAAAATTCTGACTCTGAAGATGTTTTCTTTGAACCTTCGACAACTCTATTTTCTGGAAATACCGAAAAAGACCAGCGAAACGGCTACTATCCGACTTCGGTTGAATCTTCTGGAAGATTCGTTGACTGCAAACACAACGAGCAACCGCGAACTGGAAAATTTGTGACAAAGTTAAATGGCGAGGTTGAAAAGGGAAAATTCGACGCAGGAATGTCCTATTGCACCATAGATTATTTGGACTCTATGTCAAATCCATATCAGTCGTCCAGCCAACCCATGAGTAGTAATGCTAAAATTGAAAATTCGGAGATTGCTGAGCTTAGGGGGCCTCGCAAATCAGTTTCCGATCCTGAAAATATTTACGCTAGTAGTTTAGATAAAGTTTCCCGGTCTCCACTAATGGCCGGATTCTTAGATGAAGACACAGATCAAGGCATTGAAGATGATGATGTCGTGATGATATCAAATCCATTGGCAACAGCTAGCCAAAATAAGAAAAATTGCTTCGAAACACAGATCATGAAACCGGAAATGTCTAAAAAATTGAAAAAACTGAATGAAGAACGGACGGGTGTCCAAAGTCTGGCTCCAAATCTAGACTCCAGAAAGATTATCAATCATTACGGATCAAAACTTGGCAAAAAGATGAATTCATGGGAACCACCGTTTATGCGCATTCAAGATGAGATTAACAAGGATTCGAGTAATTTACCGGTTGTAAACGAATCAGAGGAGAATACAGAAAGTTCGAGCGAATCGGAAGAATCCGACTCGAGTCCAGAATCAATCGTGCCTTTTAGCTGCAAGCCGTGCGGCATCCAGTTTGCCAATCTTCTGCTTTATCAGATGCACAGGTTCCAGAACCATCTCAGGCCGAAATTCAGGAAGTGAAATGAAGTGCTTTACATAATCCCTCTGTTGCATTAAAAGGAACAAAATTGTTCTCGCAAACAATTAAACTGGAGGTTACTCTCTTTTTGCAGTTCCTGATCCTATCTCTCATCCAAAAACGTTTAAGAATACCATTTTATTCAGGAAGACATCGCTTGCTTATCCAATATGAAGTGTAAATCTTCGAAAATTGTTTCGGTTGATTATGTAATCGTGGATGGATCGGGGACTGAAAAACAGTCATTTTGCTGCTTTAAGTTGGCATATCGATGTTCGGTGATCAATAAAATCTAAATAAATAATAGATGGATTCAGTTTTAGATAAAAATCAATCTAAATGGTCCATAGAAAGCAACATGATTTTTATAGCCACCAATTTCAACATATTTGGAGCTTTATTGTTTATGTTGTCTAGCATTCGTAAATCTCAATCTCATAGGTCTTTTTTTTTCACGAAAACACGTTCTAGCAATGTTTTAATTCTAATGAACTTGTTGAATAAACGTTTATTTTTATTACACTTGCGAGAGCAAGTGTCTTGTAATCGTGAACTAGACTTTTTCCCGTAAACAACTTTTGACATTCTTGGCTTCTTTTTTCACTTCTTTTCTCCCAATATCTTAGCTTTTTTTCTTTTCTCGTAACTGTTATTACTTCATACTTGGTCTAGGGGTAACACCGCAGCCTTTGCACCCTAAGCTATGTGGTTTGAGTCTCGACCGGACGTTTTTTTTTTCAGTATGCATGTAACTGTCAGACTTTCGTCTCTCTGCTGAAATTTCTCTGCCACAACAGAGATATTGCTTGTGCTGTAAGTAAGTTTCATTGAAGTTGCAAGTGCAAGTATTAGCCATTCTAGTTTCAGGGGAAGACATGAAAGATTGAAAAAAAGTCATGAAATCTTTTTATTTTGGTTCAAATGGTGTCTGCTCAAAGATTGTCAGCTTAGTTGCCACATCATTGGTTTTTCGTGTGCTGTAAGCAGTTTTCATTGCAATTGCAAGTGCAGGTGTTGCTCATTAATAGTCGAGGAAAGTTCAGACTTTTATATAGGTCGCTATGGTTTTTTCCGGAAAAATCTTAAAATAAGTTCAAGCTCAAATTAACTTTTTCGCGGTTTGAGTTTTGATTTTTTTTCTAAAGTCAGTTGATTTCCTTTGCTAAAAGGAGGGCAAACTCCCTTATTGAACAGCACAAGATTAAAGGGATCGAAAAACGTGATCAACTTGTAGTTTAAAAACTGGAATTTAATTTCCAGTTTCTCAGCGAAATAAAAAATTTTCTTATTGATCCAATTTTCTAAAATTGGGTTAAATTTTTCTAAAAACTGTCTATCATAAATTGCTCTAGAAAGCTTAAAAGCCCTGTATTGTTTTTTTTTTCTGTGTGATTCCGTTTTTTGACTTTTTTCCAACTGTCTGTTGGCTTGCATGTTTTTTTCCGGCTCACTTTGTCTGCTCATTTAATATTCAAACGGCTGGCCTTTTTGCCAAGAATGAACTTCTATCGAGAGTTACACTGTTTGAATTTTGGTAGACTTTATTTTTTTCGTCATTTTCAATTTTTTCGACTTCTTGTGTTTGTGTTGTATTGCAAGTGGTGCGAAGCTCCGCTTCGCCTCTGTGAAATTTTGTTTCCTTCAATTTTGGTCGGCTTGTTGATCAAGCCGACCGCAATTTGATTTATATCTAAATTTCAATTTTACCTTTTGACAAAAATTTGATGTTGAACACTTAATTGTCTGCAAAAACGATAGGTATGTTCCTCTTTCAAAGAAATAATTGACAATTTTGTGTTAGTGTGCGCTGTTCAATCCTTTATAATATCCGAATACTGAAGAGCTATGTTCTTCAATACTGTTCTCCATCATCCCATCTAGGTGCTATCAAGACTAATCCTAAAACCAAAAATTTCGATTCAAAATATGTAATAGCACGAATCAGCAATATGCATTGCTGCGGAACATCAGTATCTTATAACGAGTGTTTTTATAGATGCTTCTTGTTGCGTTCAATCGGCAACTGAATTTGATATTGCCGATCGTGCCGAAAATCAAACGGAGAATTCGTCAATCATTTGCTAATGATTTACAAATTTTCAGGTGTCTTAATCCTTTCATTTATCAAGTTTTAATTGAATTATGTATATAAAGGTTTTAATTCGTTAAATTATTGTTTAGTTGACCATATTTCAAAATCCTTAGTTGTCCTATATCAATGTCTGCCAAATTTATCAGCATAGTATTTATCAATATCTATATTACTTTTATGTTCAGATTTGCTTTCTTGTTCTTGGATGTTAAAAATAATCATCTGATAATTTTATGTTCTCCTATTTGGGTTAATTCATATCTGAAAAACGTTTTGTCGCTTTTATTAGATCAATGTTTTAATTAAATAGCTTATAATAAATAGAAGTTAAGGCACCCTTAGTTTCAATGAATCCCAACTCTCTCAGAGAAACCAGTATTGCAGAAACACTAGTATAGCTTGTTTTTGTTCACTGATGAATGAAAAAAAAATTAAGAAAACAAAAAACTTTTTAAAAAAATTCCCGTTGTATTTTTTCCTAGGGAAGAGAGATGAATTTTTTAATGTGACAGTTCTATTGCTAAAATAGTTTGTAGATCACATGAGAATAAATAGAAATCATTTACATGCCGTTTTCTCTTTTTCAATTGTCAATTTAGTATGATCTAGTCTAAAAAACAGAATAATGATAAATCAATTATTTTCTGTACAAACAAACTTGGGAGGCCGTCAAAAGACAATTTTTCGTGTGTGACGCCTCTGAGCAATGATTCGCCGCTTCTAAACAGACTTGTCTTGAAAAAAATATATTTCCTGGTTATTGACTAAAAACAGTTGTTTAATAGCCTTATCGAGCAAAAAGTTTTTTATATACAATCATCGTCAAGTAGTCCTGTACCCCAAGTAGCAAAACAAAAAAAAATGCTTTTCAAAGTGTTGATTGCCTCGAATGTAAATATTAGTTGTCTCGATCGCCAGAACAAGTGTCTTGTAATCAGGAACCAGACTTTTTCCCCGTAAAAAACTTTTCTTACAAATTTTTTTCTTCTTTTTTTAATCAATTGTTTTCTTCTGTTTACATCTTACAGGTTCCTTGCCACTTTGCCTAGGGCTAACGGACGTCGCCTAGGACGTCGCCTTTGCACTCAAGGTCCGAGTGTCGGCCGTACCTTGTTTTTTCAGTATTTATGCAGTTGAAACAAAAAGTTGGTAATAATTGTTGCCGGACTTTCCTTTGTCTGATCAAGTTTTGTTGGCTAAGCTGCCGCACCTCGGATTTTGCATTTCTTGTAGGCAGTTTTTTTGCAGGTGCAAGTGTTGTTGTTTCTAAGTTGTTGTTGTTGTTTGTCTCAAGAGGAAATAGAATAACAAATTTTGAATTTTTGTGGACCTAATTTTTCAAGTTTTTTTTTGTCAACGTGTATATATTTTTTCGTTTGGCGCATGGCAAGTGTGTTTCAATTTTGTGTTGCATAGGCTCTTTTTTATTGTATTTTTATTGAGGCAACAATTAATTTAAGAAAAAAAATCGAAAAGTAATTACGAAAAAGAAGTCTGGTTATTTTTGATTTTTTTTTTTAATTCTCAAGTACTTAATTGTACACACAATTACAACAGAACAAGATGCTGCACAACTTCAAAACAGGACCTATTCAACACAAACATGAAACAAACTTGCGATGCAACAAACAAAAAAAACAAGTCGAAAAAAAATGAGAAAAGTTAAAAAATTAGGTCAACAAAAATTCAAAATTTGTTTTTCCTTTCTCTAGTAACTGTTTTAAAATTCCTCATTTTTTTCTTTTCGACGAAAAAATCGTGGTCATGCGAGTAATTATTGATTACTTAGTTGCTGTTTTAAACCAGAATTTCATTACAGATTTTTTATTAGTTCATAAATTTGCAATTGATTCCAAGTGTATAATTTGTTTTTAATACTTGAAATTGCAATGTATCCGTCCCATTTCAAGAAAAAAAGCTACTTTAGTATTGATCTTCCTAAATCCGCTTTATTGGCTAGCCCATAAATCAAAACACCACACTGTGTTAACGGTTCACTGTGTTAACGGTTCTATTTATCGACCACAACCTGCTTTTAGCACTAAAAAATGCGGATTTTTGAACTTTGATTGTTTTTTAAGAAAATTTTTGAGTTTTCTTAAAAACTACCCTATCAAATCTGAGATGAAAGCTTCTATCGAAAGACGCGGTTTCGCAAATTTCTCCAGCAGAAGCTGCAACTCCTCAATTTTTTTTAATAGAGAAAGGGTATGTCTCTGAAAATTTTCAAAATCTCAAAAGTTTTCTTCTAATATACTTTAGTCGAGAAACAACTAGGGTGTTGGGCAAAGTCCAATTTTTGAAATTAAGCGTTTTGTCCTGCATCAGTATAACAAGTTCCAAAAATATCGTGCCGGCACCTCCAGGTTTAGTTGTCTTTTATCAGGTTTAGGAGTCATATGAAAGTTTTGGTTTTCCTAGTTTTCAACATTTTTCATTATTTTCGACTATTGCGATGCAACTCAATCATAAAAAAGCATAAGTCGAAAATGATGAAAAATTGTGAAGACTAGGCAAACCAAAGTTTGCGTATGTCTCGAAAGACACCTAAACCTAGAGGTGCGTGAATGATATTTTCGAACAAGTGGCGCGAAGCTCCGATTCGCCTCTGTGTTTGAGATCGCGACTTCAGAAGAATTTTTTTTGGGGAGCTCGGGAAGCTTCACTGTTTTTCCTTTGCTTTGCAATAAGTCGCTATTTGTGGTTATTGATTCAAGAAATTTTTTGTCCTATTAATAAATCATTACTGCAAAGAGCCAGTGAAATCACATTTTTGCGTACATTATTCAAACGAGATGCGAGAAGATAGAACAGATAAAAGCGAGAAAGTTCAGCTAGTTGTCGGGTTTTTAATCAACGCATTGTGAGTTAAAAACTTTTCTTCTGGACAAGTTAACTCTAGGACATAGGTTAAAAATTCAGATAATATAAAAATCAAGGATGTAGAAAGAAATGAATTTTTATAGATCAAAGATACATCATAATTATATGTAAATCAGAAGTATACCTGTTTTTCAGAAAAATTGAAAAAAGGGTCCCAATTTGCATGATTAATGGAGCCAAAATGAGTTATATGTTTTAATCGAAATGAGTCGATTAGCTAGAACCAATGCGCTTGCATTGAGAAGGCTTAACACTGACGCAAAAGCCTTTGGCGCTTTTCAGACCGCTTTCCAACCCCAGCAAGAAAGTTTTGACAGGCCTAAAACAGGATTTTTTGGATTCTCAGAGTTAGCCGAGGGAAGTAAAGCTTACCAGAAAATAACAGATAAAGCCTTGTCTGATGCTGATCGCTTACTTCAGGATGCGTTTAAAAAACGAGGGCGCTCCACTGTCATAGAGAAGTTAGACGATTTATCGAACACACTATGTAAAGTTGCAGATATGGCCGACTTCGTTCGGTTCATTCACCCGCCACATTCGGCCGCTGCTGGAGAGTCGGTGGCTCGGATTTCATCTCTTGTTGAAACTCTGAACACAGATGTCCAATTGTACAAACTATTAGCCGAGGTGATGTCGGGTCGTGGTTCCGAAATGGATGCCGAGACTTACCGAGTAGGTAATCTGTTAAAATACGACTTCGAGCAAAGTGGCATCCACTTAGAGCGCACGAAACGCGAAGAGTGTGTGAAACTAAACGACGAATTGCTCGAAATGGGCCAAAATTTCATGAACGGAACTGCAATGCCAGTCGCTATTCCCAAAAACGATTTACACAAAAAGTACGCGTGGATGTATACACCATGCCAAGATGTACCTGACCATGTAGAAATTACGCAACCTTACGCGGACCACGATGACCCCGTAATAAGACATGTTGGTCACTTGAGTTTCTTCTTCAATGAGCCGACACAGGCCAACCTTCTGAGCGCATTTGTCATGAAGCGCTTCCGCTTAGCAGAGCTGTGTGGCTTTATGCATTATAGCCATAAAGTGTCACAGCATAGTGCTATTGGGAAGTTCGAAAATGTTCAATTATTTTTGGATACTTTGAATAGAAAGTTAGTCAATTTTTCAACCCAGGAGTTCCGAGAAATGCAGATAATTAAGAATAAACATGAAAGTAAGTCAGAAGATTTCTGGCCATGGGACGTACAGTACTATATGAAGAAGACACGACCTTTTGTTGATAAAGAATACAAACAGTATTTCTCGTTACCCACCTGCATGGCCGGTCTGAATACATTGTGCACAACAACATTCGGAATTTCGCTCGAACTCCAGTCAACTTCACCTGGGGAAATCTGGCATCCAAGTGTGCAGAAATTAACGGTCAAAGATTTAGAAAATAACACGCTCTTGGGGTATATTTACTGTGACTTTTTCATGCGGGATTCGAAACCTAAAAATGACTGTCATTTTACTATTCGCGGTGGAAAAAGACTTGACAACGGACAGTATCAAGTACCAGTCGTTGCTTTGCTTTGTAATTTTGTACAGCCTGAACACCCCGAAGATCATATTTTGCTGGGAATCACACAGGTTGAAAATCTGTTTCATGAGATGGGACACGCTTTACACTCCATGGTTGCACGAACAAGATTCCAACATGTGTCGGGAACCCGATGTGTCACCGATTTCGCGGAAGTGCCGTCGAACCTTTTAGAGTTTTTCACACATGATGACCGAGTGCTGAGGAAAATTGCCAAGCACTGTGACTCAGGCGAAACTATACCTGAAGATTTATTGCACGATTTGCAGAAACATCGAAGGTTTGGAAACGCGGCAGATATGCAGCATCAGCTACTGCTCGCAACATTTGACCATCAAATACACTCGGAAAAAATGTTTCACAATATGCAAATAGAGTACAAGAAATTGTGTTTTGACTACTATCCCAGTGTGAGTGTGGATCCATCAAGTGCATTTTACTTGAGATTTGGACATTTAGTTGGCTATGGTGCCAAGTATTATACGTACCTGTATTGCAAAGCCATTGCGACCAAAATCTGGCTCGATTTGTTCCAGCATGATCCTTTTTCACGCCAATCTGGAAATGACTACAAAGCTAAACTATTGTCCCATGGAGGTGGGAAAAAGCCTGATGCTATCCTAGAAAATTTGTTAGGATCGAACCCCAGTATTGATTCTCTGACTGACTCACTGATAACCTCTCTATAGTACAATCTGAAATCAATAAACTCAAAATTTAATCTAACAAAATGAGTTTTATGAATTAAGAAAAATGAAGCTGTCGGATATTTTTGAGCAAATGATGTCGGACGGGTTTTTGAAGATAAAAGTATTTGCTTATATCCAGCTCAAGACCGTTGAATTTGTTAAGGGGTATTTTGAATGTAATGCTTGTAAATATATGCACAAAGAAAGCTCAAAAATTCTTCTTTGGTAGATTCGGTTTTTATTTACCCTTGCAATAAACAAGGGTGTTGCTACCGGGTACTGCGTCTTTTTTTTCCTTAAAGAATTTTTTCACAGAATGGACGAAATGGTAATCAGTATATTCTACAAGTGCTAACACAATACCATGGCCGGTGTATTTGTTGCTTGTGATTTGGGTGCACTCTGAGATTCGCAGAGTAATTGTTATTCGAAAACTTTCGGTTGATTTTTTGCGTTGCAGTTTGGTCGGCTTTATATCTGTAGGCCTACTTTCCGAATGTTTTTATTCTCCTAATTTTTGCCGATATCAAATTAACTGATCTCGTTGTGAAATGCTAAACTATCTGCTAATTACTAATGGATAAAACTATCTTAAAAGTTGAATTAGAATTAGTTACGCATGATTAGTTGCTTGAAATAAAAGTTGAGAACCGTAATCTTTCAACAGTATGAAAAGAGTGATATTTTTAGTTACTTCATGAATGGTGGTTGGCGGGAGACCTGTCCCGACGTTGACCTTCAATGATATCAAACATACATATAATGGACGGCTCAATATGACCTTGACTGCCACACCACATTTCCTCCCTTCTAAAATTTGTAATACTTCGATATAACAAACTAAATAATAGCACTAGTGGTATGTTGAAAATAGTTTCAGAGTTTCAGTTTTTTCAACAGTTTCTCGACTATTCCTTTTTGACAGATCATTTAAAAACTCTCATAATCCTTTTCGGTGTTGGTGGAGAAGATAAGAGTTCCCCCAGATATGTTTTCTGCGTGGTGTTTTGGGCGATGGGTCGATTGCTTGGTGCTGAGAGATTTCCTTCACCGCGTGTCTGACCGGGCTTCCATAAAACCGTGTTTGTTTCTTCGGTCTTCCTGACAATCTCGAAGAATTTGAATTTGAATCGTCATCTACATCGTCTGTATCTGGGGAAGGTGTCTTTTTCTGCTTTTTCTGTTTGGAAATTTTCTTTTTTTTGTGTTCAGCCTGAGGCTGTTGGTTAATTTGATGTCTGTGGTCATCACCCTCCGATGAAATCGGGATCCAATCTTGTGCACTTGGAAAAACCTGTTTCGGCTTTGAACTCGAAGGTGATTCTGCGAGTGATTTCGGCGTCAGATATTGCTTTTGCGGGACGGTATTCCCTCCCGATCTTTTTGGGCTGTGTTGAACTGGATCTTTTACCTCTTCTCTAATAGGTCGAGTTCCGGTCGTGGGTTGAATTTCTGTCGTAGGTTCATGAATTTTAGTCCCAACGCGGGCTGGTGGTCCCATCAGTGGTGCGGCAGGGGATGACATGGCGATTGGGGGTATAGTTACCCCTCCCGAACTTGATGACGACAGAATTAGGTCCACGATCGGATTAATCGGCTCTGCTCCTGAAAAGATGGGTTGCTCTGTTGTGAATCTCCCCTCGGTCAACTTTGGGGCGATTTTCCTTAATTTGGCTGACAGTTTTGAGGGTGGCAGTATAACAGATGTCTTTGCGGACAACGTTTTCGCTTTAGGAGACAGTGGGGCTAGATCGTCCTCTGAGGTCGTTTTTGTGCTGTCCTGTATTCTGGGTCTCTTGGTCCTATTCTGTCCGACTTGTTTTGTTGAACTTTGTTTGCCTGAAAGATAATCATTTCAACCTAAGAGCTATATGGTTTTTCCGGATAACTTCGCCCGATGCTGTCGTATAAGTGTTTTCCAAAAACTTTACAATGTGTTCATTAACTCTAAATGACTCCTTGCCGGTTCTCCTGTCCAAAAGTAATAAATTATGAAGATTACTCTGCGATTTCGAATTTGTCAGTTTCGAAATGTCGGCTCTGAATCTCAACGTTCCCGATGTGAGATTACTCGTGAGTGATGCGGCCAATATCTGAATCCTGTCCGTCAACGTCTTCAGGGCTTCTGCTCCATGTTTTTGCGTCAATGATCTTTTCAGCGTCATCCATTCATTAGCTGACTTAGCTAACTTTTCTAGTTCTTGATAGTAAGGTGTCTCTGAGATTGACGTGTTGGGGCCTCCAAATCTAGGTGTGACATCTGGGCTACTAGACCCTTTCTGCACGATCTTCACTCTAGTTCTGCTGTCACAGTTCGGAATTAGGTTTTCTTCCGAACTGTAGCTCGAAAGGCGAAGAATTTGTAACACTGTTTCTATTAATTCTTATGTCCTCTAATAGTTTTTAATGCAATTTCAATACTTTCGGAGTTTTTCTCCAGTTGCATCACTCTTAATTTCCTTTTGATGGTCTGAATGGTTCCTTCAACTAGGCCACATCCTCGATGGTCGCCTACTAGGCAGAAAATATGTTAAATCCCCTTAGAAACGCAAAAAGATTTGAACCAAAATCGATTAGGACAGACAAATATTCGAGTGAATAGTGATATAGCCCTTTAGAAATTTCAAGATGTTTTTGGCACCTATTGTTCTGATTAACATAACTGAAGGTTATTTAGAGTCGCGATCGATAGCGACCAGAATGTAATTTTGGCCCCCTGCTCCATCCGAAAGAGGTCCTGCATAGTCTAATTGAACTTCTCGGTTATGTCCGCTCAATAATGGAAGAGGCTTCTATGAGTTAGACTTGTTAATAGATTTCAAGTTCTTACCAAATAAAGTACATTCCTTGCACATTCTGACTATATCTCGGTTGATTCTTGGCCATCATATGTACTACGCTGCGTCTATCATGGCTTCCTGGCCCGAATGAGATCTGTGTAGTCTCGATAAGACTGCTTTTCGCATGCAGGAGGGGATGACGATGCGGTCGTCAATGATGACGCAGCCGTCGACGATTGCTGCTGCATTCCACATCGACTTGATGTATGGGTCTATTCACGAAAATCCCTCATAGTCTCTGCTAAGTATCGCTTGTTTCATAAGGCGATAAGTTGGGTCCTCATCGACCAGCTCTGACAGAATGTCCGCGTCGAGAATGCCCGTTAAACCTGGGAGAGAATTCCTGTCTTCTGCACAAACTTCTTTGGTTGAGCGGCGTTTATCTTGTTGACTTGGGTCTTCTTCTTCCTCTGGATAGATGCAACCTTTTTCCCTTTTCGATCTCAGATTTGCTAGAGTTTGGGCTGATTTGAATTTCAATTGAGTTCTCCTTTCCTTTTTCTGTGTTGTTTTTCTCCGCGTGGGTTTCTTTCTCCTTATTGCCCCTGCCCTTCCCATTGATCTTATTCTGGCGAAGAGGTCATCTGATATGGGCGCTACTTGGTTAAGTAGGCGTTCGAAGCTGTCGTTCGTTTGGACTTCTTTTGGAACATTAGACTACATATCTGGAAAAGGGATGAATTGGTTAGAACTCGGTCGGATTGATTTGATTGGCTGGTATTTATTTGTTGTTGATGATGGCTGAGAATTGCCAGAAATGACATGAGATTTGGACGAGAATTTTGCTGAGTTAACTCTAGCTTCTGATTGGTCGAGAGAATTGGCAAGAAAAACGCATATAATGTCGCCCTCTAGCGATTGTGCATAAATTACATTGGAGTGATTTGATTGGTTGATAAAGTGAGTATCCTCAAATATTTGCATATTTGCGTCTTGTTTTGGCGGTAAAGTACGTACACTATCGGTCGCCCTCTACCGTTCGTGCATAAATTAATTTAGAGCAATATGATTGGTTGATTGGGTCTAGCGAAATTTTGTCGCCCTCTTGTGTTGTATTGGCAGTATTTTCAATGAAATTTGTAACCCAATCCTTCTTGCTTTCTAAATCTATGGTTTTGTGGGTGAAAAAGTCATTATCTGCCTGGTTTATGTTGACAACTGGATGGTATGCGTGGGATTTTTCCATATCGTAAATTTCTTCCATCCATAATTTTTCTATAATGTCGCAAGCTGAGAAGAATTTATTAATCGATTTTACCACAAACTGCTCGCGAAAGTTTGAAGGGTCCGGTGCTTCAAAAGTCGGATAACGGGATAGATAATCGACGATTCCTAGTTTTGATCCGGAGATGTGAGATATGTCGAAGTTAAAAGGTAGGAGTCTATCTGCGCACCTGGTTAATCTTGATTGATAAGATTTGTTTCCGCGATTAGTTTTAAGAGCTGATATTGTTGGTTTATGATCAGTAAGAATTTCAAAGTTGTTGCCCAGAAGATAATTCCTAAAGTGTTCACAGGACCAAACTACTGCTAATAATTCGAATTGGTTGGTGCTGCACTTCTTTTCTTGAACGTTTAGGAATCTAGATGCAAATGAAGTCGGTACCCAAGTGTCCTCCGTTAGTTGTTGTTCTAGGGCCGCTCCTAACCCACTGTGACTGGCGTCACATTTGATTCTTGATTTTCTCTTGGGATCGTAGTGGTACATCATGGTGATATCCGACATTAGTTTCAATGTAGCTTCGAATGCTTCTTGTTGGCTCTTATCATGAATGCATTTCTCTTTGTTAGATGATGTCAGGGATGGGCGGAACTTTTCCGTAAATAACTGTAGGTTAGGTAGGAAACGTTGGAGATGGTTAAGTACGCCCATATAGGATCCTAGTTGCTTAAGAGTTCTTGGAGGTTTCAGTTCTAAAAGGGCTTGGACCTTGAAGTGTTTAGGTCTATAGCCTAGGTGATCGATATCGAAACCCAGCCAAGAAATCTTTTTTACTGAAAACTCGCATTTCGATAGCTTCAAAGCGAAACCTTCTTGGTATAGTTTTTACAGTACAGTATTTACAATTAGATTGTGGTCGGAAACTGACCCTTTTGTAACAATTAAGTTATCGTCTAAAAAGCAAATGACACCCGGAATATTGCTGAGAGTATTGTCCATTTCCTTTTGAAACTCTTCAGGCATGTCTGAAAGCCCATAAAAACCGGTTTTGAAGCGGTAAGTAACTGTAGCGTCTCCACATACAATGTTAAAATTACAGTGGTTACTGACCGAATCACTTAGTTGGAGCTGACTAAAAGCATATTTAATATCTAAAGAAGTGAAAAGTACTTTACCCGGTAAGTTAGAATTAGTTGTTTGGGCTGCTACCTCCAGTTGTTCTAAAGGATTTGGCATTTGATATTGGTTTTTAAAATTCTAAGCATTCATGGGTTTTGCGTTCATTGCTATTTTCACTGAACCATCCTTCTTTGCCGTAACAACCACAGGTGCTACAAAAAATTCGCTAGTACAAATGTTCAATTTGACTATATGGCCTTCTTTGATGAGACGTTTGATTTCCTCTCCATCTTTCTCATGAATGTGAATTGAGACTCTCCGACCCTTTTCTTTAATTGGAATTAGATGTTGCTTAAAAACTGTGTGTACCCGGTGATTG
This sequence comes from Symsagittifera roscoffensis, assembly GCF_963678635.1. Classification (NCBI taxonomy): domain Eukaryota; kingdom Metazoa; phylum Xenacoelomorpha; order Acoela; family Convolutidae; genus Symsagittifera; species Symsagittifera roscoffensis. The sequence continues at coordinate 66,803,038 of NC_087062.1, forward strand.
TTTGATCTGCCATGTCTTGTGAAGATGTCTTTGTTTTTCTCTGAGTAAAAATTCTTCCAATGGGTAGATGTTTCCGCCATGTCATTTTCTTCGACCTCTAAAAATTCCTGAGGGTGTGATTGGGTTGTGTTGAACCCTATTGCACCTTGTAAATCTAGGCCTAGTAGACATCTTGTCCTGTTTTCAGATATTTTGCTGATTTGACTTTACAGCCTAATGATAATATGTATGTTACTAGGGTTCCAAATAATTCGATCGGCTTTTGGTTATAATCCACATAGGATATGTCAATAGGCAATGATGACTTAGGCTATATATTTATATTTTCACCTGTCCTTAAAAGGAGGTCCGCTGTATTCTTATTTACAAACGAGGCTGGACTGCCCGTATCTACAGTGGCTTTGAAGAACGAACTATTTACCCTTAAGGTAACTTAGAGACTTTTGATTTTTTCCCGAAGGTGAGTTTATTACATCCAGTTTTTTGATTGAGATTAAATTTGGAACGGATATAATGTGTTTCGCGGGGAATAAGTGTTCCTTCGGCGAGGCGTTTGAGATAGGGAGTTGGTGACTAGTTCCTGAATTTTTCAGAACGCCAAACTCTGATTCGCCGTCCGACGTAATGAAGTTGATATCTTCTTCTACGGTAGAATCTGACTCATCATCTACATTATTTACATTTTTGGTGGAATTGCAACATCTGGCGAAGAGTCCCTTTTTGCATGATATGCAGATTACGCCCCTAGCTGGGCATGATGATTTATGATTGGATGAATAATCCTTGCCGCAGAAATAACATGCTTTCTGATTATTGGTTGGTTTGTTTGTATTACCGAATGTAGAGTTCTGATTTTGGCACGGTTTGTTCTGTTTTGTAGGTTTTTTTTCTGAACTGATAGTGTAGGTTCCTGTTTGACCCTGAATTGATTATTTGAGTCCTGTATTGTGTAATTTTAATTCGAGTTGTTTCCCATTTGCTTTTGTAGAGTAGAAGCTGTTGCGTAGCCTGCTTCTTGTAACAGAGCGGATCTAAGCATTTCCTCTGGGAATTTCCCGGGTGGATACAAAGTTCTCTCTGGATATCTTTGAACTTCGTCTTTGCAATAAATATATCTCGAACTACCTGTTTCTCGATTGCGACTGACCACCCGCATAAAGCTTCTTGACCAGAGAGTCTTAGGAAGAATGATTCAAGACCTTCACTGTCAGCTTGGTTGGTGTTGTAGAGGTGCATACGTTCTACTATGAAATTCTTCTCCTTTTTAAATAAACCTTCACATTGGGTGAAAAATTCTTTGAAGCTTATATCGGATTGGATAGTGTGAGGGAAGCTTTGGAGAAATCGTTTCGTCCCTTCTGTTCCTAGTGCAAAGAATAGGCGTGATTTTACTCGCTGATCAGCTTCGTGATAAATTATGTTTTGTCCTAATTTGGAACCTTTCTTCCTCCTTTCGATATTTATTTCGTTCACTTTTCTGATTTCCGCTTGGTCTCTTGCGACCCTGTTGTTTCTTTCTGTTTCGTTTTCTGATTCGTTTGGAATTCTTTCCGGTCTAGGAGGGAATTCTTTCCGGTCTAGGAGGGGGGTCGTCAAATACCTCGGCGGGATCAGCTAAAAGGTCTTTAGGATCACAATGTTCTCGAAGGTTAACTGCTAAAAAGAATTGACCAATCCAGATTCCCCATGCAAACGGTGGGTCTAGGGATGGCTTGGTTCAAAATACAGGTACCCCTATAAGTTCAGTCCGTTCCTCGTGGGTCGAAACTGCTGGCTGCGCCATGTGAAATGCTAAACTATCTACTAATAACTAATGGATAAAACTATCTTGAAAGTTGAATTAGAATTAGTTACGTTTGATTAGTTGCTTGAAATAAAAGTTGAGAACCGTAATCTTTCAACAGTATGAAAAGAGTGATCGTTTAAGTTACTTCATGAATGATGGTTGGCGGGAGACCTGTCCCGACGTTGACCTTTAGTGATATCAAACATACATATAATGGATGGCTCAATATGACCTTGACTGCCGTACCACACTCGTATCAGAAACTTTGGAATTGATTTTTTTTTTCAATTTCTCCAGTTAGTTGAACTTTTTTACTCGGAACTGTTTTTTTCCAATTGTGCGACCAGCTGTTTGGTTATGCAATTGGCGGGATCATATATTTTTTGGTTCATGTAATTGAGTTTTTGCTTTCTTTTTTTTGTGTAATGACTGATTTTTTCAGATTATATTTTGATTGCTTTTTCTTTTTTGAAAGTTTTTTTTTTATTAGAAATATCTGAGATTAAGCTAATTTTAAATACTGTCCTGTCCGAAAATCGTTTGTTCAGATATTGCCAATAATTTTCTTCAAGAAGAATTTTGTTCATTTTCTGCATCGTACATGGTGCGAAGCTCTGCTTCCCGCTGTGTACAAAGTGGTATACAAATTGCGGAGTTTCCATTTAATGGCTAACTCGATTTATTCAGTGGCAAGAAGTTTTTGCCAGTGCTGAGAAAAGTTGCATTTGAGAACTACCTACATTGTTGAGATTCATGAAATTGCGTTTGTAAAAAACAAGACGAGTGCTGATAAATTTAAAAATGCATTTTCCCGCAGAATGTTCTTTTAACAGAAATGTTAAGAGTTTGTAGTTAATTATAGATGTAGTAAAATTATAGAAAAAAGAACGAAAATATTTGATGGCCGGAACCGAGAAGTTGATCGTCGATCTCTGCATCGCCTTCCCTTATCTTACTCTCTAAACTAGCTTTTGCTGGATTCATTAAATGCTTAAGTTAAGTCAAGTTCAGACGATGTGTCAACGAGGGAAACGGTTTCGTTCAGGTTCGACATAGTAGTGGTCGTGATATTTCAGGTGTGTGATGATGGCGATGGGAAGTCTGAGTGTGGAGATCTCAGTGAACTACCCTCAGAACTATCCCTATCTCTCACTACAACCACATGCCATGTCTATTCCCTTCGGCGACAATACTAATACACAGTCATGCCTCACACCAACCCATCCCCACGAGCAGTATCTTGAGATGGTGTTGGGGTCTCTGCATCCCGAGTGTCAAATGGATCAACTCCACAACCCATATAGTGTTGGTGCCATGTTCAGGTTTGTCTCTATTGTTTTTCTATTGATGTGTTATGTTTCCGACTATTGACTGCGGGGAGGACGTTTGAATTAGGGCAAGGTGTGACTTTTTCACGCAAAATCAGGTACCACAATTATACAACAGATGGAACCTAAGCTATGTTTTGTTAATGCTCTTATGACTTGAAGAAATGGTACTACCTCTGCGGTTAGTGAAGGTTCAGACTGCTATCGACACATAATTATTTATAATTCCATGTGCAAGTGTTTGCCTCATTGAATGTTCGGGTGTTAATGAACGTAGTGGAGACTCCTATATAGGTTTGTTATGGTTTTTTTTCTGGAAGTCTTTATTTTTTCACGCAAATCTGATTTTTGGCGGTTTGTTTGACTGGAGTTCTTTTTAAGTTCAGTTCAATTATTTTGTTAAAATGTAGGCAAACTCCACTATCGAATAGCAAAAGTGTAAAGGTCACAAAACACTTGATGGAGAATGACCGTCTGATTTTGACCGTGGATTGTAATGTTCAGATTTACTAGCGCAATATAAAGTTAACCTATTGATTCAGTTTTCGGAAATTGAGTTTATTTTATCAAAAAAGTGTCAACCATAAATTGTTCTTGAAACTCAAAGATTATTTGGGCCATATATTTTTTTTTCTTTAAATTCGAAAATGTAAGTTTTTTTGGTGTTTTTCTTTGTCTTTCCGTTCATTGACTCTTTTTCTTTTATCTGCTGGCTAATAATTTAATGTTATTAAGAGTAATGAAAGTAGTGAAGACTCTTATATAGGTCTTGCTGTTTTTTTTTTCAGGAAAAGTCTTAAAAGTGTCTCTAATAACTACATATTGATGCATTTATGAGTGCACTTATGTGTATATGCCGTTTTTCAGTTCAATTGAAAATCATCTGCTGAAATTGACGTAAATAGCACTCTCCAAATACGAACGTGGAAATGGCGCCAAAAAACGTGAACGCTTTCTAGTTTCGAAGGTGTAATTTAATTTTTAGGCTTCCAGCGGAATAAAAACTTCACCTATTGATCCAGTTTTCTCAAACTGGGTTCATATTATCAAAAAAGCGCCAATCATAAACTGTTTATAAATTCAAAGAGCTTAAAGGGTTGAAGCTCTTCGAAATTCGAAAGTTGAGATTTTTCAAGAAAGTCTGCCATTTGCAGAGAAAAGATGTACGTCTCGGCTATTGAAATTGGCTTACGTACAGGCACCTAGTTCAGTTGGAATTACTGATGATTTGCACTTTTTCGTGCGATACTTCTCTCCATGATACTATGGTTGTTTGAAAATCAGCATTGAAGGTCTCATTATAATAGCTCAGAATGATATCAATGCCTTCAATACTTGAAAGCAGGAAAAGAAGGTTACAGGATATCAATGTAAAAGTTATCGGTGTAAAAGATTCAAACATCGTTATATCATCATTAATAAGGGTCCATTATTCAGCTGCATATAAGATAATTGGAACGAAAAAAATGTTAGACAAATGCATTTCATCCAGTTTCAATTGCTTAGAATAATTTCTTTTCATCAGTTGCTATTTTACTTTTCTTGCATTGTTTAACCTTGCGATAAGCAAGGGTATTGCAATCGGTTTCTAAACTTTTTAAATTATTATTTGTCTGCTTGTGGTTTGGCGGCTTAGTTGTCACATCGTGGAAATTTTTGCTGTACGTAAATTACCTTGAAGCTGCTTTGTGTTTTGATTTTTTCCTGCTGGTAGTAATTTTACTAACCTTGTTTTCTATGTGCTAAAAATCTTTATAGAAATTATAGTTTTTCATGTTTTTCCAGTTATTGTTTTTTCCTTTTTCGGCTTTTGATAGTTTCGGTTTATATTTAATCGGCTTAATGGCCTCATTTTGCGTCTTTCGTTGAGCGAAAAAAGTTTGTATGTGCGTGTGTGTGTTTGAGGCTGAGGGGGGCTTAATAACTTTTTTCGGCTTTTTTGTTTTCTCTTTTCGTCTTTATAGGTTTCGGCCTATATTATATCGGCTCAGTGGCCTCATTTGGTTCAAATGACGATTTAAAAATGTTTAATGTGTGTGGGTAAGTGTGTGTTTTGAGGGTGAGGGGGGGATTTTATAGCTTCTGATAAGTCTTGAATTTTTTCGGCTTTTTTTATTTTCCTTTTTTGGGCTTAACAGGTTTCGGCCTATATTATATTAGCCTAGTGGCCTCAAGTTTTTTGAGTGTTTGTGTGTTTTGAGAGTGAGGTGGAGTTATTAACTTTTCAGAAGTCTCATTTCTTGTTAATTTTTTCAGCTTAAAGGGTTTCTGCTAAGGTGTTTTAGGCGTTGTGGAAATCGAACACTAATCATGAAGTCAAATTAACTTGTATGACAGTCATATTTTTTGTATCAATTAATATTTTTGGTTTGTTTGATACTGTGTGTATTGTTAGTTTCATATGAGTTGAGCCATTGGCGGTATTCTGGGATTAATGGTTTTCCTTGGAAACTGAAATGAGTTGATTTTTTACATCCCATTAGTCACATGATTTGATTAAAATTTTTGTCTGTTGGCTTGAAGTAGTGATATATGGGTCAATCATTTATTATTGGCGAATGATTGGGGCTATCGAATACGTGTCAATGAACGATGCTAAGACGCTTAAAAGGGTCCTATGGTTTTTCTTTTTCGGGAAGAAGTCTTTAAGTTGTTTACGCCCAAATTTGATCAGTCGCAGTTCGACTTGTGATTTTTTAAGCTCAATTTGAATTAATTTGCTACATTAATAACTTTGAAAAACACATACATGTAATTTTGAAATAAATGTTAGCAAGGAATTAAGATTGGCATCGAGATAATGCTTTAAAAACAGTGGAACTTCATTCAAGATAATGATGAATCTTGACAACTTCGCATGCTGAAACAATGATTGATTTAGTGATTACTATATCAGTCTAGACTTAAAAGCTTGTGGGAGCTAGTATATTCTGGGGTCATTTCTAACAATATATGTTATACATATCGATAATCATTTTCTTTGCACAGTCTCTAAATGGATAGTTTGAACATTCTAATTAGAACGGCTGAATGATCGCGCACTTTTGATGAGAACATGCTGAGTTGCTAGCATAGTAACATGATGTACTTTTTAATTTTTTTTTACTTGGTTTAGGTGCCGCAAGTGTGAGTCGCGACTGAGCTCCTATGGTGGTCTGAGGACGCACTTGAAGACCTGCTCTGGATGCACGAATGTTGTGGCGCATGATGGAGCTCTGAAAATTAACGAGCTGCCTAAATCTGCAAATCATAATTTCCATTCATTGGAATCACAAAAGGTATACATTTCATGAGGAAGCTAAAGCTGTCTTCTCAGTTTCACTTTTCTTGGAAAAAGAAAAGTTTGCTTCAGAAAATATCAAAATCTGTTCCTTCTGTAATTTTTTCAGGTTGTGCCTACAATAAACGACCTTTCAAAGCTCCAACCGACGTTTGAAATCGACAGCAAAAGTTGTCCTCGTGCTGACTCAAATAGTGGTGCCAAAAATGAGACCTTGAATTCAGACATTAAGCAAGGCTTCGACCCTCTGAATAAAGCAGATGTTGTTGTCTTCGACACAAATAACAACGAAGAGATCGAAGAACCGGCAGTTGAGAAACTTGGAGCCTCTATGATGCGTGTTAAAACGGATAATATTCCGGTATATATCAAAAAACCACAAAGACCGGAGGACATGTTCCATTTAGTCAATAAACCAGCCTTACTAACCAAAAAACGGGTCAAGCCGCCACCAAAGCAGTCTTCGAAAAACAAGAAAAGCAAAATTTGTGCTCAACCTAGTTTGGCAGTGAAACTTACTTCACAAAGCAAGAATACCTTTTTGTTAGACAATGACCCCAAAACAGGGTCAACAAGCGAAAACGTTGACGACTCTAGCTCGAATGTTCGGCCCAAAAGACTATCAAAAAGTGCAGTTTCGTACGAAGAGAAGATTGCGGATATTTTTCTGGAAACGAGTTCGCCTCACTCGTCGCCAAAACAACAACGAGAATCCAGACGAGTCTCTTTGCGAAGTGAAAGCAGTGCAGTAAATGAGCCACAGGAGCAAGTTAAAAGTGCAGTTATTACGAATTCTGAAGGCAGTACGAGGTCTTCAATACCAGTTAATGGTGCTAATACAACAGACAAAAAGTCTGCAATAATCCACGTGAACCCAAAAGCTGAGGTTGATAGTAATAAAATTGAAAGCAACATTGGAAGCAGTCAACCGAGAGATAATTTGGTGCTATGTAAACATTGTGAGCAGAGACATGCCAAAAGATACATGATAGTGCACATGCGAAATGAGCATCCTGATTTGCCATTTTGCTGTCCAGTTTGCTACAGCGCCTTCGCTAGTGTAGAGGCATTCAAGGTTCGTTTTTTTCACATGTGATTCTTTAAGATTTTTGAATGTAAGATTGATGGATTATCTTAAATTTTCATTTCTCTCGGGGTGCTGAATGATTTTTAAAGATTTTTCTGGAAAATTTTGGATCACTATTATTGAGAAGGAATGGCTTGACTGCAAATCCCTGCTTGACTACAATGACCATGAAGATGTTTGGTTTTCACAGGTGCACAAAACAAGGTGTAGAAACGGCTTTAAGCGGATCCAAGACAGGTCCAGGAGTGTGAGTGTGAGGAGACCGGAGTCAGAGGGTACCAATGGGGCTAGCTGTGGAGTGAAGTGCAAAGAGTGCAATGAGGAGTTCTTCAATTCGAACAGTGGTCGTATGGGACTCATAAGGCATATCAAGGAGCAACATCGGGCCAAGTTTGTGTGCAGGTAGGCAAAAAGCATTCATCTTCATTTCTATTTAAATAGCGATAATTCGCAACTTGTAATTCGCAACTTGTTAAATAAATACAATTTTCAGTTACCATGAGTATTGGCTGCTATAAATGCTAAACGGTGTTGATGATTATCGTTACTGGTAGCGTTGGCAGGGGAATAGAGAAATCCCACAACCCCTCGTCTCCCCGAATGTTCGCCTTTTATTTGATTCAAATCTTTCTATATCAAAGGCGCCTGCGTGGCCAAATCCTTCTCATTCATTGGCATTGTCTTAGATTCTGCTTCTTCTTTACTGATAATGGACATATTGGTCAGCTGCACAATTGCAAAGGGCCACCCTCACGTGTACAAGTGCTCCAACAGCCTCAGACAGAAGAGGACCAGGATGCCTTAACTACTCTCAAACCCCGCGCCTCCCAAGAGACAGTGTAAGTCTCCTCTTCTCTCAAAAACAATGTAAACTGAACGTGCCAAATCCATCTATGATTTAAACGCAATGCTTAAAACTATGCTGCGCAATGTTTAAGCAATTTTCATAGGAGAAAATGGTTAACAAAAGGCGTTATGGACAAATGCCTAGTCCAGTTGTTTTGAGGTTTTGAGCTCAGGGCATGTCAGTACAGCGCAAGGTAGGGTAGCTTAAGTAAGGGCAATGCAAGGCAAGTTATCAAGTAGGCTCACGGCAGTAAGCGCCAATCAAGGCAGGGCGGCGCAAAGCAGGGCAGGGCAATACAAGGAGGGCAAGGCATGTAAGGGCAGGGCAGTGAAGCGTAAGGTAGGCAAGGAGGGGCAGGGCAGCGTAAGGCAAGACAGGGCAGCGCAGGGGAAAAAGGGGCAAAGCAAGACATTATATATTTGAGGCTTTTTTCAGGTCAGGGCGAGATGTTTGTTTTGTGAACCATTACATTTGTCTTGAAGTAATGAGAAAAATTAAATCGATTATATTTTGAAAATAGTTTTCAGACCAAAATTTGCACTTAGACTGCATGCTAATCGGGGTGTAGTTTAGGGTTGCAGTTGTAATGACAAAACTGCACGTTCCAGAAGCTGGTAGTTATGATAAAATGGATGATTTTACGCATATTTCAAAAAAATTAGAAACTTTAAAAAAGTTCAAAATTATTTTAAGTTCAAATTTTTGTCCTCGGTCCACATAGTAACGGGGGTGTAGTTCAAGGTTGCCTTTCTAATGCCAAAATTTGGCCTTCAAGTAGCTCGTAGTATAGAACTTCTGGACGATTTTACCCGTACTTGAATGCTAAAAAGGTAAATAAGAAAATTTGAAATCTAAAATCTTTGCTGCCGTATTTAAATGCTTAAGGATATTTTGTTTAGAATTCCGATTATATTGCTAAATTTGGCCTCCCAGAAGCTAGTAATTAAGATTTAACGATTTTCAAAAATCATGAAAACTTGGAAAATTGTTCATATTAAAAATTAATTTTAAATTTACCTTTTTATACCCGTATTATATGTTAACGGGGTATTATTTAGGGTTGAGTTTCTTTTGATAAAGCTAGGCCTTCCAGAAGCTCCTAGTTTAGAACATAGGAACAATTCAATGATTCTTAAAATCCGAAAACTTGAAAAGGAAAACATATCTATACTTTATCTGGTCTTCCCTCCTAATAAGGGAGACCGAGGATACATGGTTTTGGCTTAGTAGTGGCCACTTTAGCAAGCATATCTTACTTGCGAGGCTCACCGAAATTTTTTGCGGTTTTTTATTGATTCAGAAAAATATGGTAATTTATTTAATTTTTGATAGCAAAAAAAATTACCAATGTCTGGGCGTTTGTGGGTCACATGGCACCGTTATCGACCCTCTCCTTGTATGATTTCTAATGTTAACTTAGGACCAATTGCTCAATATGTGTTAGTGAATGAGCGGATAAGTTTATTCTCCTTTTTTCTGTAAAGTTCTACAACAACAAGATATTTCAAGGGTTTTTGCTCAATAACTCTTTTCGCGGACCGTTTCCCGCTTTTATGACAACTTTCAAATTTTTCAAAGGTAATTGCTCAAATTCTTGGTCGAAAAAGTTTAATTTATTTGCGAATCGTTTCATTGTATGAAAACAATTTGAAATAATTCAAAGTTTCTTTTTTCAATAGTTGAAAAAAGTTTTGCTTGAAAGCAGTAGTTTTTCTCGAATGAATTTAAGCTATGAAAGCCTGAGTTTCATTAAATCGTTGTTGTGTTCAAGAGTTCACTTTTAAATATATAGTTTTTTACGAATCGTTTCAATTCATGAAAAAAAAACATTTTTATATTAAAGTTTTATTGCTCATAAGCTTGCTTGAAAACAATAAACTCTTCCGAATAGATTCCAGCTGATAACACAGGCTTGAGTTCATCAAAGTAGTTTTGTTCAGTCGCTTGCTTTAAAAGTTTTCGCCAATCGATCCACGCTCTGAAAAATTTCTTCGCTCAATCGGTTCCGTTGTAAAAACTTGTAATTTTCGCGAATTAATTGAAGGGGTGATAACAATTTGAAACATCAAAGTTTTTGACAATGTTTTTAATACGGAGAATGAGTTTCTCGCGCATACTTTCTCGCTCATTTAATGGAAGTTTGATCGCTCATTGCGAATCGATCACGTTAAGAAAATTTTTCAAACATTTTTGGTTCACAGCTCATGCAATGAAATAACTTGAAAAATTTAAGTTTCATGTTTTGAACAGTTTGCTAAAAAAAAACTTGAAAAAACGGTGTCGTGCAATTAATCAATCAAAGAGTTTTCAACTTTTCATTGCTTGAACAGTTTGCTTTGAAAACTATCATTTTTTGCGATACAATTCACGCTATAGGAACTTAAAACAAAATCAGAAGGCTCACTGCTTGAATGACAGGTTTCCAAAATTATTTTTTGCCGATAGTTTTTTTAAACATTATTCACAGCTAGATTTCACTCAATGAAGAGAAATATTAATACAACCTGTTTACCCTTGCGATAAGCAGGGGTATGGATACCGGGTACTAGCTCGTAAATAGCTTAATTCACAGGATCTCTAATTTCATGGCTCCAGTTTTTGTACGCTGTAGTTTTTTGGATAGATAAGTGAAACTGGGAAAGGGTTATAAAAATTTAAAATTGGTTGCCGGCTTTTAAGGTTTTGTCCCAATTTTAGTCGGGTGTTTTATTTTAGTCATTTTTTGAAGTTCTATGTTTTCTTTTCAATTCGAATAGTGAAGATATATTTCATAAATTTTGCTTTTTATGCACCTTTACAGTATCTGTTAAAAAACATTGCCTTCTATAAATTTTCTCTAGAAAAAGTATTTAAAAGTAAATAATTTTAGCTTGTTTTTACTGTTTTCTCGCTTGTGTCTGCGAATTAGTGTCACTTTGAATTTCTTTCTAATCTTTATCGAATTACTTCCTGGGCGTTTTATTTCATTACCTTTTAGCAGTATTTTACGATGTTTTTTTTTGTTCGGAATGTGTGTAATTAGTTTTAATTGTGTAATTAGATTTGAGCAATAACTCAAGATTTTGAGTAGTTTCTGCTTCGTTTCGTTTTATTTCATTTAATTTTGTAATCGAGTTTTCTGCTCCGTTTTTTTTGCTCTGAAAGTTATGAATTACGTATAAATATTTTTGAGTCATAGCTAGATCTGAGCAATTTCGTTTGAGTTTGATTCAAGATGATGACACAGCATATTGTTTCAATATCTACTTTTTTTTAGTAAAAAGTTCATAGCTATTTTCAGTAGCGGATTTAGGGGGGGGGGGTCGCACTTCTTCAGGGATTCGACCTAAAGGGTCCCCCTTTTGTACTATTTTGAGATAACTATTTCTGGCTGACCGAGCCTAAAATTTTTCTTAAGGCGCCTTTGGCGCCAATATATACTAATTTTGATGGGGGAGTGCGCGCCGAAAAAACGCAATTTTTTGGTCAATATTTTCCAAAAAGTGCCTAAAACGCCTTTTAAAAATTTTGCCTGCGGTACAGAGAATTTGGTCGCAAAAAGGGTCTTTATAGTGATTTGGGAGAGCTCAGAAAATCAATTTGGTCGACCTAAAAAAGAGGAAAATCCTAGATTTCCGCGCCTGGCTATTTTGTCTACGAAATTAGTTTTTTTTAGTTTTTTTCCACGCAAAATCAGGTACCACAAATAATCAGCTTCGTTCACTTTTGCATTGCATGTCGTTTAATTTTGTAATCGAGTTTTCTGCTCCGTTTTTTTTGCTCTGAAAGTTATGAATTACGTATAAATATTTTTGAGTCATAGCTAGATCTGAGCAATTTGGTTTGAGTTTGATTCAAGATGATGACACATCATATTGTTTCAATATCTACTTTTTTTTAGTAAAAAGTTCATAGCTATTTTCAGTAGCGGATTTAGGGGGGGTCGCACTTCTTCAGGGATTCGACCTAAAGGGTCCCCCTTTTGTACTATTTTGAGATATCTATTTCTGGCTGACCGAGCCTAAAATTTTTCTTAAGGCGCCTTTGGCGCCAATATATACTAATTTTGATGGGGGAGTGCGCGCCGAAAAAACGCGATTTTTTGGTCAATATTTTCCAAAAAGTGCCTAAAACGCCTTTTAAAAATTTTGCCTGCGGTACAGAGAATTTGGTCGCAAAAAGGGTCTTTATAGTGATTTGGGAGAGCTCAGAAAATCAATTTGGTCGACCTAAAAAAGAGGAAAATCCTAGATTTCCACGCCTGGCTATTTTGTCTACGAAATTATCTAGCGAGTGTAGCAAGACTGCTGTGAATAAGCGTTTTTCCTAGGCTCTCCCAGCTTTTTTTGATTTTCTGCAAATATTTATCCGGTAATTGTTCGAAAATTTTTCGGATGTGTTTTAGTTTTTTTCCACGCAAAATCAGGTACCACAAATAATCAGCTTCGTTCACTTTTGCATTGCATGTCGTGCTTAGGTCCTTCTTGTTTCTATGTTCATATCTAAAATTTTTCGAACAACATCAAAAATCCAGAAACAGTTTAAGTTTTTCGATTTTGTCCCGACTTCTTTTGTCGAAAATTTTGATTCGGGTTTTTTGAAATTCCATTTTAATCAGGTTGTTCTTTCATATCAAGCTTAAACAATAACAGTCGTTGGGTAGAGCCAATGATACCCTCAATTGATTCCAGATTTTTTGTATATTTGAACCATAATTTTGTTTTGTTTGATTTAAAAAATTGCAGAAGGATTTTCGGCAATTTCCTTAAATGCTTTTATGTGGTTGAAAAGGTTTTTGAGATTGTTCTCAATTGTTCTAAAAATTCAAAGAGCTTTATGGGCATCTATTATTATTTTTTTTTTGAAATTCGAAAGCTCAGATTTTAAAAAAAACAATTCAGTTTTTTTTATGTTTACTTGAGTTCATTGACTCTTCTCCAACTGAAGGGTATGTTAACCTTGCGATAATTTAATTCGTGTTTTGAACTTTGGCATTTGGTATTGTATTACAAGTTGTTCGAAGCTCAGATTCGCCTGTGTTAAGATTTGTATCTGACAACCTTAGTTGGAGAAAGAACCTTGGTTTCTTCTGGCGTGATTGGTGTGTTTTTGAAGATACCAAATAGTGGCGATAAACTTTACTTGGAATATAGCAGTGAAAAGTTTGCTTCTCTCAAGTTTTCATTTGTTTTCCCAGGGAAATAGGGCAGCTGTTGGAGAACCACGTGGATGCCGTGTCATCCTCTGGTCATTCTCATGACCATTCTGTTGGTGCGAGGGAAGAGGGCGTGGAAGATGTCAGCAGGACACCACTCCAAGAAATCGGGGTCTTCCATTTAATATTCTATGGTTTCTGTAGTACGGAGCAATTAATTGATGCTACGATATTTTTCTGACAATATCTAAGCGATAATAATTACTAGCGGTAATTTCGATTGTTTTTACAGGTAAAATTGTGTTGTTAGCTATTTACTCAGGTGTTCAAACCTTGCTTTAATTTTTTTTTCTGGCGAAGGGTGTCTGGAAATCACCTTTAGGTAGTATTTGCTCCAATGTTAGGGAATGTTTGAATGGTGTTTGGGAGTGACTCATTTTCAGCAAAAAAAAATCGGAGCAGTTTATCTCAACACTGAGAGAATTTTTTGGAAAGCTATTTTTCGGGGTCGAATGTAACCGCGAAAGGGATGTTATATGAGATCTCACTTGCTTTCTTGCAAGAATCTTCTGAAGATCTTAAAATTGCCTCAAAATAATACCCTACGCCATAGTTCCTTCCCAATGCGCCAGTAGTGGGAACTTAAAAGAGCTAATATGTTTTTTTCTTAACTTGTTTTAGATCAAGAACAATCCCAAAATGTCAACCCGAGGAACCAATCAAGAAACGAATGGAATATATTTTGATATATCACAATTGATCGAGCAGTTAAACGAGAAAGATTTCTCTAATTTTACGCTTAATTTGAGAACCATGGAAATCAAGTGTCCATTCTGTCTAAAACAGATGTCGACTTCTCGATGGTACAATATGCGCAGTCATCTAATTACACACTCTGACAAGAAAACAATCTTCATCAAAACCAAATCAGAAGTTGCTTCCTCCAATGAAAAAGAAGCTGCCATATCAATCAAATCAGAACGGCAAAATTCCGCAGATGGTGTCTCAGAGAACGATCAAGCATTGAATTCAATGGTGCTATCTTTTGAAAAAGCTAACTCAGTTTGCAGTGAGAGTAGTTTTACTGATTCTCCCACGAATGTTATGACAAGACGTTCCTCTAGGCGTAACTCAGGGAGGCCAGATTTTCTCCAAAATACGGCTGAGCTGATTTCTACTTCATTTGAACCAAACTCTACTTCAGTGACAACCGATCAAAATGAGGTAAGAGATACCGCACAAGTAGTGCATGGGCTAATTTCCCCGTCAAGAGGGATGAAAATTAGCCCAAAAGGCGAAATTGTCTTCGAATCTGTCGCTGTTACACCAACGAAGAGTAGTGTCCCAGATTTTCCTGTTTCTGAACAGAAGAACGATGATGTAAAGCCGAGAAAAAACTTCTCACCTCTGCATGTGGACACTAAATTTCGTCCTCATTTTCGGAAAGAAAGCGCCAAGTCTGGGCCGCCTCTGAACAATGAGTTGAGGTCTTTACTTGAGGGTAAAATGACAGCATTGAACTTGAACCTTCCATGGATGTCAAGAAGTGATGAGCATTCGGTTGGGTCCTCTGATAAACACGGATCCAATGCTCATCCATCTCCGCGTAAGTCGACACTTCGCAATAAAGAGAAACGACATTCTTCAATAATGAGCGCCAAAGAGGATCCCTACATGCGAGGCATTGCCAAGAATCAGTTGGGAGAAGTATTTGCTTGTTCAGTAGAAGACTGTGCGTTTAAATCGACCAGTGCTAAGTTGATGACTCATCTACTCAACGTGCATGATGAGCAGTGGGCGTGTCAAATTTGTTTCGAGTGTTTTGGATCAAATGGGCAACTGGAAAAACATTTGCAGGTGAGCTGAAATCCGCCCCCTCTAGAAAGTCCTAGATCCGTCCCTGGATTAATCCATTTTTAGTAGTCTGATCTGTACTTGAATAGTAAGGAATTCGGATTAAGTGTTTTTCATATATTTGAATTTAAAATGTTATATTCATATTCAAATACAAACGTCTTTATGTTTGATATTTACTTGAAGGAATCCATAAATGCTGAAAATTGTTTATGTTGAGCATTGGATTATCAGCCGAATTGAGTAAAGAAAGTTTGTTTGCTTGTTAGCTGTTTGCTTTTATAGGTAGTACATAATGAAGCTACCAAGAGATTGAAAATGAAGACTAGTCTGAAGAAACGCGGAGGGTCTCACAGGAAATAGGTGGTTTGATAACACCTACGGCGGAACGCTGCGGTTCGAAATAGAACCTTCATCATCTAAGTGCTCTGTTGCATTCCATTTTATATCAAAGCTTAGGTATTTTATTTTGGCAGTTTATTTTTATTTATTTGACATTGACGACTCTTTGTTGGGACCATTCTTTAGTGACTTCATGTGAAATCAGTTTTAATTTTTTGTTTGCTCGTAAAGTATAAGTGCAGCTCGAAACAGCGAGCTGCTGGAATGAGTTGTGTTTGATACCAAGAAGGTCTCTGTCCCATCAATTCGCCACCCTTAAATCACATTCGATAGAATACTCCATTTTAAGAGTAATGAACGTAGTGAGTACTCCTATATAGGTCTTGCTGATTTTTTTTGTTCAGGAAAAAGTCTTAAAATATTGATACACTTAGGTATATATGCACTTTTGAGTTCAATTGAAATTCATCTGTTGAAATTGACGTAAAATGCACTCTCCAAATACGAACGTGCAAATGGCGCAAAAATTCGTGAACAATTTCTAGCTTCGAAAGTGGAATTTAATTTTTAGATTTCCAGCGGAATAAAAACTTAACCCTTTGATCCAGTTTCCAGTTTTCTCAAGTTGGCTTAATGTTATCAAAAAAGCGCAAATCAAAAATTGTTCTAGAAATTCAAAGAGCTTAAAGGGAACCTATTTAAATGGAAATTATTTTCGAAAATGGAAATTAATTGTCAGATTTCCCTGTGGAATAAAAGTTTCTCCTATTGATCCAGTTTTGGGTTAAGTTTCTCCTATTGGGTTAATTTTGACATAAAGTGTCCATCATAAATCGTTTTACAAATGTAAAGAGCTTTAAGGCCATCTGTTTTTTTGCTTCGAAATTCAGAAGATTTCTTTTCGAAAGTTGAAGATTTTTGAAAAAACAAGTATTTTTTTTTTCAGTTTCCTTGCGTTCATTACTCTTTTCCAACTGTCAGTTGGCTTTATTCGAATATTTTAAATCGTCAACTTAGAATTGGCGCAAAATTTTTAATCGGATGATTTGCAAACGGACAGTTTTGCGATAAAGAAAAAAAACGCGCATAGCCCGTTACTGTGCAAGTAGCACAGAATGTTCCGACCATAATCTCAAAAAAAGGCTTTTTTTCAAAATAGTGTCGTTTTTTTTCATGGTTTGATAAAAAGAGATCAGAACGAACAATTATAACTTAGGTATATTTTTCTTTCATAGTAAAATAGGCCAATTAGGAAACAGTTTTAAGAGAAAAACGACTAGAAAAACAAATTTTTGCCGAAAGTTTTTGAATTTTGAAGCTTTTGGTATCCAAATTGGCGCTAAAAACTCCAAAAACTAACTCTTTTCGCGTAAAAATAAGTTTTCACGGCTGAAATTAAGCTTAAATAATCTTTTAATAGACTGCTTAAACTCACCTCATTAGCTTTTATTAGACTAAAAATCAAAAATTTCACACTGGTTTTTCTCGACACTATGAAATATCACTCAACCCATTTTGATGATTGTTTGTGGTAGCAGGAAAACAGAAAAAGAACTAAAACATCGATCTGATTAAAGGGGGCTAAGCATGACTATTTTCTGTTTAAAAACGGTTCCAAATGAGGTCATTTTCATGTTTCATTTTATAGCGCTATAGCTAAACCGAACAAAAGTGTTGGATTTTGATGTGATTAACATTTTATTTATTGATGAGTTGCCTTCTATTTTATTCATCTCCTGATTTTATTCAATCAAGTTTCTTTCAATTCACGTTTTATTTCACCGGCTTTTAAATCAGCTACAAAAACTGAATGCGTAGGGATGCATCAATTTAACTGAAAGCGCCATCAAGGGAACAAAATGCGCGTAAAAATTGTTACGAAAGAGTTACTGCCTTATTTACACAAGCAAACGCTTGTGTTATTCTACGAGGCCAAATTGTTATCAAATAAACTTATGCTAGACTACAAGGTGGTAAATTGAACCGACCACCTATTGTAATTTATCACCCACTTAGCGTATATGTCGGAAGGGGCAGGGTAACAAATCTTTCTAAGCTTCACTTGGTAAGGTTCTCTTTGATTTTACTTGTGTTTGTGAAGTTCAACATTGGCCTTTGTGCCTAGATGTGCCACTGAACATTTTTTTCTGAGATTTATATAATTTGAATTTTCAGGTCAAAATGACGAAATTAGTGTCTTGCATTTTCTGCAGAGCCGCGCGCATCAAAAAGAGCCATCTTGTCACGATTTCATGTAATAAGCAGTCAATAACAAAGCTAGTTTTATCAAGACAAATTTCCACATCTAATTATCTCAACAACAACTTCAATGTACTTAAAAGCAGTATTGACAAAAATTCATCAAATTACAGCGACAATTACTCCAAAATGAAAGCACTTGTTGACGATTTACATGAGAAATCAGCCAAGATATCAAAAGGAGGATCTGAAAAAGAGGTCGAGCGTCACTTGCAGCGAAACAAATTGCTGCCTAGAGAGCGAATTCAAAATTTACTGGACGAAGATTCGTCGCTTTTGGAACTGTCGCAGATGGCAGCTTATGACATGTACGAAGATGACATACCATCAGCAGCTATTGTATGTGGCATAGGTAGAATAAATGGCATCACTTGCATGATAATATGCAATGATTCCACTGTGAAAGGAGGAACATATAGACCGATGACAGTGAAGAAACACCTGAGAGCACAGGAGATAGCTAAGGAGAATGGATTGCCATGTGTCTACCTCGTGGACAGTGGGGGAGCCTTTCTGCCCCTGCAAGCAGACGTCTTCCCAGACAGAGACCATTTCGGAAGAATTTTCTACAATCAGGTAATCCTTTTTTATTAATCTGCTGCACAATGAGGGTAGTTATGTTAGTGTGCACTTATCTAAACGTTGTAAGACTTTGATGGTTTTGTGATTTTTCACGAAAAAGTTGATTGCCAGGTTTGAAAGATTAGCTGCTCTCTTTTGGCAGCAAAGCAGGCCTTTCTATAGTCGGTTATGATATCTTGAATATATGTTGTTTTAAGGCTAGGATGAGTGCCCGGGGTATCCCTCAAGTGTCCGTGGTGATGGGACTGTGCACTGCCGGAGGTGCTTATGTGCCAGCCATGTCTGACGAGAACGTCATAGTTCGCAATCAAGGTACAGTGTTCCTCGGAGGACCCCCGTTGGTTCAAGCGGCCACTGGGGAGATTGTGTCTGCTGAGCTACTTGGAGGTATGTTCTCCTTTTTGAAAAAAGTTGTCAGTGTGTCTTACTTTTTTGGTATATACACGGAGGCAAAAAAAAGTATATTATTGGTATATGCACTTAAGTTGACATTTAAGAATAGCTCAATTGAGCAAGAGAATGCAAATAATTTTTGATAGAATCATTATTAAATCTATTTACAATGTTTGTTACTCGTTCGTTCAATTCTCGGTACTTCTCACATTTGGGTTGCTATTTCCTCCCTCGGCCTTAAGAATATTGAACTTATGGTTGGCTGCATTGAGTTTGACTCGGTCCAGGAACGTATAAATAGAAGGATGACTTCCCTAAAATAGGGCAGTGACACCAAGATGCCATCCCTTTACGGCATTTTACCAGGCCAGATACAGCTTCTTTTGAGTTTTCCACAAAGTTAATGGAAATAATAGCTCTCGGTCTCTCCTTTGATTTAGTTTTTTTTGGAAATCAGAGGCAACCTCATCTAGCTTTTTACTAATGGTCTCATCTAGCTCAAAGCGATCAGAAACTTTCTCAACTTCTTCGATTACTCGATCAAACTAAACGGTAACCATGTCAACTGAGTCGTAGTGTCAAATTGAGCTCATGG
Source organism: Symsagittifera roscoffensis (assembly GCF_963678635.1). Taxonomy (NCBI): domain Eukaryota; kingdom Metazoa; phylum Xenacoelomorpha; order Acoela; family Convolutidae; genus Symsagittifera; species Symsagittifera roscoffensis. The sequence continues at coordinate 66,822,525 of NC_087062.1, forward strand.
TTACGTTCGTACGATCGTTTCAAACCGACTTCGTTGATTTCGCGTTTATAGGTTTGAGTTAGATTAAAGTAGTATCCTTTTATGTGCCCGGGTTGCGAGAAGAGAAAGCGTTGAGCAGCATTACGGTCAAAGTCGAGGAGAATACAGCTGGGCTTGGCATTTCACGTAAGCCGTGACAAACCGTTGGGCAACTTTCTGCTCTAGTTTCTTTGGAAGCAAAGCATAAATACACGGGGCGTAAAAACCTGCAAGTTGTTAGTAGATTGTATAGAATTGATAACATTGCACTGAACGTAATTTAAAGGTGTCATCACAAAGCCATAAATCTCGGTTCAACTCAAGAGCATTCTTGTTGTCGCATTTGCCGAAATTAAATACTCATTCGGAAATACTCATCCTCGATACCGCTGTCGAAAAGGCAGAAGCTCGCAAATTGTCTCAGTATTTCAAAATGCCTATCGGCAAGGGTCTTTCAACTGTTTTTTGTCGATTTAGAGCCCTGTTTGTTGCAGGTCAAGATGGTAAAGCTTTTTGCAGTGCTTTTTCGTCCGCCACCGATTGCAGGCATTTTGCAATTGAACTGCTCTTAGCCAGGCTGGATTTTTGTCTCTTATTTCAGCTTCTGAACAAAAATTCGTGCGTCCGATTGCCCAGGGAAGACTTCATGGCTGTGATCATTGTTAGGAAATTAGGTCATCGTCAATTGTGATAGCTGTAACCTTGCATTTGTGCGAGTGTTATCTTGAACATTTTCATTGTTCATTTCCTTTTTTCGCCTCCTGCTTTGTGATACATTCATGTCCATCAATTATAAGAGTGCGACAAGAAATTTCATTCATTTTTTGTTGCAATTTTGAATACAGAATGAAACAGTGTTTGCATTCATTCTACCATTAATTGTGAAAATTGTGATCTAAACTTAGTTAATTGTGATTAAATACAATCTTAAGGCAAACCGCTAAATTGCTAAAAGTTAGTAATTCGGTATTTAATAACCACTTCAAAAGTAAAAAAAAACTGATCGCGACACAATTGAGCTTAAGATAAATTAGCATAGGTTAAGTTAGAAAATAGGGTAAAATGGCATTGGCCAAGTCGGAGTATAGGCTAAATTGTATAGTGCAGTTTGGTAGAGGATAAGATGTAATAGGGAAATACGTTCTGCTATCGAAGTTTTCCGTGCTTTTATTAAAAATCATAAAACGTCTCTTTTAACGAAAATCATATCACCCAGACAGTAGAATTCTTGGACAATACTCAGGGTTTTAAGCTGATTGATGGTAGAGTATCATTCTGATTCGAGTGATAATTGGGAGGATTATTGCATCTTGAATAATCAATTAGTATTTTGTTTAGGGATTTTTCTCAAAACACTGAATTTTTATGCTCCCATTACTTACAAGAATGGCGTCGCATTGATTGGTGCCGACTCTCTTTAACCAAGCGCAATGGTATTTTCCGTTTTTTTGAAGAATTCACTTTTGGCCAGAAATCAAATGCTTGGTCTTGTCCACGTTGGTTTTTAAATCGCGTTTTTGCAAAGTTTCAACCGCGTTTTGCTAACTTCATTATAGATTGGGATACCGGTTCAAGGGATATCAAAAGGTCATCTGCTCATAGCATATCCCATGGTACTTTGGAACGACAGTTTCTCGTAGCCTCTTCCACTACTGTTATAAACAACAATGGGCTAAGTGCCGATCTTTGATGCACACCTACTTTATTTTCGAACTAATCACTGCATCCTTGGGGAACGCTGGTTTTCATCTCACTGTACAGTCAGGTACAGACAGTTTTCTTATCCGGAAAAAGTCTCTAGTTTTGTTCCGGCTCAATTTTGATTTTTCGCGGTTTGACTTTTGATTTCTTTTTTAAGTTCAGCTTATATTTTGCTAAAAGGAACACTAACAGCAAAAGCTTAAAGGTTACGAAAAATGTGATTGACTTCTAGTTTCGAAAATTGAATTGCGGAATAAATTTATTGCTCGTTGATCCAGGTATCTCAAATTGGGTTAAATTTATCAATACTCTTCAAAATCTTTTATTAGCTTTAGGGGCATATATTTTTTCCTTGAAATTTTTTCTGACTCCGTGCGTTCATTTTTCTTTTTCAACTGTCAGTGGCTATGTTTTTATCTTGTATACTCTTGGGCAAACAACACCGATTTATGTCAATAGCTTGCACTTCAACATGTTTTAGGCGCAGACGTACACTGTAAAGTGTCAGGAGTGACAGATCATTATGCCGAGAATGACCTGCACGCACTCAAAATAGCGAGGAGCATCGTTGCTAATCTGAACCGCAGCAGTACCTCGCATTTCTGGAATTCTCATTCTGTGGAAGAACCGATTTACAGCCCGGATGAAATCTACGGCATTGTAGGCGATAATCTGAAAAAGTCGTTCGATGTTCGCGAAGTGATTGCACGCATAGTCGACGGAAGTCGTTTTCATGAGTTCAAAAAACTATACGGGGAAACTGTAATTACTGGTTTTGCAGAACTATTTGGCAACAAAGTAGGTATAATAGGAAACAACGGAGTTCTCTTCTCAGAATCGGCTCTGAAGGCTACACACTTCATTCAGATTTGTTGTCAAAGGGGCATACCGCTGTTGTTCCTGCAGAATATCACTGGATTCATGGTGGGCAAGGAGTATGAGGCAGGGGGTATTGCAAAACATGGGGCCAAGATGGTTACTGCTGTGTCTTGTGCAAATGTTCCCAAATTGACACTCATAATCGGAGGTTCATTTGGAGCAGGTTAGTTTTCCTTTTTTGTAAAATAACACCTACTAGTATAAGTCAGTATACAGTTGGAAAGTTTGTCTTCAAAGTCTGTCGCGTGAACCGAAGATCTCGCAGACGCAGAAATGTGCAATTCGCCAGTTCGGTTTTGATTTAACTGAAATATTGGAAAATACCTTAATTCTATAAATTTTTTGCAATTCTCTTCTGATATTTTTCCTGTGTACGGCAGTATTTTGCGCTCATCGGTCAAGTTTTGGCGGCTTCTACTATCGTTTATTGATTGATTACGCTTGCGATTAGCAAGTGGTATCAAAGCGTAATATAGACTTTAAAAGAACATATCCTGTAGTTTTGGCTGCAGTTGTGGTTTTGATTAGGCAACTATGGAATGTGTGGGCGTGCGTACAGTCCAAATTTCCTGTTCACGTGGCCCAACTCGAGAATATCGGTGATGGGAGGAGAACAGGCAGCTACAGTGCTGACAACGATCCAGAAAAACCAGAAGGCCAAAGAAGGTAATTGTTGATTTTTTATCGAACGGATCATGGGCGAAATCAACCGTAATGATTTCTCAATCATGGGCGAAATTAACCAAGAGTAATGACTTTTTATCTACGTCTTGCCAACGTTTATCCTGATTGGGTAGTCGATAAAAAGAGACAGCAGTTAATCTGTATATAGTTAGTTTTTACCAAATTTGTTCTCGACTTAGAAGAGAAGGAAAGAAAGAAATTTATTTCAAATCATTTCAAAGTATGAAATTTCAAAACAAAAATTACAGCAAAATTATCTTGAAAACTAGACTACAGAACTTGGGAGACCATTTTTTTAATAATGAAACGATTTTTTTTAATATTGAGCCTTCGGCTCCCTCAAAAAATATTAAAGGAGGTTTGCTTTATTGTTGTTGGTATGTTTTTGACCGTGCTGATTAGTAGGCAGCTCAATACTCTTGTGTAGGAAAAGAATTGACTGCAGAACAGGAGGAGAAGATCAGGCGTCCAATTATTGACAGCTTCGAGCGGGAGGGACACCCCTACTTCGCCAGTGCGAGACTGTGGGACGATGGCATCATTGACCCCAAAGACACCCGCAGAGTGCTGGGGTTGAGTCTGGCAGCCACTCTAGATCAAAAAGGCGCAGCAGATAAAGACAAAACCGATTTTGGAATATTCAGAATGTGAACTTATAATTAGTTGAATGATTCTTATAATTAGTTGAATGATTCTACTGCTCTACCTTTGTAACTAGATGGTTGACTATTAGCTTAATTATTTATGGCCGAAATTGCTATCTTACTTCTATAACACGTTATTTTTATAAGCGAAAACGGCGAATACTGTCTCTTGGCTAGCTTTAAACTAGTTACTGAACAAAGTAACAGCAAGCTATTTTTCAGCAGAAATCAGATGAGCTTTTGGACTCATTTGATTTCTAATGTTCCTCGTCAAGCAAATAGCATAATTAGTGGAGTAGTTGCTTGTGCGTTTCTGGAACGAGTGCAGTAATTTAATGCTGAAGTGTAATCATTATGTTGCAATTCAATTTCATCAGTTAAACCTTTTCTAATGTTGTAATCACGGCACCGTAAGCACGCCTTCAGATAGTTCAAACCAATTTAGTATCCTCCTCTAAAGCGATTTTTGGGAGGATTTTTTCCACTTCTTAGCTGGATTTTTTAGCCAGCCAGAATTGCGTCATTTTATTCCACATTCAATAATAGGGAAGGAGATCTTTACTTGTTTTATTTAGGTGGAAGGTTTTTAACTTGATGTATTTTTGAAGAAAAAAAATTGCTTAAAATTTGGAAGCAATTCAGTTTTTGATTTCTCTCGATTTTAGACTTTCAGTATAGCATGAGTCAAAGTTGGTTTAAAACTTTTGTTGACCTATTGATGTTAAAAACAAATATGGTTTGTTTGTGATTGCTGTTTAGAGTTTACCTCGTCGTTTTGTTTCAGATACAAAATGTATCAAATCTTGAAGCTCAGCTTATTTTTAACTTCTATTCTACTTGCCAATGGATTGGTCAGAAAAGTGAGTAGGTTTGAATTTGATTACCTTGTGGGAAAAATACCTGTCCTCTATTTGAGTTAGTTTTGTCTAAAGGAGCGCAATTATTTCCAATCCGCTTAGATCTCTCATTACTCTAGCTATCAGCCAGGGTACCGCAACCGGTTTTGGACCTTTATCCGTTAGGAACTTCGCTCAGCATGCGAACGTTTTTGATCAGCAGGTTCAGTTCATAATGAATTCAATTTTTTTGCATCTCCGGTACACTTAGTCTGGAGGTAACGAATGCGCCTAGGACGGCAAAGGTCCTGGGTTTGAATCTGACGGGGCCTATTTTTTTCAATCGGGAAATAGTCTAAAAAAATTTGGCTTTTTATTGTCTGATTATGTTTTGTCGGCTTTAGTGCCATTTTGTAGAATTGTTTTAATTTTAATTTTTTTACATTATAGTTGCTTTTAATGATCTGATTTACCTCTGCTGTTTACACAAGCAAACAAAGCTTGTGTGATAGTGCGAACTCTCTTTATTTTCAACCTAAGTCGCAAATATTAGTGTTCATTTTGAAAGTGTTCTTTTATTCCAGCATGTGCATAAGATCACTAACCAGCTATTAAGTACAGCCAATGCTAAGGATATTAACACAGGTTATTATATTACCAATAGCACTTTAGCTTCAAGGTATCATGAATCTGTAGCGTAGAGGTATTGAAGGAGACCCACAACAAATTAAGAGGGTTCGAACCTGGCCAGGGTCGGATATTTTTAATGAATTTTTTCGAATTCTAGTTAAAATTCGTCCGCTCTAGAAATAGAAATGTTAGTTGGTATTTTTTTTCTTTTAACTGATAATGCATCATAATTGCCTTGCGTCAGCAATTGTGCAGACTCATAATTGGCGTGCTTCACTTGAGAGATTATGTAGACTCAAAGTTGTACTCATTCAGTTTTTCCCAGTAGCGTTATCGGTCATATTTTGCTTGTGTATGCGAAGTGTGAACTTGTGTTAACTTTAACTCTGTGCTGAAACTTTACTAACCTTGACTCCGTAAGTTTTCTCTTTTTTGTTTTTTTTATCGGTTTAGTGGCTTATTTTTTTATTTGTTTCGATGGAAACATAATTTCTCTGCCCCCTTCTAGATTGCACAAAATGCACAAAAATCTTAATAGAAATTATAGTTATTTTTTTTCATGACAACTTTTTTTTCGGCTGGATAGGTTTCGGCTTATGATATATTGGCTTCCTATTGCGTGCTTTGACGAGCGAAAAAAGTTTGTATGTGCGTGTCCTGAGGGTAGAGGGGGCTTAATAAGTTATTAGTCTAAGATTTTTAGATTTTTTTCGGCCTTTTTTATTTGCCTTTTTTGGGCTTAATAGGTTTCGGTCTATATTATATCGGTTTAGTGGCCTCTCATTGATTCATTTGACGAGCAAGTTTTTTTTTGAGTGTTTTGAGGGCGAGGGGTTTTATTCGAATTTTCATAAAGTCTTAAGTCCTGATTTTTTTTGGCTTCAAGTGTTTCGGCCAAGGTATTTTCGGCTTTGTTAACGCTGGGTAATTTACATTTCGATGCTTATTTAAATTACATTGTCTTGGCATGTTTGTGTTTCATAACTAGCCTTATTCATTTTGATAGATGTAGTTTTTTCGACATTTTCAATTGTTTTTTCCTTCTGTTTTGTATTGCAAGTGGTGCATAGCTCAGCTTCGCCTCTATGTTGATTTTTTTGTTTCAATTTTCTTAAACTTACACTTTTTTGTTTCCGCTTAAATTTCGTGCGTGTAATAATTTGTTTAACTAATGATTATTAAGAATGAATTTTTTAAATCAATATGCTTTCTCCTAATCCTATTTTGTTCAAGTACTCTCTCAAAATGGTCTTTAAGTTCGTTAAATTAGTTTTTTCTTAACATTCTTAAAATGATTAAATTTGACCTAGTTTCCAGCTAGATCTTATTACGCATTCATTTTTCAACTGCAATTCGTACAATGTTGTTTCAACTTTTTTTGAGTTGTCAACTCTTAGTTATTTAGGTCGTTTTTTTGGGGGCAAAAGTTTCGAAATTCGGCCAGAATCGCTCATTTTTTTTGGAGGTAAAACATATTTTTCATATTCATTCAAAATGGTACAATGGTTGTTGTAGCCTCATCTTTTTCGACAGCGGGTTTCGTTTCTTTTTGACTTTTTAACTCGGAGGGAATGAAAGATTATCTCGTTGTTTTAATCCCGTCCCAGGCCTCGAAGGGGATATTTAGAGCATACCACAGGTGCGTTTCACTTAAACTTCATTCTACACTGGACTTCGTCCGATTGGTTCTCTTGGTATTTCGTGCTGTGAGGCCAGCAACCTCTGTCAAGAATATTGAGTCTTAAATGGAGTTTAGCTATCCCACTCCTCCTTGCTGTGTGAGCTGATGGGATTCAGCTAGTCGAAGAGATTCAGTTCAGAGACTGACGATGGCTACGTCTGTCCATCTGATTGTGCATCCGCAGTTAACCATGTGATGCAGACTGGGAGGGCCTTGACTACATATTTCACAAGCATTGGGAGTTTTAGGCTCTCACCGATTACGGTAGTTAATCGGACGTAGAGAATACGCAGATCGGAGCTGAGCAAATTTGCATTTGGTATCACACGGAACATGTTTTCAATAGTGTCAACTTCCCGTGGAATTAAGTTTTAAGCTTTATTGTAGATGATTTTTGACGGTGCTGGTTTATAAACTCAAGGTTTTTAGCACGGTTTGTGATTGAAAAGTGCTGCTTTTGGTATTAGAGGAACGATGTCATAGTGGTTTCAAACCATTGTTCTTCTTTGTTGTTTCGTGGACGGCGCGTTGAGGTTGGTAGCTACCTAGTAGGAATTATTTAGAACGAATTACTCCAACTGGGTCGATACAGTTTTTCTCGCCTCGTTTTGTTTAAAATGCAGTTTGGTTGGGTTGAATTTGGGTAGCCAACTGGTGGCTTTTAGTTGACAACAATATGACTGAATTCCTATATGATACTGTTTTTATTTCGGCCATTGAAAATAAGGAAAAACTTTGTATTCGGGTGTGTTCCTATTTTTTTCCTCGCAAAGTCAGGTGCCAGAAGTAATTATCGGAATGTGTTGTGATACATCAAATTAAAGCGCTTTCAGTCGAACGACATCAAAAAAACTTCAAAAAGTTGCCCCAGTGTCGAGACAAACTGGTTTAAGCTTTTGAGTCTTAGTTTCGAACGGGTAAAGCGATCGAGTAACATTCGTTAAATAAAAAATCTATTTAATTTTAAGCTTCAGGCAAAGAAAAATTGCTTTAACCAAAAATAATTTCGGAAGTTTCATTTTGCGCTTTCTTGGCAATAAAGGTTTTTCAATGAATTTTGAAAATAATTGGGTCAAAAATTGAAAAAGTATTCAAAAAAACAATTTTTTTTCAGTATGTTGTTTGCTATTCCTTTTTTGAGGTCAAGGGCTGTCGGTTATGCCTAGTTCACACCACGCACTAAAAGCAAAAAAGAAACCTTTTTGTAGTATTTTATGAATATGTTCGGAACATTCTGCGCTTTTTGCACAGCAACCGGCTATCCTTGTTTTATTTATTTACAGCTATGAAATGTAATACACGTTTGTGAAACTGAACATTGATTTTGCTCCGCATTTAATAATTTTGGGAATTTATAATTAATTCAACGCATAATTCTTTTGCAACACTTGTTTAGATTTAGGCATTTTTAATGAAGTAATCCAATTTTATAGCTTGGTATGTTTTGGTATGTTTTTCTCCTGTTGTGTCTTGATTTTATGCTAGATGTTTAATGTGTAATTGACATTAATTAGCGACACCTTTGATTGGTGTGGCCAGGGTCAGATGTAAGATTCTCTCGATGGAATGCAATTTTTTAAATTTGTTTGTCGATGAAATTGGTTTTCCACGAAATTTGTAGAAAACGGTTCAAAGCATACATTTTTAGGCACTTGGGAAATTTTTACCAAAACATCGCTTTTTTTCGGAGACCGCTTTCCCTCAACATTTACAAAATTTTAAGGTTTGGTCGAAAAATGAGGAAATTTTTAGCCTTTTAAATTTTTTTAGGGTTGGTCAAAAATTGACCTCATGATTTATAATCTCTGAGGGGAAGCGGCTTCCATCCAAACTCGTTACTGGTTGTATCGACTTTCTATTAACAGGCGAGGCCTGAAAAGTTGTTCGCGCTAGTTTTTTTTTGTGTTCAAAGCGGAGCTCAAATATCAATAAATCGAGTAGCAAATCTGCAAAACAAATTTCGAAGATTTTTTGGAGGAGTGTCATGAGCAATTTGACATAATGATGTGTGTTTAGCTCTCTCCGCCACAGTACAACCCGAACTGTGGTGAAAACAACACTATCTGCTCCTCTGAGAGCGGAGTGGCATCCCATGTGGACAATCTGCTCCTCACCAAATCCACTTCTGCCTCCGACACACTATTCTTCGCTTGGTCCACCATCGGTCAGAATCAGAATCAATCACCGATTATAGTCATTTACGCCTAGAAATATAATTTGAGCAATACAACCAGCGAAACTTCAGTTTGAACAGAAATTCCTGCTTGTGACTTTTATAACTTTTTCAACAACTTCGGCTGCTTATTTTGCTTTTAGCATTTACTTTTGAAAATTTAATCTAATAAATCTCCAGAAAACCAAATGTGAATGCGATTTACCTTTATTTGAAAAAAATCCAAATTTTTGTAATGAGAAAATAGTAGTTTTATATTGTCAATCGGATTGGAAAATATTGGATTCTGTATTAGTTGATTATAGGTGGGGCGCCTTCACTCGTGTTGATCAGGACTGCGCCGGGGGCAGAAGTGACTGTGGACTGGTCTGACATGCAGACAGGGATTTCGGCCTATCCACAGCTGAAAGTCACGAACGGCACGATACTCTCCAAAAATGGATATGTGTTCACTGCGGTAATTAATTCGTTGCGCTATCTAATTCTTGTCTTATTAAGAGTCGAAGAACGTATTAAAGACTCTTATATAGGTCGTGGTGTTTTTTGTTTCAAGTAAAAGCCTTGAAATTTTTCATGCCCAAATTTGACTATTCGTTGTTTACACAAGCATTGCTTGTGTTATAGTGTGAACTTTCTTTATTTCCTACCTAAGTCGTGCAAATATTGTTGCGATGCAATTGTTGCGACAAAATGTGTTCATTCTGAAAGTGTTCATTTTGATCAGGCTATTAAGTGCAGCCAATGCTAGGGATATTAACAGCGACTATTATATAACAAATAGAACTTTAGCTTCAAGATATCATGGGTCTGTAGCGTAGAGGTAGGGAAGGAGACCAGCAACAAAAGAAGAGGGTTCGAACCTGACAGTGTCGGATGTTTTTAATGAAATTTTTCGTATACTAGTTAAAATGCGTCCGCTCTGTAAATTGAGGCATGTTAGTTGGTAAATTTCTTTTTTTTTCAAATTGACTGGTACTGCTATTGCGTCATAATTGGCTTGCGTCACTTAGCAATTATGTAGACTCATAATTGGCGTGCGTCACTTAAGAAATTTTGTAGACTCAAAATTGTACTCATTCAGTTTTTCCCAGTAGCGTTATCGGTCATATTTTTGCTTGTGTATGCGAAGTGTAGCTTTGTCTCTGAGTTGACTTTTGCTTCCTTATCGAACAAATGTGTAAAGTTTATAAAAAACATGATCGACTTTTGGTTTCAAAAATGAATTTAGGTTCAAAGAGGCTATCTAGTTTTTATTATCTTCGTTTGTTTTTAAGAGTAATGTCTGTAGTGAAAACTTATATAGGTGTTGCTGATTTTTTTGTTTTTTTTTCAGGAAAAAGACTCAAATTTTGTTTACGTTCAACTTAGATTTTTCGCGATTTGTCTTGTGATTTTTTTAAAGTTGAGAAAATTTCCATTGTTAAAAGTAGGGCCAACTCCACTAGCGAACAGCAAAAGTGTGAAGGTCACGAAAAACGTGATCAACTTCTAATTTCGAAAATGGACAATAATTATCAGATTTCCCAGCGAAATAAAAGTTTCACCTATTGATCCAATTTTTCTTAAATTGGGTGATTTTTAACAAAAAGTGTTCATGAATTGTTCTTCAAATTCAAAGAGCTTTAAGGCAATCTATTGTTTTTTCTGAAAGTTGAAGAATTTTGAAAAGATATTGTTTTTTTTCAGTTTCCTTGTTTTCATTACTTTTTCCCAACTGTCAGTTGGCTATGTTTTCAAAAACAAGCCTGTACTTTTTTCTAGTTTGACTTTTTTTTTGCGTCTACATTGTTTATTTTTCCAACTCTCTGTTGGCTATATTTGGTTTATGGGAACCAGTTATTAGACCCGATCGCATTTCTCTGACCGGTACAGTGACAACGTGGTAACGAAAAGGCAACCCGCAAATAGTTAACAGAATACTAGCGTAAATATGAAGGGAAACGTTGCGTTCTTCAATCTAACTCTTCAGTGTGAAAAAGGCGCTGAATTATTCAAGCCTTCGAGGCGTCAAAAGATTTTTGATGATATAAAGCACAATTACAGATCAAACTAAATAAATGAGCTTCCTGCTGAGAATTAAGATTATTGTTTTTATTGTTTATGATGGTTTGTGGTATATTTTTTATGGATTTTTTTTTGCAGAATTAAGACAGTTTTCTGCCAAGCTGTTTTCTTCTCTTATTTGCTGGATGATTTTTGATACTTTCGTTGAAAGTAACTAATTCCTAACTTAACTCTGATTCTTAACCCCAACTTTTTCTCTGGATTCCTTGGCTCAGGATAAGTCCAACCATGTATCATTTATCGATTTTGGACGGTTGGTTGAATTTTTAGGGTAAAAAAAAAACAAAATAGGTCTTAACCCCAACTTTTTCCAAAAACGCACTTGTCCTAAAATATCATTCAATTGACTTTAGAGAGAAAATAAATACACTAAAATGTAGGGTTTTTCAAGAGGAACACGAATATATTTCTTTTAAGTTGGTTAAAAAACATCACATTTTTTTTTTTCACAAAAGAAAAGTCGGGACTTTTTGGATTTTTTCGGTTAAAAAAAAACCAAAAAATTGCATTTTTTAACATTTTTGTTTTGTTTTAACAACCTACTGACCCAAACGACACTCGAAAATCATGTATAGAACATACTCAAAGCAATTGATTGACTTTGACACACTGTTATGAAAAATTGGGCTTAACCCCAAAAATGACCAAAAACGCACCCATTTTCGAATAAGTTTTTTTTTGTCTTAAAATGATAAAAGTTAGCTCTAATTGACATTTTTGGAAACTAGAGACCATATACTAGCTGTCCCGATCTCTTAATTGATGAAAAAAAAACAATTTTTCTATGCGAACTTTGCAAAACCCAACTTTCATTTTTCTTAACCCCAACAAAAAATGATCCCAATATTTTTTTTATCAAAAGCCGCAAAAGGATAAAAAAAACATAGGGATTGGTGTAAATGCTCTCGAGAGTCCATATATGACCTCTATTTATCCTAATTCGCAATAGTTTTCGATTTTCCCAGGTCGGCCATTTTTTAGGGTCAAATAGAAAAACGCACCGGTACTAGGCTTAGGGTTAGGGCAGAAGTGACTGTGGACTGGTCTGACATTCAGACAGGGATTTTGGCCTATCCACAGCTGAAAGTCACGAACGGCACGATACTCTCCAAAAATGGATATGTGTTCACTGCGGCAATTAATTCGTTGCGCAATCTAATTCTTGTCTTATTAAGAGTCGAAGAACGTATTAAAGACTCTTATATAGGTCGTGGTGTTTTTTGTTTCAAGTAAAAGCCTTGAAATTTTTCATGCCCAAATTTGACTATTCGTTGTTTACAGAAGCATTGCTTGTGTTATAGTATGAACTTTCTTTTTTTCCTACCTAAGTCGTGCAAATATTGTTGCGATGCAATTGTTGCGACAAAATGTGTTCATTCTGAAACTGTTCATTTTGATCAGGCTATTAAGTGCAGCCAATGCTAGGGATATTAACAGCGGCTATTATATTACAAATTGCACTTTAGCTTCAAGATATCATGGGTCTGTAGCATAGAGGTAGGGAAGGAGACCAGCAACAAAATAAGAGGGTTCGAACCTGGCAGTGTCTGATGTTTTTAATGAAATTTTTCGTATACTAGTTAAAATGCGTCCGCTCTATAAATTGAGGCATGTTAGTTGGTAAATTTCTTTCTTTTTTCAAATTGACTGGTACTGCTATTGCGTCATAATTGGCTTGCGTCACTTAGCAATTATGTAGACTCATAATTGGCGTGCGTCACTTAAGAAATTTTGTAGACTCAAAGTTGCACTCATTCAGTTTTTCCCAGTAGCGTTATCGGTCATATTTTTGCTTGTGTATGCGAAGTGTAGCTTTGTGTCTGAGTTGACTTTTGCTTCCTTATCGAACAAATGTGTAAAGTTTATAAAAAACATGATCGACTTTTGGTTTCAAAAATGAATTTAGGTTCAAAGAGGCTATCTAGTTTTTTATCATCTTCGTTTGTTTTTAAGAGTTATGTCTGTAGTGAAAACTTATATAGGTGTTGCTGATTTTTTTTCAGGAAAAAGACTCAAATTTTGTTTACGTTCAACATAGATTTTTCGCGATTTGTCTTGTGATTTTTTTAAAGTTGAGTACATTTCCATTGTTAAAAGTAGGGAAAACTCCACTATCGAACAGCAAAAGTGTGAAGGTCACGAAGACCGTGATCGACTTCTAATTTCGAAAATGGACAATAATTATCAGATTTCCCAGCGAAATAAAAGTTTCACCTATTGATCCAATTTTTCTTAAATTGGGTTATTTTTAACAAAAAGTGTTCATGAATTGTTCTACAAATTCAAAGAGCTTTAAGGCAATCTATTGATTTTTCTGAAAAGTTGAAGAATTTTGAAAAACTATTGTTTTTTTTCAGTTTCCTTGTTTTCATTACTTTTTCCCAACTGTCAGTTGGCTATGTTTTCAAAAACAAGCCTGTACTTTTTCTAGTTTGACTCTTTTTTTTGCGTCTACATTGTTTATTTTTCCAACTCTCTGTTGGCTATATTTGGTTTATGGGAACCAGTTATTAGACTCGATGGCATTTCTCTGACCGGTACAGTGACAACGTGGTAACGAAAAGGCAACCCGCAAATAGTTAACAGAAAACTAGCGTAAATATGAAGGGAAACTTTGCGTTCTTCAATCTAACTCTTCAGTGTGAAAAAGGCGCTGAATTATTCAAGCCTTCGAGGCGTCAAAAGGTTTTTGATGATATAAAGCACAATTACAGATCAAACTAAATAATTGAGCTTCCTGCTGAGAATTAAGATTATTGTTTTGATGGTTTGTGGTATATTTTTTTTTGCAGAATTAAGACAGTTTTCTGCCAAGATGTTTTCTTCTCTTATTTGCTGGATGATTTTTGATACTTTCGTTGAAAGTAACTTATTCCTAACTTTTAAAATCTTTGCCGGCCTTCTACCGAGCTGTCTTAAAATCGGATTTTTTGCAAAATTCCACGTACATATTTCACTAACACGTTCTTTCAAAGATCTTTATTATCACCCTGGGAGAATTAATAATTGAATTTGAAAGGCTGACATAGCTGCTTTTTTCGAAATCATTTGCAGTTTTTGTCATCTCTAAAAACAAGTTAAAGTCCTCTATCTATCACTTGAAACGCTTGCTGGTACTCAGTTTTACGTCATGACAAGAATTTAACAACTGTCATGCCACGCATATAACATAGTATATTTATTCGCTGCATTCTTGCTGCAGTTATTGCAGTGGCGTCAAAGATCTCCCACCAGCCGTGCTAAGCTATATCTCATGGTGCTTAATCTTTTGCTCATCTGTCTGTTCATCTGTGCTAAGATACAGACCTATTCTTATTTGTTACGTTAGCTAACAACTATTGTCCTTAACTACTTGAAAACCCTTTGATTATGAAAGTTTATGAAACTCTGGATCGGATAAGATCCCTTATAAGTACAATATTACTTATATACTACAGCTGTAGTTATTTAATTCAACTCTTCGATTTTACCGAGTTTTTCGGTCCCTGAGTTCGGTAAATGTCATGGCGCAGCCAACAGTTCCTGTATCGGATGACAGGACGGACCTCGCTGCCTTACCCCCATTCTGGACGAAGCCATCTCTTTCCCCACCTTATAGTTGGGATAGCTGGTTCGGTCAATTCAGCCTAGCACTAGGTATAAACGATAATTTCAATGTCTCGGACGTTATTGTTGAGCCCGGCGACGTGCACGACGACCCCCCTCCCAGACCAGAATCTAGGTCGGACCCAGAGTCTCAACAAGAATCGGATGATCGCCTTCGCTGAGATGCCGCCGTAAGACGACGGGTGGAAGAAGCTAATGCCGAAAGGAGGAAGAAAGGTCCGCGAATCGGAATGAATTGGTGCAAGAGCAAGATCCAGACTATTTTTAGCCCTGGGAAATGAAAGGAGAAAGAAACTGGTGCAAGCTTTTCCACATGCGGACCTCAATCGACTATCGTTTAGAGAATTTTTCCAAAACTGTGTCTACGCTTGCTTTCAAGGTGGAAGTTAATGTCGCCATGGAACGCATTAAACTTTATAATTCTTGGTACATGGAAGCGAACGATTCATTTTTATCATTTCACTCAAGACTGTCGGCTCAGGCGGCGTGCTGTAATCAGGGTTGGCTGTTTTAAAACCCAACCCTGGCTGTAATTGGACCGAACAGGAAGAACGCAGTGTGGTAAGAGACTTGTTTATAGGACGTATCCGTGGCTCGACGTCCAAAGTACTTTAATTCGAAAAAATCCGGACGCCACTGGAACCTTAAAATTAGCGTTGGAGCTGGAGAAAGGTGCTTCTACTTCAAGGGAGTTCCAGAAGATCTTACCCCACAATAAGAACGTTTCTTCCTCTTTCAGCTTGCCCAAAATCAAACAAGAGCCAACCTTCTCAGTTCAATCGCGTCGGGGTGGTGGTCAATCCTCTTCCCGCAAATAAAATGCACTGGACAAGAAAAGTCAAAATCCATCACGTTCGTGTTATTTTTGCAGTAACACGTATTCTCCGGACCATCGAAAAGTTGCCCGGCGCGAGATGTAGAATGCCGTACATGTAAGAATAAAAAGACATTTTGCAAAAGTGTGTAACTCTAGACGTCGAGTTAATCGTGTGGAAGAAGAGGAAGCGCAATCAAGCCTGGAAAGGGAGATCGATCATATTGTTCTGGATCAAGACGATGACAGTGAACCTGAATATGGAATTCTCAGTATCCAACCGCGAAGTAAACGTTCTTCAGTTCGAATTTGTAGTTTGGAACTGCTAAAGTCTAACCGTGGTACACCCCGTAATTTGAGTCTGATGTTACGTTCAAACGCAAAGTCATTCTATGCTACAGTCGACACAGGAAGTCCGGTGTCTTTCTTGAACAAAAGGTTAGCGGATGTGTTGCTTCGACAAAATCCGAAATCACGATTCATCAGTGTCCAAAATTTGTGAAGTGCACTACAGGTCATTTCATCAACCCCATTGTGATAACAGCAAAGAAAGATGGATCGATTAAACTCGCAATGGATGCTCAACCCCTCAACGCTCAAATATAGAAAAATAAGTATCAAATGCCAAATATTCAAGAACCAATCGATTCGGCAGCTTAGATCATTACTACTGATGTCCCTGGTTTGGTATGGTTGATGTCTCTCGACTTAAAATACGTGTTCAGTCAAATTAAACTTTCGAAATTAACGAGTAGTCATTGTAACTTCAATATCATTGCGGAGAGTCGACAGGAACGTACAGATTCAACACTAGGTTCTACGGGTTGACAGATATGCCGTCGGAGTTTCAAAAATCGATGGATTGTACGCTGCAAGGAATTCCGGGAACTATTTGCTATTTGGATGACATTCTAGTGGTCTCAAAGGGGACGCTGTCTCAACATACTGAAATTGTTTATAAAGTTCTCTCTATGATGGATGAGGAAGGTCTTGCGTTGAAGTTGTCCAAATGCGAGTTCGGAGTGGATAAGTTCGATTGGCTGAGTTTCGATATCCACTCTTCTGGTTGTTCCCCAAAATTCTCCAAGATTGAAGCAGTTCGCAGTTTGAAGGCACCTAGGACACTTAAGCAACTCCGGTCTTTCATGGGAACCCTCAACCATTTTCAGAAGTTTATGCCTGGATTACATAACCTCACGTGCGAATTTCAGGAATCTCTTAAACTTGGTAATAAGAGGAAATTCGTTTGGAAAGAACCTCAGGAGGGGGCTTTCCAGAAAATTCTGGATCTCGTTGCAGAAATTACTGACTTGATCCTTTATGACCCGGCAAAGAAGACGCGCGTCAAGTGTGACGCAAGCCACAGCGGCTTGGGAACATGTCTGGAGCAAGAGACCGATGCAGGTTTATGGGTACCTCTTTCGTTTGCCTCACGCTTCCTTAATTCCGCAGAACTTAAATATAACACTAATGAACTTGAATTGTTAGCGGTGGTCTGGGCGTACAAGCATTTCCGCACGTACCTATTAGGTAATAAATTCGAGATACTAACGGACCATAAAGCCATCATTTCGGCCCTAAAAGAACACAGAGGAAATAGACCATATCAGTCACGCTTAACACGCTGGGCGGACAGGCTTTTACCGTTTGATTATGACATCAGGCACGTGCCTGGTGCTACGCTTGGTATGGTTGATTATCTTTCTCGAAACCCTACATTTGACGCCCCCCCCCCCCCCAGTTCCGTTTACGATGAGTTATTTGTCATCAAAGCTATAGAAAACTTCACTCAAGCGTGTAACTCAATTATGGCTGGCGCCTGAGTGCAGCCACCAGATCTCACCGACAACACTTCTGTTTCTCATATATCCACTGAGGATTTACACTTCGCCAAAAAGTCAGTTGACATTGGTATTTCCGGTGCAATGCGGCGAGAGGGCGAATTCTCAAACTCAATTACTCTCGTCCAATCAGAGTGATTCACTAGTGGTGAACAAACACCGGCAGGGGCCGATGATTTTCTATCGCATTGCCACAACGACGTATGCAGTTGTCCTCCGCAAGGGGCAGTTGATTGTGTCACTAGCAATCTACACCAATCACAATTCAATGTGGTTTCAGGTAAGTGGACACCAATTAAGTGGCGCTCGTTGACGGAAAATATTAACCAATCACGTTCGTGCGTTCGTTCAAGTTTTTCGCCACGCGAGGGATGCATAAATTTGACGGAAGTGCTCAGCCAATCAGAAAAAAGATGCTCAAAAAGCATCAAGTCGCTAGAGGGTGATCGGTCGTATGATCCCGTACTCAACCAATCAGTTTCAAAATTGAAATTCACGCATCCTCAAGGCCAAAACAAGTCATTCTCAAATCAGTTTTGCTCAGTTGTTAACTCATATTCAGTTGGCCAATCACACTCCGATCTGACTTCGCCTATTAACGCCTCTGCCTTGCTGGGTAATACAGCAGTCAGAGAAAATCTCCTCGACTTTGTCGAAAACTTCGATGCGGCCCCAATTCTCATTTCACCTAGCACCCCGGCTCCTATTATTGTGGAAATGGCTCTGGCCAACCCGCCACGCTCTCGCCCGTTGCTCAGATACACTCTACTGCAGACCGTCAGCAATCAAGCTCAGAGGAATCGTCAGGGGCCTCCCAGAATTCCACTACAGTCAATTGCGAGTTCAATCGAGAAGTGTTGTCGCAGACGCCTCGCAATCCGGGCCCGTCAGCAGCGTGAGTCTTAAGGAGTTTATGCGATCAAGACGAAACTCTTTGTCTCCCAAGATAAAAAGGAGATAGTAGGCCTTCCCAGCTTATTCGATGTTGGGCTGCTGACGGAACTTACTGACAAAGATGAGTTTCTCGGGCCCATGAAGAGGGAAATCTTGGACAACGACGTTCAGTCCTTCTCGAAACAGGGTGTGTACACTTCGCAGTTTTGTCCAATCGCGTCTGTGGTGGATAACTGTATCCTAATCGACAACAAGCTGGCAATACCCTTCAAACTCCGTTCGGCGATCCTGACCCGAATCCACCTTTCTCACCCGGGCCAGCAAGCTATGATGGAGACGGCGGAGTATATTTGGTGGCCCTACATGAATCGCCAAATCGTTGAGAAATGTCAGGGGTGCATGGAATGTACCAAGTTTGGTAAGAACCTGAAGTCATATAAAACCTTTAATTCTTCGCTACCGCTCCCTCCCCTCTTTGCTCCTAACGATGAAGTGCAGTTAGATTTTGCTGGTCCGTTGCAGGATGAAAAAGGGAAAAAGGTCTTCATCTTAGTCGCAGTAGACCGGTTCTCAAAATTCCCGTCCGCTTTACTTACAAAAAATACCGGTTCCAAAAAAGTGGTCAAGTTCCTAGAAGCCTATATACGCATCCACGGCATACCAAATTCTATACGCACAGACCACGGAATACGTGCTTAAAAATACGTTGCTTAAAGAATTTTGCAAAAACTTGGGAATCGATCAATTGTTCTGTCCAGCCTTTGACCACTGTGGCTGTGGTCTAGTGGAAAGGACTTTCCAGACGATAAAACGTAAATTGGGAACAGAGGCATTTAGCCCTCAGTATAAAGGTCTCAATCATGTACTCCACACGATCTTGGATGACCTTAGAAAATCCAAGCATGCAATCCTTAAGAAATCCCCTTTTGAAGTTCACTTCGGTAGAAAACCGAATACGGAATTTTCTTTGGCTAGGGATAAGATTCTTGCTAATGCTTCTGATCAAAGTTCACTTGCGCGGAGTCTCTTGAAGCCGCAAAACCGTCACAGTCAAGATTATAGCCTGGACAGAGTAAAAGTGGTCAAAAGCGGTCTTCACAGTCCAGATGTGCCACTCCGCTTCAAGAAAATCGTCCCGGGCCAGAAGATAGCCGACACCAAGTAATATAAGGCCCTTGAAGAACTTGCACTTGCTGCTAATAATTGGAGCCAGATTAAACGCAATATCAACGTGGAGACGGGACGAAACCTGATGCGGGAACTTGGGTCGCGCGAAAATGAGATTGCTTATGCTCTAAAAACAGGCCTCAATAAAAGTTTCCTGAGGT
Organism: Symsagittifera roscoffensis; assembly: GCF_963678635.1. Taxonomy (NCBI): domain Eukaryota; kingdom Metazoa; phylum Xenacoelomorpha; order Acoela; family Convolutidae; genus Symsagittifera; species Symsagittifera roscoffensis. Next base: position 66,842,318 of record NC_087062.1, read on the forward strand.
TTTACGACCGCGTTGCGGATGCGCCGAGTAGAGAGCCTTCAGCTTCACCGGACTTTCCGGTACGAGTACTTTAGAATCTCTGTTGTTACATAGCCCTGATAAAGTAAAAATTTACAGAAAATGTCTAGATAGAAAATCTGTCAAACCACTTTATAGACCGGCAAAATTCAAGATCACAAACAAAACATACTTTACGATACGGGAAAAGTATACCGGAAGAATCATATAGCTTTAAAACGCAATGTTAATAAATGTGAGGTTTTAGCTAAAAGATCAGCAGCAGCCCCCGTTCGGGGAGTCAGGATTGGACAAATGCTTCCACGAAAAATAGCGCCAAGAGGCCAAACTATTAGGCCTACGCACAATTGTCCTATCACCATAGTGCCTGCTTCTCATCAGCGGTCGACAGCTCCACCAGTGGTCCTGTTGTCGGACTCGGACACTCAGGAGGCTCTGTCCCGGACTCAGTCGCCCAGGCGGTCTCCTCGTGCGGTGTCCACGCCCCAGCCGGCCTCGAAAACCTCGTCAGCGCCTCTTCAGGCATCGTCGACGAATCTTGTTCCTCAGACGCCTTCTACTCTATTGCACTCATCTTTGCCCTTGGACTCGCCATTGGGAAATCTGAAAGCCTCGAATACCTCTGTGGCCACCCTACCTACTGCACACACCGCAGCCGTACGAACCCCTACTCTAAGATCTCGATACACCGCTCAAATGATTCCGGTTAACTCAGCGGGGCCATCATCGTCTCCAGGCCCAGAGGCGACAGAACTCGCCAAACCGGGTCCCACTACTTGAGAAAGTCTAATTAAAGCCAATCCGACTCAGCCAACGGTGCAGGATGACGTGGAGTCGCAAACCTCATCGTACTCAAGTGCTAGGGCGTCAGGTCGCCATAGAAAAACTCCAGCTCGCTACGGCAGTCCAATTCGTCACTCAGTAAAAGATGTGGAAAAAGGTGTAGCCACTTCTCCGTCGACAGTTCAGGTCGGAGGCAGTTCCCCAGTCACCCCAAAGCGATGCTTCATTAGAAGAAACACCGAGGACTTTGTTCAGTCAGGTTCTTCGACTAGCAGACATTCCCCAAAAGAGATCGTCTTTGAAGAATAAACAACCCCAGTATCAAAACTCTCTTAAACTTTCGTTAAAACTCTTATGCCTAGTCTGTTTCTCACCCTGGCGGTGGTGTTGTTTATATTAAGAAAATCGTATTGTATAAGATTTTTTTGTTGGCCCCGGGTATGTCATGCCACGCATATAACATAGTATGTTTATTCGTTACATTCTTGCTGCAGTTATTGCAGTGGCGTCAAGGTCGCCCATCAGCCGTGCTAAGCTATATCTCATGGTGCTTAATCTTTTGTTCATCTGTCTGTTCATCTGTGCTAAGATACAGACCTATTCTTATTTGTTACGTTAGCTAACAAAACTATTGTCCTTAACTACTTGAAAACCCTTTGATTATAAAAGGTCAATTCTGGATCGGATAAGATCACTTATAAGTATGTTATTACTTATATACTACAGCTGATGTTATTTAATTCAACTCCTCGATTTTACCGAGTTTTGTTAGTCCCTGAGTTCGGTAAATGTCAACAATAGGGAGCGAGTAATTGTTAATAACGGTATGAACAAGATATTTTTTAAAATACTGATGGGCAATGTTTATATAAACAATCCATCAGCGTTCCCAGCTCTGTATACTTTTGAGCATGTGTAAATGAAGTTCTTTGAAGTTCTTTCAAAGATAAGATTTTTAAAAATCGCTATCTAATTGCAATTAGATTGCGCATTTTAAGTCTCGAGACTTAGATTGTATATTTAGTTTTTCTAAACGTGCAATCTAAATACGCAATCTAAATCTTAAATTGCGCAGTTCCTCTAATGTAAATAACACAAGTCAAAGTCGCACATCTTAGTGTACAATTTGGTACAAAATTGATTTGAAGATATCGAAGACTTGAGCTCAAATATTTCAAGCATATTTTACGTGCAATCATGAAAAATTACAACTTGTTAGACTGAATTATTCCCAATGTTTCGCACTTGCAAATGGGTTTTTCAACGTTTAAGTGCGACTTTTTGTAGCGATTCAAATTTGAAAGCGTTCAATTCATTGTTTAAAATTGAAGCTAATTGTCCAAATAGTTCCCTTAGACTTAAGCTATTTTTAGCACATGTTAATTTTTGAAAATCATTAGACGTTCCTATAGGAAAGTCTAGCGATTGTGAGTGGCTTAAAATTTTCCATTTGGTCCCTCCATCATCAATATACGCCCCCTTCCGCTAATTAGCGGTTTTTTTAGTCAAGAGTAATATGAATGCAGTGTCGACAATACTGAGAACTTGCTGCAAGCATTAATAAAATCTCATCCTCCTATGCCATCTTATCATGAGCTTAGTTTAGTTGAAATCGGTAGTTATTAGACTGGTATTTTTTCGTATGTAACATAAATACTCTAATGAGTAATTGCGTGGATTTGCTCTTAGATATGGAAGTGTGAGACGGATGACCCTGGCGCAACTAGTGTGAAGATTCCCGTGGATTTGTCCGATTGTTCCGCTGACAAACTCACTCGCATACCCCTGGACGAGACAGTACTGTGGTACAACAACTCACACACCATCGCTGTAAGTTTTCCTAACTTCCTCTTCTTAGCCTCTGACACAAAAGAAGAACAGTATTATAAGGACACAATTTACACATAACAAGGATAGCCGGTTACTCCTGCAATTAGCACAGAATGTTCCGACCATAGATAGTCTTTGGTTTAGACGTTTTTTTTCCAAATAAGTGCAGTTTTTTCTGCTGTGTGTGATAAAAGGATCTGATATAAAATTATAATTAAGGCATATTAGACAGTCATAACTTTTTGAAGTTTTTGGTTCCCAAAATGAAGCTAGAAAGTCCAAAAACTAGTTTTAAATGCTTAAAATTAAGTTTTAAGGTTTTAAATTAGGCATAATTCTGCTTGGGCATAACAAACTACACGCTCTTTGGGCCTAACTAAGCCTACACGCGAAATTAGACCAAAAATCAAAAATTTCAAACCGGTTTTTCTCGACACTGGGAAAAATTTTTGGAAATTTTTAATGTCGTTCGAATCACTAAGATATATCACTCAATCCAGTCCCATGATTATTTGTGGTACCTAATTTTGCGTGGAAAACAAAAAAAATTAAAACACCCGAATACAAAGTTCCTCCCCAATAGTTTACTCTTCAACTAAATGATAGTACAATCAGTTACCTGAGCGATTTTTTGCATGCGGGCAGGGGCGGATTTAGGGGGGGGGGCGGAGGCCCCCCCCTCCCCCCTCAGGGATTCGACACCCTGCCGACCCAAAGGGTCCCCTCTTTGGTACTTTTTAAGAAATCCACTTTTGGCCGACCGACCCTAAAATTTTTCTAAAGGCGCCTTGGGCGCCAGTATTTACTAGTTTTGAGGGGGGGAACGCGCGCCGAAAAAACGCAATTTTTTGGTCAAAAATTTCCAAAAAGTGGCTAAAAACGCCTTTTTTGACTGTTTTTTTTTTTCAAAAATTTGCCTGCGGTGCAGAAAATTTGCCAAAACAGGGGCAAAACAGTGCTTTGGGAGAGCTCAAAAAATCAATTTGGACCTAAAAAAAAGGTCGTCAAAATTTTCGATTTGTTTTTGAAAATCCGCCCCCCCCCCCCCCCCCTCGAGAAAATCCTAGATCCGCCCCTGCATGCGGGTGTTTTGAAAAACTTTTTTTGGCATTTTAAAGTTTTCGGACCTAAGTGCAATTTGAAACCAAAAATTCGTGTTATTTCCGCAAGCACTCCCCTACAACGATGGTTTTCACCCTCCCCTTCCTCATCATAGCACATTTCCATTTTTCCTTAGAACTTGACCGATTGTTCTCACTGATTTAGTTGCATTGCTTTGAATTTCCTGCTTACATTATTATTTTTCAATAAAAAATAGCTAATTGTGGCTTTTTAACATGAGTGTTTCCTAGCCGGAAATTTGTTTTTCAGTCTATTTCCAACATTGGCTACAGCTTCAGCTTCCGTTCGGACGATAGTCGATTTGGAGATGGAGAGCTAACCGTGCAGGTTAGAAGAGAGAAATGCGTCATTTAGTAATTTAAAAAAAACGTTTTGTTAGAATCTGAAGCGATCTGAGAAATTTAGATGCATGGACATGAACAGGTTGATATTGTATTGGAAATTAATATCGAGATTAATTTGGTCGATATTAATTTGGCCTATTCTCATATCAGAAGGTTCAAAGATTTCGTTTAATCAACAAAATATCCAACACTGACCGACCTCCATGCTTCGAATTAAGAATTGTCGAATGTTGATATACTAATATAACATTCTGTTGTTTGAGCTGTGTGCCATGAGGAAATCCTTCGCACGAGACGTAACACTTTAAGTGTAACCGAGGTTTACTTTAAAAGTTAATATTCTAGAGTTTATATTAGCATGGGCGAAACAGCTATACTAGTTCACTGAATGAAATTTCGTTTACGTTTTTAAAATTTGTACAAGGTTACAATCTATAAGGAATCCGGACGTTCGGATTCCTCGACTGGCCTGGAGCCCTCGTTGCATTCTGAGAATTCTACCCAGTTTATGTTGGCTTTGGATAATTTCCCGGACTCTGGTAAAGCGAGGTACTCTCTAGAACACCTGTACATCAGTGCGCAGGGAGAGGATATCACGTTCAAAACACACAGGGGGCTCAACGACCAGTTCACGCCTGGAGTCTTCCAAGTGAGTGATCTTCATTCCTTTTCAAGCATCACCATTGTTGCCTTGGCATCTACGTCTATACACATCCTGAAAAGAAAATATATCCTGGAGTAATAAAAAAGAAGACAATACAGCTAAAGGTCGAATGATGAGCGTATTATTAACCAATTTTTAATTGTGTCTGTGTTGCATAGCTTGGTCTTTAAAAACATGCAAAGTGCTTTTAACAATACTGAGAGACATTTCTCAGCTATCCCCCGTATTTTGTTTATTTCGTGTATTTTGATCCTATTTGTTTCATTCGGATGTTTTGTATCAGTATCAGCAATACAATGCACATGCCGCTTCTGGTCAGCAGACGTTCTTCGGGTGGAAGCAGGCCGGATACAAGAGCCCCAAATTGGATCTGCAGAACATTGTGACCGTGTACTTTCAACAAGAGCCAGAAGAAATTCCGGTGGCTAACGGCTCTGGTGCTTTTAAAAATGTCTCTTCGTTGGCCACTGATTTTTTCAGTGGTACACGTCTACTAGACAGGGTTTGGTCGGTGTCATTCAACATGACATTTGGGTCCAGTGTAGATGACGATGGATACGATCATTATTTGACATGGTAGTATGTTTTGCCTTAACAAATTTATGACATGCAGTTGAAGAAGAAGAATAGTTATTAAGAGTAATGAACGTAGTGAGTACTCTTCTATAGGTCGTGTTGATTTTTTTTTCAGGAAAAAGTTTTAAATTTTTTTCATGCTCAATTTTGATTTTTCGTGGCTTGACTTTTGGTTTTTTTTTCAAGTTCAGTGCATTTCCATTTTTGGAAGGAAGGCAAACACCACAATCGAACTGCAAAAGTGTAAATGTCACGAAAAACGTGATTGACTTCGAAAATGGAAATTAATTGTCAGATTTCCCAGCGAAATAAAAGTTTCACCTATTGATCCAGTTTTCTCAAATTGGGTTTTTTTCAACAAAAAAGTGTTAATCATAATTTTTTTACAAATTCAAAATCTTTAAGGCCATCTAATTTTTTTTTCGAAATACAAAAGTTGAAGAATTTTGAAAAAAAAAACAAGTCAGTTTTTTTCAGTTTGCTTGCGTTATTACTCTTTTCCAGCTGTCAGTTGGCTATTATTACACTTGCGAGCGTAATGTATGGGTAGGAACCTTCTAATAAAAGTGTTCAATAGAAGTGTTTACTTATTTGGTGGCCTTTTTGCTATAATCACGATCTGTAGCATTGGAAATTTCATTGCATCTGTTCTCTGCTTTGTTTGTGGCTAGTGTTTGTGATTTATTAAGCCTCCGTGGCTGAATGGTTAGTGCGATAGACTTATTAGACTGACTAACTTTTACTGAGTGTAATTGTTATACTAGGACTTTTTTCCAACCTCAGTCGCAAATAGTGGTTCACTTTTTGAGGCACCTTTACTGCTTATTGATAGCATGTGCTTTGACATTCGAATAGTATTAATTTAACACAGTTGATGCATTTTATTTTTTATCAAATGAACTGAAAAAAGCCATGCACCAAGTGGCACCAAAAACAAACAAACACACTTTTGCATGAATTAATTTGAACTAAGACAAACTGGGCATTCACACTAACTTGCATGTAAAAAAAATTGGCTCGCATGAGACAAATTATGAATTAATATTGAATTTCAAAAACATTGCGAAATAGATTGAGAAAGGAAGTTTCTGACATCGAGGTTTATTTATTGTTGTTGTTGCTTTTTTCAGTTCATTTGATAAAAATTGGCAATTTTTAGCATATGCAGCTGCTTTGTTTGTGACTTGTGTTGTTAGGTTGTTAAGCCTTTGACGTTTCCCAAAGGGCAGGGTGTGAGACTCCAATTCTCGAGGTCGCAGCTTCGAAGACCATGCTTAGTTAACGTTTACCAAATCGAGGTTTATTTCTATTTTTTTTGTTTCACTTAATAAAGCTGCTTTTTGTCGTATTCTGGATAGTGTTATCGAAGCGCAGCTGCGCCTCTGTGTAATCTCTAGGTCGCAGATCGAATACGAGACACAACCGAATTTTTACTAATTAAAGGCTTATTTCTACTTTCTTTTTCTTATTGTATTTTATAGAGCTGCTTTTTGTGGTGTTTTCGCTAGTGTTTGCGGTGCGCAGCTTCTTCTCCTTGTAAATGTACTTTTAAAACAGTATACACATTTCATTACTCTGAGAGGACAGCCCAAGAACGTACTTGCATTTTAACATGAAGCCTATGAACCGATTTGGGTTTTTAGATGACTGCACCGAGCCCGAACAGGTTCCAAAGACTTATACAGCAAGAAACATTAGAGTGAAAAATATAACAACAAATAGAAAAAGAAACAAAAGTCCTTAAATGGCATCATTATTAAAAATCGAAGACACACAAATATTTCTGAAAATACAATTCAGCCGCATTAGACATTGATTAGGCGTACGTTTCCTTGAAATATTTTTATGGTTGATTGTCTTTTAATTAGATTTAATGTAGCTCAAAATATCAACAAAAAATCAATTTTGTTCAAAAACCTGCTTGTAGGCCTCTTGAATCAGTTTAATTAAGTTTCTTGAACTTGCTCACTTAGAGGCTTATGCTTAGAGGTTTTGCCTCCATAATACGGTTGGAATTGGATGGAGACTTTTGACAGAGGGCACCCAACTGAGACCATGATACAATAATCAGTGAACAAGTCCAAGACGGAAAGCAGTTTGCCAAAAGCAAACTAAATCCAAAAACGAAGCTCAAAAAATTAATTTAGAACGTTTGTTCTTCTCGCAAAATTTAACTGGTGATTGTGCCAACCAAGTATGAGCCAAAGATAGTGTATAATCAGCAAATAAAAAAAACAAGGTATCACGAACCACTTTCAAAAGCTGGATTTTCTTTTAAAAGTTGAATTTACTGGTTTTAAATTATTTTCTTGCAGCAAAATCAATAGCCTGGATATCCGTCCTTCATTGAAAAATTCCGCATCTTAGTTTGAGCAAAGTGTTTTTACAGCAGGCCTTTTTTATGTTCTGGAATTTCGAATATATGTATTGAACTCGAATAAATATTTTTAAAAACTGCATCTGATAGCGATCGATATAAAAACGTCAGCAATTCGTAAGTTTAGAGTTCGCGGACAGTTAAAATGTTGGTACATTCAAAAAGTGTTTTCACAATGTCTTTTTGAAAAAGTAAAGATTGCGAATTATCTTTCTGCACTTTTAGAATGGGTGGAAATGAGATGTAGCTAGTACAACCTAATATCAAAATATTGTATTGTTTATTGGATTAAACATTTGAATCGTGGTATCGCAATAAAGCGTTCCTGAGGACTGGAAGCCAATTTTTAGAAATTATTCCGCTTTACGCTGCTAATTATGCAAAATTTCAATGTGCTTACTGAACGTAAGCCTTAAATCCAGAGTTATACCGAGATATTTGCATGAATACTATAGCGAATTAAAGGCGCTTTTCTTGGATGCATTTAACGTGTACATATTTTGAAATTTAAACTGATCTTATTTGAATTTTATCAATTATTTGAATTTAATCAATTTATTGAGAAAGAATAAAAAGGGCCGAGTTTTGATCCTTGAGTAATACCTCGGTCGACTTTCTCCCAAAATAACCGTAATATATTCATTTTGATGCGTTGAAATCGGTTTGATAAGTAATTTTTTTCCTCTGAAGACATTGTCCATTTAATCCTTAACAGCCCGAATTCTTTATGAAAAAAGAATGATTTTAAGTGAGTTCAGCCATTTCAGCGAGTTCAGCCATTTGTCAACCGTATTACGTTTTGATTGAAAACCAAACTGTTTGTAAAAATATTATATTTTCAGCTTCCATATAATTGTATTTTCTGCTGCATAATTTTTTGCTGCATAAAATTAGTAAATAAATCGCTCTATAGTTACCCATCTCTAGTTTTGATCCTTGCTTGAAAAATAGAAAACTTTAGTTTGCCTTACAAATTTTGGACAGATCCCGTTTTTCATTCTTTTTTTTCATGGGTCAGACGAGGAACCACTGGATCGCATGCCAATTTTTTTTTGTGTGTTACGAATATCATCCAGCCCATCAAAAGGCTTTTTCTAAAACTCATTGATTGTGACATAAATTTCTTCCGCCTTACATGGATAATTGTAAATTGAGAAGTTCGGCTCGACTTCAAAATCAGTTAGCGTTTGAGGGATAGCTGAATTTAGCTTATGACCAATACTAGCAAAGAACGCAATAACTCTTTGCGAATCTGCATTTGAGAATGATTGTGAAACCGCTTCTGTCATTAATCTCACCAATCATTTTTTGTTTGATTTTTTTTTTCTGTAACTGCAACTAAGAAATTTTGTATTTGTGTTGATTTAGCAATACAACATTGAATATTTAGTCAAACTTTGATTTGGCTTGCTTAAGTTCATTGTCGACTTTTCACCTCTGGACTTGTATTGCTGTGCTGTATAGCTCTACGATTGGAATTCAAAATCCAACCTTGATAGTCTCTTTTTTGAAGATCATTTTTTGAGACTTTTTGAGTACCTTTTGGCGTATTTAGTTGGTTAATAACCCTGTGTGGCAACAGGGGCGTAATTGTCAATTGTGTTTTTGAGTGTACCTAAAGAATCATCTATATTTTTTTCATACAGTAAGTAGCGTTTGCAATTCTCGTAGGAGCTCTTTAGTGAACAATACAATTTGCTTATTACTTTGGTGAGAGACATGTTTATAGCTAAAATAGCCCTCTAATTTTTACTTACGATTGAAAATTTGTAATTTCACTGCCATTTGATCAGAACTTTTTTCCAGCAAATGAATCTCGTGAATGATCTGAGAATCTCGTGAATCTCAAATCAATCTCGTTTTTCAGCAAATGAAATATGATCTATGTAAGTTTCAATAGTTAGCGTTACTTCATAACCCAGAACATTGGAGCTATTTGAAATCACTGCATCTGAATAATTTAGTGTTGCAAGATTCTTCTAGAGTTTATCGATATTGACGTCACCGCAGACAAACTGTAAATTTTTGAGACATTTGTTCCAGACGACTATGAAACTTCTCGATTAATGACATTTTGTCTGTTCTAGTAGGGTTATAGGCCAATACTATATAATAGGTAGTTGTGAGTACCCTTACTTCCATAATGATGGATTCCGGTAGTAAATAACGTCCTTCTTCAATAAATATATGCTTTTATCGCAATGGATCAAAACGCCTCCTCCTTCCGTACCAGACCTGCATTTTGAGACACATGATTTAAACCCTTCAATATTGAAGCAGCTAGGGTCGTTTGAATCATTCAACCAGGTCGCGCTTGTTACTGTTAGTTTTGGTGGTGATGCAAGACTACTTATAAATGCTTCTGGTTTCTCATGATGTTTTTTACTAGATCTTGTTTTTTTATGTAGCAGTTTCCGACAGTTAGTAGTTAAACATTTAGCAACATTAGCACTTGATTAGGTTACTGTTTATAAAGGGAATTTGGGAATTCTCATTGAGGGAATTTTATAAGACAATGCCGCATTCGTAAGCAGTCTATGCCGTCGATATTCTTGTACTTGTAAATTATTGATCCTTCACGTGACCATGCTGAATCAAGCCTAGCATCTTTCTTCGTCATGTTCAGATATTTGACTGGAAATGTTGTGAGGTCTTCGAATGTTTTAATATCTTTTATTGCTTTAGATTGTTTGAGTTTTTTCTTGTTCTTTAGCATGCTTACTTCCTTCAGTCTCATTTAATAAAGCACGATAATCGTTTGAGGTTGATTTTTTTCTGGTAGGCAATCCGTGCGCAGTAGAAATATCAGTTTTTGTTACCCTAGCATCAATAATGGCAGCTACTTAAAATATTGTGGCGATATTTTTTTAGTTGTCTTCAAATGTTCGCCGCCTATTTTGGTCCGAGTCAAAATTTTAAGGCTTTTCAATCATTCTCAGATTATCTCTGCTATAGAGCCTTCTATAACTCTGCCTCACTCTCGAGCTTTCAGATCGCATTGGCTTTCTAGGTAATTGAATATGTCGTCAGCTTCATCGAGAAAATGTGGTTTCATGTTTTGGATTTCGAGGGATATGATTTCTTGAACAGTTGAAGCAATCTTGGCTTTGAATTGTTCTAGCATAGTGGCCATTTATTTTTCAGTTGTTTGTTTGATGGTCTTCTCCGAATTTTTATCAATGATTCTTTTTCGGACTCAGCGGTGACCATACTCACTTTTTTCTATTAGTGCAATACCAGTTTGGTCTTTTTATTGCAATTCTGGATTATCTATAGCATTTTTTGGGCAGTTGTTTTGATCGAGTTGTGTTCTCTTTTCGCCGGTGTGTTCATTTCACCTTCAAATCAGTTTTTTAAAATCAGTTAATGACAACAATTTGAGTTCAATTAGTTCAAAGTATGAGCAACACTGCTGTTTTTTTCGAACGAAAATCCCGCAAAGAAAACCACTAAAAGTGCTAACATATTTTCAGGCTCTTTCTGTTTATAATTCCCCCGCCAGCCTGTTACAGAAAATTTATAACCTCAACGCGGTAGGTTTTATCTTGGGCGATGCTTGTAATTAGCTCCGCTTTACTCTTCCCCGTTCGACGCCCTGGTGTTTCACCGAAATGGGCGGCGCAACCAGAGTCACCGGACGTCTTGGTTACTGGAATCGAGTCGCTCCGTCTGCTCAGAGGCAACCCGCCGGTGGTCGAAGTGTAAGACGAGAGGAATCTACAAGCAAGAAGCTTCCCCTGGAAGTACTGGATATAACCAAAACTAAGACAACAATCCTCTGAACGCCGAAGTACTGTACACTCGCGCAACCAGTTGCAGACATACTACTAGTTTGAACCATTCTAAATTACTAAGATTATCGGACGATAGCGCTGCCCTTCAACCAGGCAACAACAACATTAATTTGCTGGGATTGAGCCCATGTTTGCTTTTACAATTTTTGGTTTGAAATTGGACTTGAAGGCAAGTGTGATGTGTTGTTGTTTGTTCAGGGAAGGCCAGATGGGATATGGGACTGTTGAGTACGATGAACTGACTGTAGTTATAATATCGATCACAGCAGTGGGTATATTTGTGCCGCTGGCCGTGATTGTGCTGGGGGGAGTTCTGGTGTTTGTTCTGAAGCGAAGGCGAGAGAAGTTCTACGATTTGCAGCAGCATGCGCATGCTGATCGAACGGCTACCAACACACCGTATACGGACAACGAGAGTGACGCGAACAGACCGAATGGGTTTAACTATCAGCAGATGTAAAATGAGGTCGCAAATTTATGAATGAAATATCAAAATTGCAGACGACCAGGAGTTGATTGTTTATAGCTACTAGATGTAATGTGTTTATAGCTACTAGATGTAATGTATGACCCTTAACAGTGAAATTTCCCTTAGGGTTGATTTCCTTTTAATATTTATAAGTGATTTCGCTGGATAATTTGAACACCAATCTGAATTTGTGCCCTCAAAGAGTATATGAACCCATAAGTTTACTTAATCTATCTAATTTTTATGTCGTACATCTTATTGTTTTATAAATCTATTCGAAAAGCTGCTCAGCTAATGTTTCTTTCCAATATTTACAAAAACTCAATTAGATAGCGTGTGATTTGGTGCTATTATCATTCACAAGATATTATTTTTTAAACTGATTTAGCCTGTTAGATTTAGACTGTTACTTAATGACCAAAATACTAGTTGACGAATTTAATTTTCCCACTACCCTAATTCCGTGATGTCTTATTGCGTGTAGCGGGGCAGTACCTTGCCGAAAATCTAAATCTTGTTCAACAGTGCCGAAAATTAGTTTGAGTACTGTTTTTACTCATCCCAAATAATCATGACAAAATTATAATCAAATGGAAATTGAAAAGACAAAATAGATGATTTTTTTATTTGATGACGTCTGCAAAAGTTCACCAAGCGTGGCGTCATAACTTTTTCTGAGCAAAAAATTAGCTCAAGAAATCGTCAAATTTTCTCGGTTTCGCTCCAAAATAAAACAGTATTAACGCAAAACTGCCAACAATTCACAAAAAGAACTGAAAACTCCCAAATATGATTAATTTTGGAGACTGTTGAACGCATTTTAAGTTTCGGCGCTGTTGTACTTTGGCACTGCTGAATGCCCCTTGTGTAGCAATTAAGTGCTGCAGCTGTGCACTGAAGTTTAAAATGATCGGAGATCAACTGACTGCGAGTAACAAGTTACCAAAAAGGCTCGGTTGACGTTTTTTTTGTTTTCTTTCAACCACTTCACCTTATCTCAAAATTCTCTTCTATCGGACTCTTTGACAATCTGCTCTGAAAAAAATGATTCATTCGCTAGAAAGAAGGGATCTTAATAACTATTTCCCCCCTATGATACCTTGTAACGAATCCCCCCCCCCACCACCATAAAGAAAGTTGAACAGTTAAGCATTACGAATTTGGTGCCGTGTTAACAAGTCCCCCCCCATTGCAATATGGAGGGGGGGGGCAATTGTTAACAAGATCCGAAAGAAGCGGGTCTTTGATTCTTGCATCAATAATCAAGAACGAAGTTCTGCTAGCAGATCTTCTTTCTCGATTATTGATGCAAGAATGAAAGACCTGCTTCTTTCTAGCGAATGAAACATTTTTTCACAGAGCAGATTGTTAAAGAGTCTGATAGAAGATAGATCATGACACGCATCGAGAGCTGCCAGATGTTATCGGTAGCCACTGTCATCTGCCATGTGGATTTTTGCATAATACCGAGTTCGAACCAACGATTATTGCAGTTTTTTAAAACTTTTTCTCGGATTGATTTGGTTTGTTTTTATCTTCAGATATTCAGTGGCATCTGATGTTGTACCTTGTATGCAGGAAGACAAAGACTTTATTTCCTTGAAAAAACTTTATACTGCTCAGTTCATTTCCTCGTTTTTTAGTAATTTATTCGATAAAACAAACATCTTTTAACGGATTTCGCAAACTATTTAATGTATTATACTGGCTCCAGTTGTTTAATATACAACCACTGGACGTAGAAGTTGCAACTTAGTTTTCTTCCGATGAAACGAAGATATTCAGTGGCATCTGATGTTGTACCTTGTATGCAGGAAGACAAAGACTTTATTTCCTTGAAAAAACTTTATACTGCTCAGTTCATTTCCTCGTTTTTTAGTAATTTATCAAAAAATTCTCGAAGCGATTTGCTTATCGTGATAGCAGCGAAATTATTCGATGAAACAAACATCTTTTAACGGATTTCGCAAACTATTTAATGTATTATACTGGCTCCAGTTGTTTAATATACAACCACTGGACGTAGAAGTTGCAACTTAGTTTTCTTCCGATGAAACGAAATATTTTCTTCACGCTGTTGCCTTTTTTTTCTAAACGTGATATGGCTATTCAGTCAAAGCTCGTTAGAAAAGTGTTCCGAATGCCATAAAGCGCCCTAATAAATAGCTCCAGTATCTTGAATTTTTGGACCTCAAAGTGTTCGTTCGAAAGTCTTATATCTTAGATAGACCCGTACAAAAGATTCTAACATAAAGAGGAGCTCGATAACTTGCTGAGCTCTTCGGCAAAGTTTGACTGAAGTTTTTTTACGCTTGCGATTAGGAAGCGTATCAAATCGGAATGTCGACTTTTTCGGGTTAACAACTAATTTAACAAAATCAATTGAATCAGTTATTCATAATCAATTAGTACTTATCTTTTTGGCAATTTTGATGATGCTATGCAGCTGACATTCTCAATTTCATAAAAATTCAAATTAAACTATTGAGTGGGGATTAGTTACTACAAATTTTTTCGGCTCAACTGGTGTCTGCTTAAAAATTGTCGGCCTTGTTTCCGCTTCGTAATTTTTTTTCAGTTGCTAATTTCAATTGTCTTGCTTGGCATGTTTGCCTGGAGTTCCTATTCGATAAAAACAGGTATTATGAAAACTATTGGATATGATTTTTTGTTTTATTTTTTTTGAGACGTTTTGGAAAGTTTTGCCCTTTTTTGCAAACCGATTTTCAAAAAAAGGGTATCCATAAAAAGACCTCTTTCACTCTTGTGTGCCTTCTGGTATCTTTTTGATTTACCCTGTTGTATACAGCCATCGAACAAGTCTGTGGGGGAAAACTTGGCCGATAATTTTGATTTTTCTTTCATTTTCTCAAAAAATAACCTACGAAATCTGAGATTTTGGTTTCATTGAATGGAGTGGATTTGAAAAGCTCGCTCTATCAGCGGCTATGTCCAAGTTTTTTTAAACATTAATTTATGGCCCTCGGAATAGTGAAGTTTTTGATTTTTTTGTTCGTTTCTTGAATCTTTTCGACTTTTCGCAAAAACTAACCTCCCAAACCTGACTTTGTGGGTTAAATGGAGATGACAGGTAGTGAGAATCTCTCCTTCATTAACCGCCACGCTTCAAATTGTATGAATTTTTATCAAAAAATACCCTCCCATATCTGAGATTTTGCGTTCAATCCAAAGAACGGGTTGTGGGAATCTCCTTTGCATATGCGACTACGCCCAAATTTATTCGACATAGGAAATGATGGCCCTCGGGTAAGTCAAAAATTTGATTTTTTAAACCGTTTTTTTTTTCTTCGAAACTTTGAGTTTTCTCCAGAACTACGCTGCCAAACCAGGATTTTCGGGTTCAATCGAAATAACAGGTTGGTTGAATCTCTTTTGTGTGAATGGCTACGCCCAAATTTTGTTTAAAACGAAAAGCTATAATTCTCGGAAATGTCAACTTTTTAATTTGTTGACCGTTTTGTGGAATCTTTTCTACTTAACTGGCCACGACTTGTTATTAGCAGAAAAAACTTACGGATTTCGGAAAGTCAAGTTTTTAAACTTTGACCGTTTTTTTTAAAAAACATTTAGAATTTTTTAAAAAACTACCTATCAAATCTGAGATGAAAAATTCAATCGAAAGAAGTGGTTGTGCGATGTTTTCCTGCTGAAGCGGCTACTCCCTAATTTTTTGTAAGAAATTTTGTCTTTGGGAAAGTTCCCTTGTCTCCAAAATTTTCAATCTTCTCTCTTATTTTTAGAGAATCAAGTAAGGTTTTGTGTAAAAACTAGTTTTTGAAAATATGTACTTTATCTGGCATCAGTATAACAAATTCAGAAAATGCCAGACACGTGCCTCCAGCTTTAGATGGGTCCTAGTTGTCCTTCATCGAGACATGCGAAAATTGTGGTTCACCTAGTTTTTTCAACATTTTCTTTTTTGCACTTGTTTTTGTTATGATTGCGTTGTATCGCAAGTGGTGCGAAGCTCTGCTTCGCCTGTGTTAATCTATATAGTAACATACCACTATCTAAATTACATAATTCCTAAACCTTTTCAATGTTAGTTTTGGCATAAAGAGAAGATTTTTCAAATAGTTTGCTGCTGAAAAATGACTGTATGGATTTTTAAAGCGTCAATAAACGTAGCCGTGATTAGGTCGTGAGTTTTTCCGGAGAGGCTCAAATTTGATTTTTTTTTCGTTTGAGTATTTATTTCCTTTAAAGTTTTGAAAGTGTTGAAAGGTCACAAAAAACGCGATCGACTTCTAGTTTCGAAAGTGGATTTTACATTTCAGAAATCTCAGCAAGAAATAAAAAGTACCTATCGATTCAGTTTTCTCAAATTGGGTAATTCTATCCAAAAAAGTATCACTCATAAATTTTTCTTTAAGTTCAAAGAGCTTTAAGGTCTTATATTTTTTCTGCGATTTTCTGCGAAGTGGAATATCTCTCCAGTTTATTCTATAGTGCCCGGTCTTATACTTCATTCTATTCATTTTTAATTGCGATGTTTTTTCTTCATCGCTGACCGAAAACTAACCTTTTCTTAAAGTTTTATAGCGCTTTCAGAATTTCACCAAATCCATTGATAAAGATGAATGAGCAAGTGTGAAACAATTTTCAATCACGAAAAACTATTGATAGTTTGTTTTGTTTTTTGTTTCACGCATTTTGAATCAACGAGGCTCGTATGAAAATCACGAGATGGATCATAATAGTTGATAAGCATCTAGCCGATTTTTTGGTTCTCGTAATTTGAATACGCACTGCCTCATCTAATAGCAAAGTAAGTATTTAGATAGCAGTTAGATGATGCAGCTTGAAGTTGCAATTTTTTGATTTCAAGGAGCAAATGAACGGATTTTTTTTTTCACGTTTTTATCGTTTTCTCTCAAACTATAACAAAATAAGATTGAAATTTTGACTCATGTTAGATGGAACTATTTGGAATGATGTTACCAGATCAATTATTGAGAACTCTTAGTTTTGAATGCGTAAACTAGCCAGTAAATCATAATTAGTTTCAGAGGTTTTCTTGCTTTGGAAGCAATTTAAAAAACGACACAAGGAATTTGAATGTATGCACTCAAATTGGTTCTCTGGGAAGCGGATGATCTTAACGTAGTCTCTAGGCCTCGGAAAAACGATAGGCAAAAAGTTTTGAAAGATACGCTTGGTCCGGCGTGCGTCAAAAAAATGGTCGTATCTGTTTTGACGATACATATATTAAAAGGTCTTGGTCGCATGTACTAAAAATTTGGATCGATTAATATCCTTCCAAATAGTTTCAACCAGCATGTGTCAAAATTTTAATCCCTATTTCTCTAAAAATTGCAGAAAAAACGACAAAAACATAAAATACACCTCAGTAAACAAAAAAATTCAAGCGAAAGACGCAGACAGCAATGAATCCTGATGGAAAGTTCCATAAACCTGATGGAAGGTTCAGTTCTGTCCTGTGAATCTTGTTCTTTTCTCGATTAAAACTTCCGAAATAGGCTCAAACTGCATGTTAAATTAAGTTTATTTCATTATAGTATTTTTTAGCTCATACCGAGCGCTCTGTGCAACAACCGTCCACGAACAGTCGCGTTGTTGCGCTAACTTAAACTTAAAATGGAAATGAAGAAGATCTGTTGTCGATATTGAAGCTTTGTGTCCTGGTATCATAATTCTAACCAACGTCTGTGATCATTGGCGACAATTTTCAGATTTCATGCTGACTTACAATTGAACGGTAAAATATTGTAACAGGAATAGCTTGCAAAGCTTTCATGCATTTTTCTACAGATGTGTCAGAAAATCTGAAATTCGCAGCTGCGTATTCCAGTAACGCAGATGTCAAATTTACCTAAAAAACGAGCGATAGTTTAACAAAAGCAATTTAATCTTCTTTTGGTTTTCGAACCGCAAAGGTTTCAACCGAAAGTTTGCTGATTGTGTAATTATAAGTTCAACGAAAATTGCAAGAAGACGCCGCGGTTAGCGAACCGGATTTGACTTCAGCGATTATGACAAACACTTCTACGACTGCCCTGTCCAGTCACACCAATGACCCCTGCAAGGCCAATGCTCGCGTGTTCATCGGCAATCTGCCAACTGACAAGGTGGACAAAGCCACGCTGCTCACTCTCTTTAACAAGTACGGCGAAATCACAGGTCAGTAGTGCTCTTTTTAACTTTTAACTTAACGTCACTGTTTGTTGCCTGTCAACTGTCCAATCTGAATATAGATTTTTAGTTACTATGGCCTTTTGTTGTTTCGATCTATTATTTTGAATAAATTTTTGTTTCTGCTACAGCTTAAATTTTTCAATTAAACTCAAATGAAACTAACTACGCAACAGGAAATTGACCTATTAAAAGTTGATATAGTTGTTTACGCTTGCAGTCGGCAATTATTATCGACAAATCGGAATATGGGCTTTTTTTATGGTAAACAACTTGTCTTATAGAATGAATGAATCAGTTGTTAACTTGATCTGTAATGAAAACAAGTTTCAGCAGTTGAATTGGAGTATTTAAAACGTGTATTTTTGAAGCTTCCATGCTTGGACGACAAAGATCACTGAGAAGAGACTAGTTAAGACCTTGTTCTGAAAACAGAAAGTGTTCTGCTTTCAAACATAGTTTTTCGGATTGTATTTTTCGGATTGTATTTTTCGGGTTGTTTGCTGATTTTTCTCAAACCGCAATCAGTTAGAAAGCTTTTAACACACGCAACATTTTTTTCATATGATCAGTGTACGATCCTCCAACCGAAGTCGCAACTTTTTGTCTTCAATTTTTTTTGTAATTTTCGAGCCCAGTATGTGCGATTATTAGTTTCTATTTAGTCTCGTTTCAATTAATATGAGCTGTATTTGTAATTACTTGGCGGAATTACTGCTGCTTAGCATTTGCTACTAAAACATGCGCGAAAGTAGATCCAAGCAGGAATTGTCTTACTGCTAACTCATTTGATTGAAACTTAGCCGGGTGGTCGTATGTTCGAATCCGATATTCTCAGAAGCTTTTTTATTTAGAAGTTGATTCAGGAGTTTTTTTCGTCTTTGTAGTGTTAGCAAGAAGCCCTTTCTCAGCGTAGAAAGCATGATATAGACAACATAGTTTGAATATGGTTCTGTGCAAAATTCAACGATTAATAAAAAAATGCAGTTTTCTTATTACTTAATAACATTTGGCGTTGTTTATTAGAGCCCAAGTTCTTAAGTTTTTTGTTAAAAATAAGTATTTTGTGGTCACAATTTTATCACCTCAAAATTTAGGTTTTCTTGATGTGTTGCTTCTTAATTAAACAACTTTCATAGATTCCTAATGATACAAGTAGTTCAATTATATAAAATCCTGCAATGTTTTTCAAGTAGACGTTTTAGTTCCCACCGCGTCATTGAACGTGACCAGAAGGAACTACGGATTAGCTTTTTTTTTACCCAATTTACTCCCTCGAAAAAGCTTTCAGGTGGTCAATTGAAGTATCATATTAAAGCCCTTTCAATTGGTCTGGTTTCTTCCATTTTGCACTCCGTGATGATAAGACAAATGGTGTCTTCCTATCTAATTCTACTGAAATTTACCTTATTGCAGCTGTAATGAGCCAAGTCTGCGGAAGCTAATCTAATTGAACGTACTCATAATGCCTGGAGAAAAAGAAAAGAAAAAACCACACACATTTTCATGCAAAAGATTACGTTTTTTTCGATGTTTTTTAAATCTTTCTTCTCTTTTATTTCGCCTAGCTAATTTATTATGGTAGAAATATTCTGTGACATTTGCACTGCCCCGGCTATTTTTGTCAGAATTGAAGAATATTTTTTTTATGTCCCACTTAATTATAAAAAGCAGTAGGCTTTTATCTAATTTAAACATCTGATTGAGTCTTTTTCCCTTTGTTAACTGGCTCACTCTTTTATTTGTGTATGTTCTATGTTGAAAAATGGCTATTTTCGGCGCTGGTAATTCTTTCGAACTCTCAGATGCTACGAACACTGTGCTCCTATATTGCGCCTCCTCCGGATTTGCGACTGCTTTTCAAATTGTGTGATATATTTCAGCTGTGTCTCTGCACAAGGGCTTCGCTTTCGTCCAATACACTTGTGAGGCAGACGCGAGAGATGCAGTGAACAGTGAGCACGGCCAACAGGTCTGCGGAAGCTACATTGGTGAGTGCAGTCTTGTGATGCCCCAAAATAGTGGTGTCATTGGCACGTCATAATGTACGATGAATGAAGACACAGAGGCAAAGGAACTTTGGCAAACTTTACCAAATAGTTTGGAAACAAGAACCACATTTCACCAAAAATCCTTGTTTTTCCTTGTTATATTAAGAGTCGATGAATTTAGTTCAGTCTCTTATATAGGTCGCGATGATTTTTTTTCAAAACACTGTCTAAAAATTTGTTCAGGCTCAAATTTACTTTTAGCGGTTTGACTATTGATTTCTTTCTGTGTTCAGTTCATTTCCTTTATTAAACGGAAGGCAAACTCCACTATCAAATAGCAAAAATGTGTAAAGGTCACGAAAAACGTGATCGACTTCTAATTTCGAAAATGAAACTTAAGTTCAGATTTTCTAGCAAAATAAAAATTTTACTCATTGATCCAACTTTCAAATCGGAATAATTTTCAGAAAACTTGTCAGTCATAAATTGTTCTAGAAATTCCTAGAGCCTGAAGGCCATATATTTTTTTCTTGGAAATTCGAAAGTTTTTCAAAAACCAAGTCAAACGAGTTCACAGAAAAGGAATTGTTTAGATTGCAAAGTAGCCAGTGAAGGCAGAAGTGGAGGCTTTTCTGGCTCCAGTGGCAGTTTTGTTAGTGCAGTGCAGAGTGCACCCAAGAACAGACAGAGTGCTCTCTCTAGATTCAGCCAGCCACTCAGCAGGTTAGAAGACTGCAACGCAAACATGTGCAAACAACGCTCTAATAAAGAATATTGTCATTGGTTTTTCAGTTCCTGGGGTAATACATTACCATTCAGAAATAACGTTCAATTATGGTTGTTCCAAATTTAGTTTACGCGGGCGATGTGGACGAAAACGAAATACATCATTTTCATTTTACCATGCAAAACAATATTTCAGTTTAGAAATTACTACTTGATTGTTTTAAGACCTGACTCGCCGCCTTCCCGATTTCACCAAGACCATTCAGCATACCCCCCACCTGTCCCTAAGTCTACTTCGGCATACTCCTCGGAGAGCTCTGAGTCGTGGGGTCGAGGAGGAACAGGGAGTGTGCCGTCTTCCTCGGTAGCCTACGGAACTCCTTCTTCACGCGAGGCTCCCATGTCCAAATACCAAGCAGAAATTCAAAAGGAGAGACCTTTTGACTGTCTTGTCATTAGCAGTGACAAATCTCTACGGTGAGAGAATCAAAACAAACAATTTGTATTTAGTGTCCGTTTTGCATTCAATTCATTTTTGATAGGCATTAATGAAGCATGTTCAATTTCTTTTGTTTTTAATTTAAATAAGGGAAGTTGTTCTCTTGCTGGGTAACAGAAAATTTGTTGTGCTAGTGATTTTGTGGACTACATAATCGGCTACCTCAAATCCACAGCGGGGCTGTCTTGTCACGTGATCACTTTACCCACCCCCATGTCTCATTGCCCAGCCTATCCCACAGTTGGGACAGGAAGCATGGCTGGTCCTCATCTGCCGCCGGGATCGAGTGTGGACCATTGGGAGGCCAGACGGCTCGTGGGGGATGTTGCGAGGTTGGGTTGTGTGCCGGTGAGTGTGGGTCCGGTGACGTACACAAACAGTGTTCAGAAGTCTCTCTCTGTCAACCTTCACTATGCAACAACTGTAGAAGGTAAAAACTTATTCCCTTATTTTAATCTTCCTGATTCCAGTTATTATGGGACTCCACTTTCTAACGTACAAGAACTAGTCGTTTTGATAAAGCTCAGTTTCATAAGCAAAATCAATATCACTGAAACGTCATTGTGACTCACTTTGCCTAATTTTAATGTTGACCGAATAGTCTAATTATATTTATTAAGTGTCGGAAAGAAGTGAAGAACTTGTTTAGGTCAATTAATTTTTTTTTTTATTTACCTAATGGCAGGGGCGGATCAGGATTTTCTCTAGGGCGGATTTTTCAAAATTTGACGACGATCTTTTCTTAAGGTCGATCAAATTGATTTTCCGAGCTCTCCTAAAGCACTAAAAAGACCCTGTTTTGGCCAATTTTTCTGCGCCTCAAGCAAATTTTTGAAAAAACAGGTTTAAAAAAAGCCGTTTTTGTGCACTTTTTGGAAAATTTTGACAAAAAAATGCGTTTTTTGGCGCGCGCTTCCGTCAAAAATAGTATATATTGGCGCCCAAAGAGCCTTTAGAAAAAATTTAGGGTCCGTCAGCCAAAAATAGATTTCTTAAAAAGTACCAAAGGGGGGACCCTTTGGGTCGGCAGGGGGTCAAATCCCCCCTTCCAAATTCGCACCTGCCTAATGGTTAAACTTTCTGAATTTGACTTAATCTCATAAAGTATTTTCGAAAATCAAAGAGCTTTAAGGAAGATTTGATATTTTTCCTTTTAAACCTCAAGAAGTTTTTTCTTCGAAACTGAAGAATTTTGTCTGGGATAAAAATCAATCGTTTTTTGGTTTCCGTGTGTCCATTGAAATTTTTTCAAATGTCTGTTGGCTGTCTTACATTAATAGTTAAAAAAGAGCTCGATAGATGTTGTAAGAATGGCGTTAAAGATAGCCTTGAAGAGTTATTTGTGTTATTGTCTCAATTATGATTGTCTGTTCTCATCTCACTTGTTGCCTTTTTGTTTTTCGCCGTGCGCCTGCCTTTTTGCTCGTGCAGAACACCGCCACATGCCTTTGCAGGAAGCATTCCACTTAATCATAACCTCATGTGTCCAGTTCTCTCTCCAGCAACGCTCCCAGCTGGTGTCGCCCAGTGCCCTGGTCGCCTACCCGGCCACCGCACTGTCACCGCACCAATACAAACAGGCTATCAGCAAGTCCAAAGGAAAAAGACGCCTAACTCGCGCCAAAGACGAACAGGTCAGTTAGTTAAAGACTGATAACGGAAGAAACAGTTTTAATTTTATCAATACAAGGAGGAACGAATGAAGTTTATTTAATAGCAGGGTTAGTTAAAAAACATTTTGAAAGAGTTTTTCTTAAGAAAATTTTCATCCGCTGATATCATGAATATATTCATCTCGGACTTCCAAAACGCACTCCATGGCTTTCTTATTTCAGATTGAGTCAATACTTGACCCCCGAACATTGGATGCAAACATTGGCTGCAAACCTTACATTTGCTGACCAAAAAATACGATGTTTTAAATCACACTGGAAGAAACTCCTTGTTTTTAATCTGATTCAACGGTTTTGAAACACTCTGGTTAGGAATAAAGACAATTGCAGGGATGAATATCATTTAAGGGCTCAAAAACATCTTGTCGAAAGCTTCTAATTCTGAGAAAAGTCTAAGTAAATAGATCATTTTAGCTACAAATCTGCATATTTGCTTTTTTCATTGATCAGACTGACTCTACGAGTGACAAACGAGGAGCTGGAAGTATTAGTCGATATAAGCGCCACTACAGAGACCGAGAGAATGATTCGGACTCTCCATCGGCCGCTGAACTGCTCGGAAGCGATGAAAATGGGGGATCGGAACACGACGGCATCGCTCGGAAGATCAAAGACAAACTCGCTCCCCCAACATGCAAGCGACCGGCTAAACTGCACGAGGTAAGGGAACTCATAGTTTTATGACATCAAGTGACTCAAAGGGAGGCGGAAATAACGTTGTACGAAATAACATAGTATGAAATTATGTAGTATCTCGTTGATTAGGAAATATCGTAGTGGGAAATATCGTAGTGTGAAGAGAACTTGATCTTTTGAAATCCATTGCGGTAAATTTGTACTTTTCATACCAATTAGTTTCAATTTGACAATATTTTCACTCTTTTGAAAAATTCAATGAAATGCATAAATTATACAATAATTTACTGGTTAGTTTAAATAAAACGAAAATTTCCCACTACGAAGTTTCACACTACGTTTTTCCGGTAATCGACTCAAAAATGTTGTTAGCATTTTCTTTATAATTTGATGTCCCAAATTGAATCAGCTTTAAGTGATTTTTTTACTTCATATTTCGAAAAAACCTCGTTCTGTAAAACTTTTATTATTATATGTTAATGCTGTTATTATATATTAATAATTCCGCTCCATGATTACTCGAAGGCTTCAAAAAATTTTAATTTAGGTCAATTGTTTGACATATGCGCGCCAATTGTTTTAGTCAGATTGCACCAATAAATTACTTTCAGCTGGGACTGGACTGTATTCTGTTCGGGTTTCAGGTTATCCAGTACATTCTGCAGGCTGTGGAGAAAACAGGGGCGGAGCCAGAAGTGAGTTTGGAGGAAATAGACCAAGCACTCTACACACTCCAACAGGCCAGGGCGGCCAGAGACAGCACCGGTACCACCAATAATAACATCAACAGCCACCACGAGATCAGCAGCATCAGTAGCAATTGCCACAGTGCCAATAATATGCCATCTGCCAATACAATACACGTACAAGGTAAGATGCGAGACACACCAATTCATTCCGAAGTTTATAGCTTGAATGGTTTTGTTAGAGAGTTGCTCCAATATTTACACAAGCATAGCTTGTGTTATAGTATGAACTATCTTTTTTTCCAACCCAAGTCGCAAATATTGTTGCGATAAAAATGTGTTCATTTTGAAAGTGTTCATCTTGATCAATACTAGATATTAAGTACAGCCAACGCTAAGGATATTAACACCGACTATTATTGTTCAGAATTTTGTATTGAAAGTAACGGAATATTTGTGCTCGGGGTGGTTTTTTTTCTTCAGACAAATTTCGACTTTTCAACTAGCCATTTTTGACGGAATTTTTTTAATCATACAGAAGGTATTGTCCTGAGCTTAAATTTGAAAATATATTTCACCTGTGATCATTTGTAAAGTTATGGGGGTTTAAAAATTGCCATTTCAGCTAATTTGGGACAATTAAGGCGCGATATATTTCGCGCTTTTAGCGCGTAAGTGGAGGTTTAACCCTTCTTAGAAATCGTTCCAAATTGGTTGAAGGAAGCTTACTTGCCATAACTGATTTGTTAATGAGAGCGAAATTTATCTTTTTGTGCTTTAAATGGCGTGTGGGGGGATAATTTTTTACAATAAATCTCAAATTTAAAAAAAAACTCATTTTCATTAACATTTAATTGTTCATGTTATTACTGCTCCATAGACTTTGAAAGGCAGTCAGAACATTCAGGGCTTCGCCCTGATACGAGCAGTTTTGTATTACAAGTAGCTTTTTAGCTTCAGGGTATCATTGATCTGTAGCGTAGAGGTAGGGAGGAGACCCGCAACAAAATAAGATGGTTCGAACCTGGGCAGGGTCATATAATTTAATGAACTTTTTCCTATACTAGCTAAAATGCGTCCGCTCTTTAAATTGAGGCATGTGCAATTGATAAATTTCTTTCTTTTTCAAATTGACTGATACTGCTAATGTGGTGTAATTGGCTTGCGTCACTTAAGAAATGTAGTAGACTCAAAGTTTTACTCATTCAGTATTTCTCAGTAGCGTCATCGGTCATATTTTGCTTGTGTATTCGAAGTGCAACTTCGCCTCTGTGTTAGAAAGTTGCTCACTGATGGCTGTTTGGGCAAATTAGATTTTGTTCAATAGCTGTTTGTTATATTCAGGGTGTTTATCCACGTAAAATGTACAACAAATAGAAGTCGTTGAGCAGCGAGTGTTATAGAAACAGTCGACTTTCAATCAATATTCGAGCTGTAATGAGAAATTCTCCTTTATTTTTTACGAGTAATGAACGTAATGAGGACTCTTATATAGGTCTTGGCGATTGTTTTTTTTTCAGGAAAAGTTTTAGATCACGCTCAGTTTTGATTTTTCGCGGTTTGACTTTTGATTTATTTTTAAATTGGACTCCACTATCGGACAGAAAAAATGTTAAGTTTGAAAAAATGTTAACTTTATCGAAATGTTAACTTCAGTTTTGAAAGTGAATTTTGATGTTCAGATTTTCCAGCGGAATTAAAAATTTACATATTGATCAAGTTTTCTCAAATTGGGTTGATTTTATCAAAAAGCACCGGTCTTAGATAGTTCTTGAAATTCAAGCTCTAAGGGCATATATATATTTTTTAAAATTGGAAAGTGGAAGTTTTTTCAAAAATAAGTCCGATTCAGAAACAAGTGTTTTTTTTCCGATTCATTACGATCATTACTCTTTTCCAACTGTCAGTTATCTATCTTCTTATTATTGGAAAATAAACTATTAGAAATGTTTGCTATCTAGACCGACGAAAGGATGAAATTGAGGTACTGAAAGACGCGCGCTGTTTTAATAGAGTAGGAAATTTAAGATCATTTATCCCCGAGGAGAAAGACTAACATACAAACTTATCAGTTGTTTTACGGAGAACTGCTGTTGGGCCTGCATAAGAAATACAAGCGTTTTTTTATTGCTTGCCTCCCACGGACAATTTGAAAAAATATTTTCAAGGCAATTGATGCAAAGCTTTGTTTTAAAAATCCAAAAAAGAGATATCGGCTGTTCTGTATTGCGTTTTTTGATGAAAAGCAGTTAAAATGGAAGCAGTTGCATAATGTTCACAAAACATTCATTTGACCTTAATTTACTGCAAAGATCAACGAAAATGAGTCAACATTCGGTTTGGTGGTAAAGCAAGTTCATATTGGGTACGCTTATTCTTCTGCTGATTTTCTATTTTCAAGGCGACATGCACTCTTTTTTGACGTTGTTTAGGCCATACGACGCAGCTGTTGAATTTAGTTGCAACGATTCCCACCAGCAGCACAGAACTTTCGACAGTTAACGTGTCCCAACAAGGACAATGTATCAGTGCATCCGGAGCAACAGCTGTCGCAGTGTCCTCCAACACCAGCTACGTGGGCAGCGCCACCGCCACAGCAGTACTGAATGCCACCGGCACAGCGGTCGCTTATGTAGCCACACCCGCCACTCTAGTCGCCACCTCAACCGCAGATGCACGTGATTTTTTGTTATACCGTAATTGATGTTTTCGCCAAGCGAGTTCTGGTGTAGACTTGAGTTCAAGCTGGTTTAAAAAATTCGTATCTCCATCAAACGATGAATTTTTATTTGCACTGAGTCTTATTTTTTCTTTAGCGAAAAGACTATAAATCACTTCCAGAAAAAAGCATCATTCCTGTTATGCATAATTGATGTGTTGTAGATTGACAGCAGTTCGATTGAGGGCAACGGACCAACCGCTACAGTAGTTCCCTCGGCAGCCGCCTTTCTCCACCCTCAAACAGCAACCACCTACTTGACAACGACGGGACCCCCCACACAGTGTTTCATCCACGATAGCACCACTGGAATACAGTACCACGCGCAACCAGCCAATCCACAGCCACATGCCCATTTGCAAAATAACCAACACAATGGACGGGCATGAATTAAAACCCGATCATTGAAACACTGAAATTAGTTTTGAGCCCAAGTCGAGTAAACTCATTTAATTGCTGAACCCTGTTTTAATTGATTTGGAATGACGTATTAGCCACAAATTATCATTGAAAACGAAGCTTTTGCCTAGTTATGACATATATT
This sequence comes from Symsagittifera roscoffensis, assembly GCF_963678635.1. Lineage (NCBI taxonomy): Eukaryota > Metazoa > Xenacoelomorpha > Acoela > Convolutidae > Symsagittifera > Symsagittifera roscoffensis. Next base: position 66,869,943 of record NC_087062.1, read on the forward strand.
TTGATGTGCATTCTGTGTTGTAAATCATGTTGCAATATACTTGTTCAAATAAAATCTGGAAAAAAGTCAACAAAGCGAGAAAGAAAACCTTAGCAGCTTGAAAAAAGTAGTTAGACTTACTGATAATATGAGACAGAGGCAAAAAATTTCAGTGAAACAATTACTTCAAAAATTTCGGGCAAAATTCTCCTAAAATTTTTGATTTGGTCAGAAAATTATGAAGTTACTAAACAAATTCAATTTCACTTAGATATTTCTTCTTTTTCGAAGGCTTTAGTGATATCTGTTCAATTCTCAATCCTATGGATAATTTTTTCCTACAATTAGTTGTTTGTTAGAGACAAACAGGGCATATTGTCTGGGAAAATGAGAACTACCTGATTTTGGTATCAGATTTACACTTTTCTGAAAGCATCATATTTAAAAAAATAAAATTTCATTTGTTTCTAATTTGAGCAATTAGTTTTACGAGCTCCCAAAATCTCCAGAAAAGAGCCGTTTGTGTATCTGTGGCTACCACTAGACAATCTAAGGCTTAAACAATTTTTAAGAGTTAATGAACGAACTGAAGACTCTTATATGGGTCTTGATGATTCAGTTTTTTTTTCAGGAAAAAGTCTGAAAAAGCTCTAATAACGACAAATTGATCAAACAAATTGAATCCAGGTTTTTATTAGACCGAGTTCATACCGAGTTCACACTTATTTTCGAATTTCATACTTTTAAACTTTGTGGCTGGATTATTTTGTGCGACTTTTTATTCGGCTATCCTTGTTATTTTGTCTCATCCTAAAGCGGGTGGGAATGAACTACGGTGATATGTTCTTTTTTTTCAAACTTGACTTTTATACTGACTTACGTATCTACTTCTGCTGCTAATTTGAACTGGTTTAATTTTGAAGCTATTAATAAGTGATTTTGATAGTTTAACAATGAATTCTGATACCGTTTTTGAATTCAAATAAACTAATCTGAAAATAGCGAAAAATTAACAAAAAAAGTTGTTCTTGATGTTTTTGTTCCGACAATTGAAAATGGTAAAGAAGATTGAAATCGGGTCATTCGGTCTTTTTTGTTCATTTATTTTACACACAAAATCAGGTATCACAATTAGCGATTGGTAAATGTCGCTTGATATGTCATATTAAAGCATTTTCAGCCGTAATTCGAACGACATAAAAAAGTTTTCAAAAAATTACTGTTCGAAAAAAAACAGGTATTATGAAAATGTATGGGATTGGGTTTTTTTATTTTTAATTTTTCTTGAAAACTACTTTCGCAAATCTGAGATTTTACTTTCGATAAAGAGAAAGGGTTGAGAAAAGCTCCTCTGCAGAAGCAATTTTGCCCCTATTTTTTGCATAAAAAGTTATGACCCCGGGAAATGTCCCACTTTCAATTTTTCGACCATTTTTCGAAAATTTTAATTTTCTAGAAAACTACCCTCCCAATTCTAAGATTTTTGTTTCAGTCCAAAAGACGGGTTGTGCTAAGCTCCCCTGCATAAACGGCTATGCCCAAGTTTTTCTCTCACAAAAAGTTACGACCCTCGGAAAAGTCAATTTCACTAATTTTTGACCGTTTTTTGAAATGTTTTGACTTTTCTCAAAAACAGCCCTCCTAATTCTGAGACTTTAGTTTCAATCGAAATGACAGGTTGTGAGAAGCTCTTCTTCAGAAACTATTACGCCCCTGCTGTTTTACCTAAAAAATTATGACCCTCGGAAAAGTCAAATGCACTATTTTTTGGCCGTTTTTTGAAACTTTTTGACTTTTCTCAAAAACTGCCCTCCCAATTCTGAGACTTAAGTTTCAATAGAAAGGACGGGTTGTGAGAAGCTCTTTTGCATAAGCGGTTACGCCCAAGTTTTTATACTAATCACCCTCGGAAACTACCTTAAGGAAACTACACTCCCAACTCTGAGGTTTTAGTTTCCATCGAAAATACGGGGTGTGAGCAGCTCCCCTGCAGAAGCGATTACGCTCCTATTGTTTTATACAGGAAATTATGACCCTCGGAAATGAAAAATTTTCGACTTTTCGACCGTTTTTTGAAATCTTCTAATCTTCTGAGATTTTAGTTTCAATCGAAAGGACTTGTTGTGAGAGCTCCTCTGCAGAAGCGATTACGCCCTATTCTTTTACACAAACAGTTATGACCCTCGGAAAATTCAATTTCACGATTTTTTGACCGTTTTTTCAAACTTTTTTGACTTTTCTCAAAACCTACCTCCCAATTCTGAGACTTTAGTTTCAATCAAAAGGACGGTTTATTAGAAACTCTTATGCATACACAAAAATTAAAAGTTTCAAAAAAAGTCAAAACACTGATAATTTGACTTTTATGAGGATCATCATAAAAGTGCAATTATCAATGTTTTGACTTCTTTTTGAAACTTTTAGAAAATTTGAGATTTTAGTTTCAATCGGAAGGAAGAGTTGTGAGAGTTCCTCTGCAGAAGCTATTACGCCCTGTTTTTTTACCCAAAAAGTTATGACCCTCGGAAATGTAAAAATTTCGACTTTTTTAAACCGATTTTGACTTTTTAGCTATTCTCGAAAACTACCCACCCAAATCTAATGAGCAACACTTTAAGCATCCTTCAACCTAAAAAGCTCTTGTAATCATTCCAATATTTAAAATAACTGAAGTAATTGATGAAAATAACAGATTTTGAAGTCATTAAATTCGGATTTACTTTTCTCTGCTATAGGTCTACTTTTGAAATTACCCTTGTCCTTCCGCATCAGTACAAAAATTTAAAAACTATCAAACAAGTGTTTCCGGCTTTAGCTGGCCTCTATTTGTCGCATTGCCAAACTTTGAAGTTTTTTAGAAGAGTTTTTTTGAAATTTTGAGCAAGTACAGCAATTGAGTAAGGTTCGTTATAGAAAAACTGTTTATATAGCCTGAGAAAACTTGAATATACCTTCAAGAAAACTCGTTTTTGCGCTCATTTAGCAATTAAAGTTGTTATACATTTTTTATTTGTTTTTTTGTTTGTTATTTGTTTTTGAAAACAAACGTTATCAATTATGTGTAATTCACTAATTTTGTAGGCGTTCTCATCACCTCGCGCGCAAAAAATGACAACAAGGTACTGGAAAAAGAAAGGCTATCCTTGCCTTGTTTTGTATATGCTTATAACATTTTTCGTGCTAACAACATTGTGATACGGCAACGGGAGGTTCTTTTTGTTCCGACCATTGGAAATGGGGGGGGGGGGGGACTTTGTATTTGGGAGTGTTTCAGTTTTTTCCACACAAAATCAAGCACCACAAATATTCATTTGAACAAGTCGAGTGTTATATTTTATATAACTTATTTCAGTCGTAAATTGAACGACATTGAAAAATTTCCAAAAATTGTTCCCAGTGCTGAGAAAAACAGGTTTGAAAACCTGTCTAATTTCCAGCGAAAAAAGTTCTAACGTCTAATTTGTAACAATTTTATAATTGTTAGTTTAAACTTAAATTAGGAAACTAACTATTACAAAGTTTTTCTAATTTAAAATAAGTTATCGAAAACTCCTTCTTGTTGATTGTAAGAACAAAAAAATTCTGAAAAAAAGTTTGAAAAAGTTTTCGAAAAAGTTTTTGATTTGTTTTTAATTTTTATTTGCTGCTTTTGAATGAACCTAATTTACTTTTAATATCAAAATTGTAGGCTATCATTGTTTGTAGTTTTGTAACAATATGGTGGGAACATTCTGTGCTACTTGCACAGAAACCGGCTATCCTTACTATTTTTTGATATTGCCTTTTATAATTGAGCTAACATATGCAACTTATATAAAACCAAAATTCCTGAGTAAAATCATTAAATAACATTAGCCCGAAATTTTCAATCTGGGTAATGTTTATCCGAAAAATAATCAATTGAAAAAATTGAGAAATTCTAAGAGCTTCAAGACGAACTAATTGTTTGTTAAATTTGTTCAAATTTTATCGTTTGTTACATTTCAGCCTTTAGGGGACCTGGCGTCATTTACTTTTGATATTATTATGTACTTAATGCTATATGACAATGACTTTTAAGCTGAATTTCTCGAAAACTTGATATAAAGAAAAATTATATCAAGTTTGTTTTTTAAGTTACCCTGACTTCCTTAAGACGTATGGAAATACGTCGGCTATGATATTTTGATGTGCCCACTGCTTAGAATGAAACTAAATTGGTGTGTCATGCTATAGAAAATCAGTATATTAGAAAAACAGAAATGATTGTTCCCGGAAAGGGATGGAAATTCTGCTTTGTCTTAGAGAAAACTCCTTGTCTGAGGTTCCGAAGGCATCTATTCCAACTTCACAATTTGAAAAGGTTAATAATTGTATTTATTTTACGTTGGAAAAACAAACAATTGACATTAAAAGTGAAATACATATACTTACTTACCTTCTTATCGTGAAACGCGAAAGTTTTGATTGTATTGTTCTTACTTTTCATGGCGATCATCAAAAATGATCGCATATTTTTGTCTTTGGGCTAATTATTTAATAGCAAAAAAAGATCTAAAAGCAAATGGCAGATAAGTTAGAGTGAATACTGATAATTAAACTCTTCCAGTCGTGTTTTTGAGCAGCAATGAAAACACTAAAATTAATCAGTGTTGAGTAAATTGGCCGTTGATTTTTTGGGCGGGTTCGGACGCTCTTTCCCCAAGGATTCGATCCCCTGCCGACCCAAAGGGTCTCCCCTTTGAACTATTTTCAGATATCCATTTTTGGCTGACCGACCTTAAAACTTTTCCAAAGGCGCCTTTGGCGCCAATATATACTTATTTTAAGGGGGGAGCGCGCGCCGAAAAAAACGCAATTTTTCGTTAAAATTTTTCCTAAAGTTGCCCAAAAACGCCTTTTTGGCCTGTTTTTTTAAAGTTTAACCTGCGTCGCTGAAAACTTGGCAAAAACAAGGACTTTTTAGTGCTTTGGGAGAGCTCGGAAAACCAATTTGGTCGACTTAAAAAAAAAGGCGTCAAAACTTCAAAAATGATTTGAAAATCCGCCCCCTCAAGAAAATCCTAGATCCCTGCTTGATTGAAATGATTATAAACAGGTAAAGTTGATTAAAAGAATGCTTACAATCAGCAAAAAGATTAAGTCGTGTCAGCAAACAATAAAAAAAATTTTATGAGTAAAACAATCCACCACGGCATTGTTGATTATTTTTTGTTCGAACGCAAATTGAAATTTTTGTAGTGGTTAAAGTGAAGGGCACTATTATAGTTTTCTTTTGCAAAAAGGTGCGAGCATAGAGCACATCTGACATGCTTTTTTTCTTCCAATTTCTTCGGTTTCACTTATTGTTTCGACCACCTAATAGGAGAAAGTAATTGTATCTTTAGCCTTTTTTGGAACCTAAGTTACAGCAGTGGAACCAGTTCTAAACTAGAATTTATAATTGGTTATAAATATTATTCTCTAACTCTATAAAATATTCTTAACTAACCAATCGTATTCCATAACTAACATTTACACTTAATTGTAAGTGCTGAAACTACTCGTAGGTTCAGCACCAGAGCAATTTGAATTAAACTTAGAATACAGTTATTCTCCTTCTGGAAACTAACTCGCATAAACCAGTATACACTAGATCTGTTGAGACTAGGAGATATAAAAGAAAGATTAAGATCGGTATTAGTTTAAGAAGTTGGACGAATATATCCGGCCGAAAATAAGATAGCGTGACGAGCAGACGGTGTATCTTATCTGAAATTACTCTATTAGTATAGTAAAACATATATAATTCATCTGGTGCGACCAAAAGTCTCGAACATGACCTTAACTAACTTATATTTAGAAAAAAATAGAATTTAGAATAAGACAATTGCAAAATTGCAAAAATGTAACATGGAATAGACAATTTACTAGAAATGTCTCTCCGACTCAATAGATCACCGCCAGTTTTCCCAACAATACGAGAAATACCAGGTATTGCAAGAAGACCAAGGACAAGGCACGATCTACAATTAGGAAGATATCTACCATTTGATTTCATGATATACGACGGAAACCGGAACAAACCTATGTATTTAGGATCATTTCCGCAGTAAATTTAAACTTTTATTCAATGACATAAGATTTGAAAATATTCTTCGGTAATCTTATTGTTGCAAAAGCTACTATTTATACAATAACGGCTGATACAAACATCACAAGTCGTTCCCTCCAAAAATCTGCAGTAAATTAAAACATTTTGAATAAAATAGTTTATTGAATAAAATTACAAAAATTCGTTAAAACAAAAAATCATCGTTAGTTTTAATAATCCATCAAATCATTTCTTCATCCCAGCTTCATCATCTAAAAAATAACAGCACATTACACAAAACTAACTTCATCCTAAACTTTAATCTTAAACTTTCCACACTTAAACCTTTACATTAAACTTTATCAAGGCTTATCCTTGTTTTCTCTTAAATTTATCTCAACTTAAAAAACAGATCATCAAGGCTTTCCTTGGATCTTTAAACAGTCACTTAAATTAACTTTCTTTACTTTCTGATCATCATGGCTTTTCTTGGATCAAACGGAACAATTTGGTTCCCCCCATATTTTAAAAAGTGTCTAACGACCTCAAACGTCGATTCACTACCCAACCCTTATCAAAGACCCAGGACTAATAGAAACTTTTGAAAAAGCTAGCTATTCTAATGAAGTTAAACAGTGAAGAACTTCGGTTACTCATTCTTCACTTGATTCCCTTCCTCTTAGATGACCCAGGCTAAAACACTTAAGCCTAATAAGTTATAAAATACTACCTAACGATCTACTTGCGTTCTAATTATACCTGAACCTTGTGGATTGATTTACTATTCTCCAACCCTTGATCACAAATCACAACCCCTAAGTAAGATTAGGTAAGTCTATCTCAAACTAGAACTAGTCACGAGAAAGTAAAAAAATCATTCTCACGAATCGATATACTACTCTCTCTCTCTCCAACCCGTCAAACCACGGCAACATATGCCACAAGATAAGATAACCAAACAAAAGAACTAACAGTTTAGGAAATTACAAACCTCTAACCCAAAAATATCATCCCTCATCCTAAAGCTGATGTCAAGAGATAATCTAGGTAACAAACAAACAATTGTATTACATAATTGTTTAATTAAAAACGAAAGATACGACCTTGTAATAACACCACACAGACAAACAATAGGATGTATAAGATCAAAACGACAAACACAAAAAAATACAATCATAACAAAACGAAAACAAATTATCAGAAAACGATTTTCAAAACAAAGAAACCTAGTCTCAGAGTCAGACACAAACACAATACGGGAACTTCAATAATTAAGAAAGATTCAATAAGTAAAAATAACCCGATCGACGACCAAATATTTTTTTTCCTACTCAAAAGCCACAACACCATCGTCAATAAAAGGAAAACGCAAAATAAAAAAGTCATATATCAACAAACCAATACGCCTATATAATTGGAATCAACCAATAAGGCATATTGAATGTTACACACTAAAAGTTTTACAATATAAACCATGATCGAGAACGACGCAAATTTTGGCGATAACTCAATACTCCCATTTTTTATAAAACACTAAACGATCCCTCCCGAGGACAAAAACAATTTTGCTATAACTTAATCGTAAATTTATTTGAAAAAGCAATTAACCCATGTAAACCAGAATTCCTTGAAGTACAAATAAAACGACAAATCCTTGATCACTACCTAAAAGATATATGTAAAATCAAATCACACTATGGTATATACAGAATCGAAATCGCATCACCAAAACAAAATCATCAAAAATACCAAATACAAGCAGACGATATAGATATAGAATTCTCGAAAATTTTTACAGACTATATAAAAAATATACAACACCAAAAATCACAAAGAGCAAATTCCATATTCACAAACAATGTATTCTCAATTATTTATAGCTATCTATCTATACTAAAATTGAAAAACTCACCAATTCAAACATCCCGACATACAGCTGTAAGACAAGAAATAAGTTTTTTCTCAAAATTCTTAAGCACAATCCGTGAAGATCTCACTAATAACTAAAAATCACAAAATGTTAGGCACAATCTACAGAAGATACTAGCATGGTTAAAATATGATTATTTTGACCATAATCTTGACCTGATATCAAAAGCAAGAAAAACTTTTCAACCACAAAATTCAGATGCTGAAACTATATTGGCAGGCAAAACATATTATGTTTGGGACCCTGAATGGTCTCATCCATCATTTATTAATATACCAACTGACATCTCAAATCAAGCAATCACTATAATTTCCATCAGCAGAGATTATGTTAGAATAACTCCACTTACTATTGATTCACAATCTATAAACTATAATTCAACATACACAGATAGAGAAAGAAATAGCTTCTACCTTTATTAACCAAGAAAATCTAAATGGAACAAGAAATCTTACACAGCAAGATATCCAAACCCCATCACGTTTCGTAAAAGAAAACATAGTTGAAACAATGCCAACAACAACACGACAAAGCATTTCTCCTATTCACCTAACGCTTACAACTCCAAAAAATAAAAACACAGTATTTCCACAAACAACTATACAATCGACAATGAAACCTTCAGTTTTTCCCAAAAATTCACAAATGGACAACCAAACATTTAGACCAGTAACAATAACAAGACAAACAAATAAGCGAAAGACATCAAACAGAAAAAACTTCTCGGATCATAATTATAACTTTTTCCAAAAATCAAAATCAACAAAATCCCCCAATAATAGTCAAAATCAACCGCAATTGCAAAATCAAAATGTAACACAACAAGCTTTTCAATCAATATTTTTCAACGACCAGCCACCAGCTACACTGGATTGTAGCAAAAATTACCCATTTTTTTATAACAAAATAAAAACATAGCAAACAGACATCAAGTTAGAAATCAACCACATTACTCAGAAGATGAAGAATATTATTATCAAAATCAACGATTTAGCACAAATAATCATCAGAATAACGGAAACATCGATCAACCAGATCCTTTCTATCAAGCAAATCTTTTCGAACCATATACACGAAACGAACAAAAGGCAAACAAGACATCACCTGAACTCATATAATAATAATTTTCAATCACAAAACCCAGTGAACACACAAAATTATCAACCAACTCAAATGCAAAATGAAATTTCATTACCATATTATCTACAACAACATGAAATAACAAAGACTCAACTTACCAATTTTTCTCAAATACCAAATGCCGCAGAATCACTACTAATGACAATGAATCCATACCTTATGGGTGGATCCTCAATATCTTCAAATAAGCCATTAAGGGTATTCACAGGAACAGATCCCGATTATTACGTAGAAGACAATTTAAATGCAGTCAGAGCAAATTTGATTTTAAATATAAGACCTGAACCAGTAAATACACCACTTCATCAAAATTGGATACATAGACGCACAGCTCTAATCCAAACCACACTTGATCGCGCAGCCCAAAAATGGTTTTCAGTTTTACTTAATAATATTCAATCAGATTGCAAAAGATTCACACAAGAAATTTCAAAAATGTTCGACTCCGAAAGAAACAAACAACATCAAAGAGTTTTATGCAATGAAATTCGTAGAATCCCAAACGAAACAATTAAACAACTAGCTGTAAGAATTGGAAAACTAGTTAGAAAAGCATATTCCCTTAATACACATGATTATAAAAATACAAAAATGACAGAATTATTAATGATGTCTCTAACACCTCAAATACGAAAAAAAGTTATAAAAAAGAGAGCATCACATCCATCTTCAGTTCGAGAACCTAATATAGACTTCAGAAAACTAGAACAAGCCGAAATCACTTGGAAATTTGAAGAATCAGAAAATTTAAAACTACAAAAGGTAAATAATATCCAAACCACTACTTCACAAATAAACGGAATCCGAAAGAAACAAACAACATCAAAGAGTTTTATGCAATGAATTTCGTAGAATCCCAAACGAAACAATTAAACAACTAGCAGTAAGAATTGGAAGACTAGTAAGAAAAGCATATTCCCTTAATTCTCATGATTATAAAAACACAAAAATGACAGAATTTTTAATGATGACTCTAACACCTCAATTACGAAAAAAAATTATAAAAAAGAGAGCATCACATCCATCTTCAAATCGAGAACCCGATATAGACTTCAGAAAACTAGTAGAAAAACTAGAACAAGCCGAAATCACTAAGAAATTTGAAGAAACAGAAAATTTAAAAGTACAATAGGTAAATAATATCCAAACCACTACTTCACAAATAAACGGAATCCGAAAGAAACAAACAACATCAAAGAGTTTTATGCAATGAATTTCGTAGAATCTCAAACGAAACAATTAAACAACTAGCAGTAAGAATTGGAACACTAGTAAGAAAAGCATATTCCCATAATTCTCATGATTATAAAAACACAAAAAAGACAAAATTTTTAATGATGACTTTGACACCTCAATTACAAAAAATAGCTATAAAAAAGAGAACATCGCATCCATCTTCAGTTCGAGAACCCAATATAGACTTCAGAAAACTAGTAGAAAAACTAGAACAATCCGAAATCACTATGAAATTCGAAGAAACAGAAAATTTAAAAGTACAATAGGTAAATGATATCCAAACCACTACTTTACAAATAAACAATATTCATTACTCTGACACTGAACTAGCTGAAAACTTCACTCAAATATTAAATATCAACGAGAAAAATCCAAACTTTAAAGGCGAACCATCATTTAAAAAAATGGTGTAACTATTGCCATAGATATGGACACAGCATTGTTGAATGTAGACAAAAACAACAAGATAATCAAAACAAACCACAAAAACACAGAGAACCAAACAAATCATTTTATCAATACAGAAATTTTAATGATGACTCTTACACCTCAATTACGAAAAATAGCTGTAAAAAAGAGAGCATCACATCCATCTTCAGTTCGAGAACCCGATATAGACTTCAGAAAACTATTAGAAAAACTAGAACAATCCGAAATCACTATGAAATTCGAAGAAACAGAAAATTTAAAAGTACAATAGGTAAATGATATCCAAACCACTACTTTACAAATAAACAATATTCATTACTCTGACACTGAACTAGCTGAAAACTTCACTCAAATATTAAATATCAACGAGAAAAATCCAAACTTTAAAGGCGAACCATCATTTAAAAAAATGGTGTAACTATTGCCATAGATATGGACACAGCATTGCTGAATGTAGACAAAAACAACAAGATAATCAAAACAAACCACAAAAACACAGAGAACCAAACAAATCATTTTATCAATACAGAAATTTTAATGATGACTCTTACACCTCAATTACGAAAAATAGCTGTAAAAAAGAGAGCATCACATCCATCTTCAGTTCGAGAACCCGATATAGACTTCAGAAAACTATTAGAAAAACTAGTACAAGCCGAAACAACTTTGAAATTTGAAGAAAAAGAAAATTTAAAAATACAATAGGTAAATAATATTCAAACCACTACTTCACAAATAAACGGAATTCGAAAGATACAAACAGCATCAAAGAATTTTATGCAATGAATTTCGTAGAATCCCAAACTAAACAATTAAACAACTAGGAGTAAGAATTGGAACACTAGTAAGAAAAGCATATTCCCTTAATACACATGATTATAAAAATACAAAAATGATAAAAGTTTTAATGATGACTTTAACACCTCAATTACAAAAAATAGCTATAAAAAGAGAGTATCATATCCATCTTCAGTTCGAGAACCCAATATAGACTTCAGAAAACTAGTAGAAAAACTAGAACAAGCCAAAATCACTATGAAATTCGAAAAAACAGAAAATTTAAAAGTATAAAAGGTAAATGATATCCAAACCACTACTTCACAAATAAACAATATTCATTACTCTGACACTGAACTAGCTGAAAACTTCACTCAAATATTAAATATCTACAAGAAAAATTCAAACTTTAAAGGCGAACCATCATTAAAAAAATGGTGTAACTATTGCCATAGATACGGACACAGCATTGCTGAATGTAGACAAAAACAACAAGATAATCAAAACAAACCACAAAAACACAGAGAACCAAACAAATCATTTTTTTAATACAGAAATTTTAATGATGACTCTTACACCTCAATTACGAAAAATAGCTATAAAAAGAGAGCATCACATCCATCTTCAGTTCGAGAACCCGATATAGACTTCAGAAAACTAGTAGAAAAACTAGAACAAGCCGAAACAACTAAGAAATTTGAAGAAACAGAACATTTAAAAGTACAATAGGTAAATAATATTCAAACCACTACTTCACAATTAAACAATATTCATGACTCTGACACTGAACTAGCTGAAAACTTCACTCAAATATTAAATATCTACAAGATTAATAATTCGAAAGAAACAGAAAACTTAAAAGTACAATAGGTAAATGATATCCAAACCACGTCTTCACAAATAAACAATATTCATTACTCTGACACTGAACTAGCTGAAAACTTCACTCAAATATTAAATATCTACGAGAAAAAGCCAAATTTTAAAGGCGAACCATCATTCAAAAAATGGTGTAACTATTGCCATAGATACGGACACAGCATTGCTGAATGTAGACAAAAACAGCAAGATAATCAAAACAAACCACAAAAACACAGAGAACCAAACAAATCAATTTATCAATACAGAAATTTTAATGATGACTCTTACACCTCAATTACAAAAAAAGCTATAAAAAAGAGAGCATCACATCCATCTTCAGTTCGAGAACCCGATATAGACTTCAGAAAACGAGTAGAAAAACTAGAACAAGCCGAAACAACTATGAAATTTGAAGAAACAGAAAATTTAAAAGTACAATAGGTAAATAATATTCAAACCACTACTTCACAAATAAACGGAATTCGAAAGAAACAAACAGCATCAAAGGGTTTTATGCAATGATTTTCGTAGAATCCCAAACTAAACAATTAAACAACTAGGAGTAAGAATTGGAACAATAGTAAGAAAAGCATATTCCCTTAATACACATGATTACAAAAATACAAAAATGACAAAAGTTTTAGTGATGACTTTAACACCTCAATTACAAAAATTAGCTATAAAAAAGAGAGTATCACATCCATCTTCAGTTCGAGAACCCAATATAGACTTCAGAAAACTAGTAGAAAAACTAGAACAAGCCGAAATCACTATGAAATTCGAAGAAACAGAAAATTTAAAAGTACAAAAGGTAAATGATATCCAAACCACTACTTCACAAATAAACAATATTCATTACTCTGACACTGAACTAGCTGAAAACTTCACTCAAATATTAAATATCTACAAGAAAAATCCAAACTTTAAAGGCGAACCATCATTCAAAAAATGGTGTAACTATTACCATAGATACGGACACAGCATTGCTGAATGTAGACAAAAACAACAAGATAATCAAAACAAACCACAAAAACACAGAGAACCAAACAAATCATTTTATCAATACAGAAATTTTAATGATGACTCTAACACCTCAATTACGAAAAAAAGCTATAAAAAAGAGAGCATCACATCCATCTTCAGTTCGAGAACCCGATATAGACTTCAGAAACCTAGTAGAAAAACTAGAACAAGCCGAAATCACTATGAAATTTGAGGAAACATAAAATTTAAAAGTACAATAGGTAAATGATATCCAAACCACTACTTCACAAATAAACAATATTCATTACTCTGACACTGAACTAGCTGAAAACTTCACTCAAATATTAAATATCTACGAGATAATCCAAACCTTAAAGACGAATCATCATTCAAAAATTGGTGTAACTATTGCCATAGATACGGACACAGCATTGCTGAATGTAGACAAAACAACAAGATAATCAAAACAAAACACAAAAACACAGAGAACCAAACAAATCATTTTATCATTACAGAAATTTTAATGATGACTCTTACACCTCAATTACGAAAAATAGCTTAAAAAAAGAGAGCATTACATCTATCTTCAGTTCGAGAACCCAATATAGACTTCAGAAAACTAGTAGAAAGACTAGAACAAGCCGAAATCACTATGAAATTCAAGGAAACAGAAAATTTAAAAGTACAATAGGTAAATAATATCCAAACCACTACTTCACAAATAAACGGAATCCGAAAGAAACAAACAACATCAAAGAGTTTTATGCAATGAAATTCGTGGAATCCCAAACGAAACAATTAAACAACTAGCTGTAAGAATTGGAACACTAGTTAGAAAAGCTTATTCCCTTAATACACATGATTATAAAAACACAAAAATGACAGAATTTTTAATGATGACTCTAACACCTCAATTACGAAAAAAAGTTATAAAAAAGAGACATCACATCCATCTTCAGTTCGAGAACCCGATATAGACTTCAGAAAACTAGTAGAAAAACTAGAACAAGCCGAAATCACTATGAAATTTGAAGAAACAAAAAATTTAAAAGTACAACAGGTAAATAATATCCAAACCACTACTTCACAAATAAACGGAATCCGAAAGAAACAAACAACATCAAAGAGTTTTATGCAATGAAATTCGTGGAATCCCAAACGAAACAATTAAACAATTAGCTGTAAGAATAAGAACTCTAGTAAGAAAAGCATATTCCCTCAATACACATGATTGTAAAAACACAAAAATGACAGAATTTTTAATGATGACTCTAACACCTCAATTACAAAAAATAGCTATAAAAAAGAGAGCATCACATCCATCTTCAGTTCGATAACCCAATATAGACTTCAGAAAACTAGTAGAAAAACTAGAACAAGCCGAAATCACTATGAAATTCGAACAAACAGAAAATTTAAAAGTACAATAGGTAAATGATATCCAAACCACTACTTCACAAATAAACAATATTCATTACTCTGACACTGAACTAGCTGAAAACTTTACTCAAATATTAAATATCTACGAGAAAAATCCAAACTTTAAAGGCAAACCATCATTCAAAAAATGGTGTAACTATTGCCATAGATACAGACACAGCATTGCTGAATGTAGACAAAAACAATAAGATAATCAAAACAAACCACAAAAACACAGAGAACCAAACAGATCATTTTATCAATACAGAAATTTTAATGATGACTCTTACACCTCAATTGCGAAAAATAGCTGTAAAAAGAGAGCATCACATCCATCCTCAGTTCGAGAACCCGATATAGATTTCAGAAAACTAGTAGAAAAACTAGAACAAGCCGAAATCACTACGAAATTTGAGGAAACAGAAAATTTAAAAGTACAATAGGTAAATAATATCCAAACCACTACTTCACAAATAAACGGAATCCGAAAGAAACAAACAACATCAAAGAGTTTTATGCAATGAAATTCGTAGAATCCCAAGCGAAACAATTAAACAACTAGGAGTAAGAATTGGAACACTAGTAAGAAAAGCATATTCCCTTAATACACATGATTATAAAAATACAAAAATGACAGATATTTTAATGATGACTCTAACACCTCAATTACAAAAAATAGCTTAAAAAAAGAGAGCATAACATCTATCTTCAGTTTGAGAACCCAATATAGACTTCAGAAAACTAGTAGAAAAACTAGAACAAGCCGAAATCACCATGAAATTCGAAGAAACAGAAAATTTAAAAGTACAATAGGTAAATGATATCCAAACCACTACTTCACAAATAAACAATATTCATTACTCTGACACTGAACTAGCTGAAAACGTCACTCAAATATTAAATATCCACGAGAAAAACAGAAACTTTAAAGGCGAACCATCATTCAAAAAATGGTTTAACTATTGCCATAGATACGGACACAGCATTGCTGAATGTAGACAAAAACAACAAGATAATCAAAACAAACCACAAAAACACAGAGAACCAAACAAATCATTTTATCAATACAGAAATTTTAATGATGACTCTTACACCTCAATTACGAAAAATAGCTATAAAAAGAGAGCATCACATCCATCTTCAGTTCGAGAACCCGATATAGACTTCAGAAAACTAGTAGAAAAACTAGAACAAGCCGAAATCACTATGAAATTTGAGGAAACAGAAAATTTAAAAGTACAATAGGTAAATGACATCCAAACCACTACTTCACAAATAAACAATATTCATTACTCTGACACTGAACTAGCTGAAAACTTCACTCAAATATTAAATATCTACGAGAAAAATCCAAACTTTAAAGGCGAACCATCATTCAAAAAATGGTGTAACTATTGCCATAGATACGGACACAGCATTGCTGAATGTAGACAAAAACATTAAGATAATCAAAACAAACCACAAAAACACAGAGAACCAAACAAATCAATTTATCATTACAGAAATTTTAATGATGACTCTTACACCTCAATTACGAAAAATAGCTAAAAAAAAGAGAGCATCACAACTATCTTCAGTTCGAGAACCCAATATAGACTTCAGAAAACTAGTAGAAAAACTAGAACAAGCCGGAATCACTATGAAATTTGAGGAAACAGAAAATTTAAAAGTACAATAGGTAAATACTATCCAAACCACTACTTCACAAATAAACGGAATCCGAAAGAAACAAACAACATCAAAGAGTTTTATGCAATGAAATTCGTAGAATCCCAAACGAAACAATTAAACAACTAGCTGTAAGAATTGGAACACTAGTAAGAAAAGCATATTCCCTTAATACACATGATTATAAAAACACAAAAATGACAGAATTTTTAATGATGACTCTAACACCTCAATTACGAAGAAAAAAATTATAAAAAAGAGAGCATCACATCCATCTTCAGTTCGAGAACCCGATATAGACTTCAGAAAACTAGTAGAAAAAGTAGAACAAGCCAAAATCACTATGAAATTTGAAGAAACAGAAAATTTAAAAGCACAATAGGTAAATAATATCCAAACCACTACTTCACAAATAAACGGAATCCGAAAGAAACAAACAACATCAAGGAGTTTTTTGCAATGAATTTCGTGGAATCTCAAAAGAAACAATTAAATAACTAGCAGTAAGAATTGGAACACTAGTAAGAAAAGCATATTCCCTTAACTCTCATGAGTATAAAAATACAAAAATTACAAAATTTTTAATGATGACTTTAACACCTCAATTACAAAAAATAGCTATAAAAAAGAGAGCATCACATCCATCTTCAGTTCGAGAACCCAATATAGACTTCAGAAAACTAGTAGAAAATCTAGAACAAGCGCCGAAATCACTATGAAATTCGAAGAAACAGAAAACTTAAAAGTACAATAGGTAAATGATATCCAAACCACTTCTTCACAAATAAACAATATCCATTACTCTGACACTGAACTAGCTGAAAACTTCACTCAAATATTAAATATCTACGATCTGCCATAGATACGGACACAGCATTGCTGAATGTAGACAAAAACAACAAGATAATCAAAACAAACCACAAAAACACAGAGAACCAAACAAATCATATTATCATTACAGAAATTTTAATGATGACTCTTACACCTCAATTACGAAAAATAGCTATAAAAAGAGAGCATCACATCCATCTTCAGTTCGAGAACCCGATATAGACTTCAGAAAACTAGTAGAAAAACTAGAACAAGCCGAAATCACTACGAAATTTGAGGAAACAGAAAATTTAAAAGTACAATAGGTAAATAATATCCAAACCACTATGTTCATAAATAAACGGAATCCGACAGAAACAAACAACATCAAAGAGTTTTATGCAATGAAATTCGTAGAATCCCAAGCGAAAAAATTAAACAACTAGGAGTAAGAATTGGAACACTAGTAAGAAAAGCATATTCCCTTAATACACATGATTATAAAAATACAAAAGTGACAAAAGTTTTAATGATGACTTTAACACCTCAATTACAAAAAATAGCTATAAAAAAGAGAGCATCACATCCATCTTCAGTTCGAGAACCCAATATAGACTTCAGAAAACTAATAGAAAAACTAGAACAAGCCGGAATCACTATGAAATTTGAGGAAACAGAAAATTAAAAGTACAATAGGTAAATAATATCCAAACCACTACTTCACAAATAAACGGAATCCGAAAGAAACAAACAACATCAAAGAGTTTTATGCAATGAATTTCGTAGAATCCCAAACGAAACAATTAAACAACTAGCTGTAAGAATTGGAACACTAGTAAGAGAAGCATATTCCCTTAATACACATGATTATAAAAAAACAAAAATGACAGAATTTTTAATGATGACTCTAACACCTCAATTACGAAGAAAAAATTATAAAAAAGAGAGCATCACATCCATCTTCAGTTCGAGAACCCGATATAGACTTCAGAAAACTAGTAGAAAAAGTAGAACAAGCCGAAATCACTATGAAATTTGAAGAAACAGAAAATTTAAAAGCACAATAGGTAAATAATATCCAAACCACTACTTCACAAAGAAACGGAATCCGAAAGAAACAAACAACATCAAAGAGTTTTTTGCAATGAATTTCGTAGAATCTCAAACGAAACAATTAAATAACTAGCAGTAAGAATTGGAACACTAGTAAGAAAAGCATATTCCCTTAATTTTCATGAGTATAAAAAAACAAAAATGACAAAATTTTAATGATGTCTTTAACACCTCAATTACAAAAAATAGCTATAAAAAAGAGAGCATCACATCCATCTTCAGTTCGAGAACCCAATATAGACTTCAGAAAACTAGTAGAAAATCTAGAACAAGCCGAAATCACTATGAAATTCGAAGAAACAGAAAACTTAAAAGTACAATAGGTAAATGATATCCAAACCACTACTTCACAAATAAACAATATTCATTACTCTGACACTGAACTAGCTGAAAACTTCACTCAAATATTAAATATCTACGAGAAAAATCCAAACTTTAAAGGCGAACCATCATTCAAAAAATGGTGTAACTATTGCCATAGATACGGACACAGCATTGCTGAATGTAGACAAAAATAACAAGATAATCAAAACAAACCACAAAAACACAGAGAACCAAACAAATCATATTATCATTACAGAAATTTTAATGATGACTCTTACACCTCAATTACGAAAAATAGCTATAAAAAGAGAGCATCACATCCATCTTCAGTTCGAGAACCCGATATAGACTTCAGAAAACTAGTAGAAAAACTAGAACAAGCCGAAATCACTACGAAATTTGAGGAAACAGAAAATTTAAAAGTACAATAGGTAAATAATATCCAAACCACTACTTCACAAATAAACGGAATCCGAAAGAAAAAAACAACATAAAAGTGTTTTGTGCAATGAAATTCGTAGAATCCCAAGCGAAACAATTAAACAACTAGGAGTAAGAATTGGAACACTAGTAAGAAAAGCATATTCCCTTAATACACATGATTATAAAAATACAAAAATGACAAAAGTTTTAATGATGACTTTAACACCTCAATTACAAAAAATAGCTATAAAAAAGAGAGCATCACATCCATCTTCAGTTCGAGAACCCAACATAGACTTCAGAAAACTATTAGAAAAACTAGAACAAGCCGGAATCACTATGAAATTTGAGGAAACAGAAAATTTAAAAGTACAATAGGTAAATAATATCCAAACCACTACTTCACAAATAAACGGAATCCGAAAGAAACAAACAACATCAAAGAGTTTTATGCAATGAAATTCGTAGAATACCAAACGAAACAATTAAACAACTAGCTGTAAGAATTGGAACACTAGTAAGAAAAGCATATTCCCTTAATTCTCATGAGTATAAAAATACAAAAATGACAAAAATTTTAATAATGACTTTAACACCTCAATTACAAAAAATAGCTATAAAAAAGAGAGCATCACATCCATCTTCAGTTCGAGAACCCAATATAGACTTCAGAAAACTAGTAGAAAATCCAGAACAAGCCGAAATCACTATGAAATTCGAAGAAACAGAAAACTTAAAAGTACAATAGGTAAATGATATCCAAACCACTACTTCACAAATAAAGAATATTCATTACTCTGACACTGAACTAGCTGGAAACTTCACTCAAATATTAAATATCTACGAGAAAAATCCAAACTTTAAAGGCGAACCATCATTCAAAAAATGGTGTAACTATTGCCATAGATACGGACACAGCATTGCTGAATGTAGACAAAAACAACAAGATAATCAAAACAAACCACAAAAACACAGAGAACCAAACAAATCATATTATCATCACAGAAATTTTAATGATGACTCTTACACCTCAATTACAAAAAATAGCTATAAAAAGAGAGCATCACATCCATCTTCAGTTCGAGAACCCGATATAGACTTCAGAAAACTAGTAGAAAAACTAGAACAAGCCGAAACAACTAAGAAATTTGAAGAAACAGAACATTTAAAAGTACAATAGGTAAATAATATTCAAACCACTACTTCACAATTAAACAATATTCATGACTCTGACACTGAACTAGCTGAAAACTTCACTCAAATATTAAATATCTACAAGATTAATAATTCGAAAGAAACAAATTTTAATTCAAATTAATTCCAAATATTAATTCGAAAGAAACAAACAGCATCAAAGAGGTTTATGCAATGAATTTTGTAGAATCCCAAACTAAACAATTAAACAACTAGGAGTAAGAATTGGAACACTAGTAAGAAAAGCATATTCCCTTAATACACATGATTATAAAAATACAAAAATAACAAAAGTTTTAATGATGACTTTAACACCTAAATTACAAAAAATAGCTATAAAAAAGAGAGCATCACATCCATCTTCAGTTCGAGAACCCAATAGAGACTTCAGAAAACTAGTAGAAAAACTAAAACAAGCCAAAATCACTATGAAATTCGTAGAAACAGAAAAAATAAAAGTACAATAGGTAAATAATATCCAATCCACTACTTCACAAATAAACAATATTCATGACTCTGACACTGAACTAGCTGAAAACTTCACTCAAATATTAAATATCTACAAGAAAAATCCAAACTTTAAAGGCGAACCATCATTCAAAAAATGGTGTAACTATTGCCATAGACACGGACACAGCATTGCTGAATGTAGAAAAAAAAACAAATAATCAAAACAAACCACAAAAACACAGAGAACCAAACAAAATATTTTACCAATACATGAAAAAAGACCTAAACCTACCAAAAAAAAACATTCACAGTAGCAACAGTTCAGGCAAACCACTCCCTGACAATTATTATGTCTCAAGACAACAATCACCCTACCAATACAACTATTGAGGAAGATCTCCGGATCAAAAAAATTCACGAAATTTCTCACATAATAGATATAGTCGATCAAACAGGCAAAACAATCGATATCAAAATAATTTTTCAAGATTAAATTCAAATAGAAGCAATTATTCGAACTTCGTTAAAAACAATTCCCGTTGAAACTCTCGTTATAGATACTATTCAAACGATAGGTCGAGAAACTCCTCATACAAAAGAAACAGAATTTATTCAAATAATAGAAACAGACAGTATCACTTTAACAGATCACGAGACTATTCAAACAACAGATCAAACTACCATAGATCAAATTACAATAACTATAACAATAGATCACGTGACAATTCCCAAAATAGAAATTCGAATTATCAAAATCGACAAAGAAATTTCTCTCAATTACCGCACAGAAATAATACACATTATCAGAATTCACTACAAAACTGTAGACGTAGTACACCTAAACATCAAAAACAAATTAACCAAGTACGATCAACTGAAAAAACTCAATCAGACCCTACCGGTTTTGATAACACAGAAAGCACAGAAAAACATCTAAATCACGTAACTTGCGAATACACAGACGATGAAAGCGAAACAGAAAATAAACTTTCAATAAACATGCTTCAGATTGAAAACGATTACGAAACATCAATAGAATCGAATCATTACCAAAATAATCATGACAATTTCCAAAACCCTGAGAATATTCTTGAAATAAAAGAGAATACTGAACAAGAACTTAAAGGAAGTTCAAGCCCAAACAATATATATCAAAACGCATCAAAGAAAACACAACTACCCAATGAAAAAATGAACAATACCACTTCTTTAAGAATGTTCTAAAAGCAAAAAGTTTCAATCACCAGACCTCGCAATTGATTTATTAATAGACTCAGAAGCAGAATCAGTTTTTATTAACATTCCTACCTGGAATGAAATACAAACCCTGCATCCAAAATTGATACGCTTAAAAACCTCAAGCAAATTAGCCAGAGCACAAGGATCAAGTTTAACAAATTTTGGAAAATCCAACCATTCCTTATTCCTACCCAAACAATGGAACAAAATAAACTCTTAACCAAACCTTTCAAACACACATTCCATATCACAGATATAAAACACAATATTATTGGATCATCATTTATTACCAAATATATCCCTACTATTAATATCTTAAATAGTTAAATACACATAAAAGACAAATACACAAGAACAAAAAACTCATCGCTGACAATTTTTCAAACACTTAATAAACAACCGCCATTTTTCTCAAAATTCTACCTCATATATAACCAAAAAAAACCTGAAACCACTAGCAGGATATGTATTCAACTTTTCAGTGAATCAACTCCATCAATAAAACATGAAACAAAACAAACAACGACTATAAATGTCAGACCTTGAATTCAAGCCAAATCACAAATTTTTCCGAGTAACAATCTCATCCATCAAATGCACGAAAAACACAAACTCAGATATCAATTCATTACATGCATACAATAATTCACTATACAAAATACCATTACCTCTAGGACTTCTAGGTTTTTGCGAAACAAATGCAACAACCTCTCCCACATTAGAAGTATCATATAGAGTAAATAATTTTTTAAAATTTTTAGATGTATGCCAATCAACAATTCTTAATGAAGAATTATCAATTAATAATATAACAAGTGATAACAAACGAAACACAGACTATTTTACAAAAACACCTTATTTTAAACCGACATTCCAAATATCAAAACACACCAACAAAAACTCCACACAATTTTCAATTTTCAACACTCTCAAATTACGCAAAAAGAATTTGAACAGCTAGTCGAACTATGACTAAAATTTCCATTGGTTTACACACGAAAATTATATCAAGTTTGTTTTTTAAGTTACCCTGACTTCCTTAAGACGTATGGAAATACGTCGGCTATGATATTTTGATGTGCCCACTGCTTAGAATGAAACTAAATTGGTGTGTCATGCTATAGAAAATCAGTATATTAGAAAAACAGAAATGATTGTTCCCGGAAAGGGATGGAAATTCTGCTTTGTCTTAGAGAAAACTCCTTGTCTGAGGTTCCGAAGGCATCTATTCCAACTTCACAATTTGAAAAGGTTAATAATTGTATTTATTTTACGTTGGAAAAACAAACAATTGACATTAAAAGTGAAATACATATACTTACTTACCTTCTTATCGTGAAACGCGAAAGTTTTGATTGTATTGTTCTTACTTTTCATGGCGATCATCAAAAATGATCGCATATTTTTGTCTTTGGGCTAATTATTTAATAGCAAAAAAAGATCTAAAAGCAAATGGCAGATAAGTTAGAGTGAATACTGATAATTAAACTCTTCCAGTCGTGTTTTTGAGCAGCAATGAAAACACTAAAATTAATCAGTGTTGAGTAAATTGGCCGTTGATTTTTTGGGCGGGTTCGGACGCTCTTTCCCCAAGGATTCGATCCCCTGCCGACCCAAAGGGTCTCCCCTTTGAACTATTTTCAGATATCCATTTTTGGCTGACCGACCTTAAAACTTTTCCAAAGGCGCCTTTGGCGCCAATATGTACTTATTTTAAGGGGGGAGCGCGCGCCAAAAAAAAAACGCGATTTTTCGTTAAAAATTTCCTAAATTTGCCCAAAAACGCCTTTTTGGCCTGTTTTTTTAAAATTTAACCTGCGGCGCTGAAATTTTTGCAAAAACAGGGACTTTTTAGTGCTTTGGGAGAGCTCGGACAACCAATTTGGTCGACCTAAAAAAAAAGTCGTCAAAACTTCAAAAATGTTTTAAAAATCCGCCCCCTCAAGAAAATCCTAGATCCCTGCTTAATTGAAATGATTATAAACAGGTAAAGTTGATTAAAAGAATGCTTACTATCAGCAAATGATTAAGTCGTGTCAGCAAACAATGAAAAAAACTTTATGAGTAAAACAATCCACCACGGCATTGTTGATTATTTTTTGTTCGAACGCAAATTGAAATTTTTTGTAGTGGTTAAAGTGAAGGGCTCTATTATAGTTTTATTTTGCAAAAAGGTGCGAGCATAGAGCACATCTGAATGTAAAAAGATTGACATGCTTTTTTTCCTCCAATTTTTTTGGTTTCACTTATTGTTTGACCACCTAATAGGAGAAAGTAATTGTATCTGTAGCCTTTTTTGGAACCTAAGTTACTGCAGTGGAACCAGTTCTAAACTAGAATTTATAATTGGTTATAAATATTATTCTCTAATTCTATAAAATATTCTTAACTAACCAATCATATTCCATAACTAACATTTACACTTAATTGTAAGTGCTGAAACTACTCGTAGTTTCAGCACCAGAGCAATTTGAATTAAACTTAGAATACAGTTGTTCTCCTTCTGGAAACTAACTCGCATAAACCAGTATACACTAGATCTGTTGAGACTAGGAGATATAAAAGAAAGATTAAGATCGGTATTAGTTTAAGAAGTTGGACGAATCTATCCGGCCGAAAATAAGAAAGCGTGACGAGCAGACGGTGTATCTTATCTGAAATTACTCTATTAGTATAGTAAAACATATATAATTCATCTGGTGCGACCAAAAGTCTCGAACATGACCTTAACTAACTTATATTTAGAAAAAAATAGAATTTAGAATAAGACAAAAAAGTTGCAAAAATGTAACATGGAATAGACAATTTACTAGAAATGTCTCTCCGACTCAATAGATCACCGCAATTTTCCCAACAATACGAGAAATACCAGGTTAAAAAACAGATGACCAGGCTTTCCTTGGACCTTTAAACAGTCACTTAAATTAACTTTCTTTTTTTTTCTGATCATCATGGCTTTCCTTGGATCAAAAGGAACAATTTTGATCCCCCATATTTTTAAAAGTGTCTAACGACCTCAAACGTCGATTCACTACCCAACCCTTATCAAAGACCCCGGACTAATAGAAACTTTTGAAAAAACTAACTATTCTAGTAAAGTTAAACAGTGAAGAACTTCGGTTACTCATTCTTCACTTGATTCCCTACCTCTTAGATGACCCAGGCTAAAACACTTGAGCCTAATAAGTTATAAAATACTTTCTAACGATCTACTTGCGTTCTAATTATACCTGAACCTTGTGGATTGATTTACTATTCTCCAATCCTTGATCACAAATCACAACCCCTAAGTAAAATTAGGTAAGTCTATCTTAAACTAGAATTAGTCACGAGAAAGTAAAAAAATCATTCTCACGAATCGAAATACTACTCTCTCTCCAACCCGTCTAACCACGGCAACATATGCCCCAAGATAACATAACCAAACAAAAAGCGTAAGAACTAACAGTTTAGGAAATTACAAACCTCTAACCCAAAAATTTCATCCATTATCCTAAAGCTTATGTCAAGAGATAATCTAGGTAACAAACAAATAATTGTATTACATAATTGTTTAATTAAAAACGAAAGATACGACCTTGTAATAACACCACACAGACAAACAATAGGATGTATAAGATCAAAACGACAAACACAAAAAAATACAATCATAACAAAACGAAAACAAATTATCAGAAAACGATTTTCAAAACAAAGAAACCTAGTCTCAGAGTCAGACACAAACACAATACAGGAAGTTTAAGAATTAAAAGATTCAATAAGTAAAAATAACCCGATTGACGACCAAATATATTTTTCCGACTCAGAGGCCACAACACCATCATCAATAACAGGAAAACGCAAAATAAAAAAGTCATATATCAACAAACCAATATGCCTATATAATTGGAATCAACCAAAAAGGCATATTGAATGTCACACACTAAAAGTTTTACAGATCTACAGAAGATACTAGCATGGTTTATTTTTGATTATTTTGACCATAATCTTGACCTGATATCAAAAGCAAGAAAAACTTTCCAACAATCAAATTCAGATGATGAAACTATCTTGGCAGGCAAAACATATTATGTTTGGGACCCTGAATGGTCTCATCCATCATTTTTTAATATATCAACTGACATCTCAAGTCAAGCAATCACTATAATTTCCATCAGCAGAGATTATATTAGAATAACTCCACTTACTATTGATTCACAATCTGTAAACTATAATTCAACATTCACAGATAGAGAAGGAAATAAATTCTACCTTCATTAACCAAGAAAATCTAAATGGAACAAGAAATTTTACACTGCAAGATATCCAAACCCCATCACATTTCGTAAATGAAAACATAGTTGAAACTCCTATTCACCCAACGCTTACAACTCCAAAAAATAAAAACACAGTATTTCCACAAACAACTATACACTCGACAATGAAACTTTCAGTTATTCCAAAAAATTCACAAATGGACTACCAAAAATTTAGACCAGTAACAATAACAAGACAAACAAATAAGCGAAAGACATCAAACAGAAAAAACTTCTCAGATCATAACTATAACTTTTTCCAAAATCCAAATCAACAAAACCCCGCAATAGTAGTCAAAATCAACCGCAATCACAAAATCAAAATGTACCACAACACGCTTTTCAATCAGTATTTTTCAACGACCAGCCACGAGCTACACTGGATTGTAGCAAAAATTACCCATTTTTCCAACAAAATACAAACATAGCAACTAAACATCATGTTAGAAATCAACCACATTACTCAGAGGATGAAGAATATTATTATCAAAATCAACAATTTTTAGCACAAATAACCATCAGAATAACGGGAACATCGATCAACCAGATCCTTTCTATCAAGCAAATCTTTTCGAACCATATACACGAAACGAACAAAGGCAAACAAGACATCACCTGAACCCATATAATAATAATTTTCAATCACAAAACCCAGTGAACACGCAAAATTATCAACCAACTCAAATGCAAAACGAAACTCCTTTACCATATTATCTACAACAACATGAAATAACAAAGACTCAACTTACCAATTTTTCTCAAATACCAAATGCCGCAGAATCACTACTAATGACAATGAATCCATACCTTATGGGTGGATCCTCAATATCTTCAAATAAGCCATTAAGGGTATTCACAGGAACAGATCCCGAATATTACGTAGAAGATAATTTAAATGCAGTCAGAGCAAATTTGATTTTAAATATAAGACCTGAACCAGTAAATACACCACTTCATCAAAATTGGATACATAGACGCACAGCTCTAATCCAAACCACACTTGATCGCGCAGCCCAAAAATGGTTTTCAGTTTTACTTAAAAATATTCAATCAGATTGCAAAAGATTCACACAAGAAATTTCAAAAATCTTCGACTCCGAAAGAAACAAACAACATCAAAGAGTTTTATGCAATGAAATTCGTAGAATCCCAAGCGAAACAATGAAACAACTAGCTGTAAGAATTGGAAAACTAGTAAGAAAAGCATATTCCCTTAATACACATGATTTTAAAAATACAAAAATGACAGAATTTTTAATGATGTCTCTAACACCTCAAATACGAAAAAAATATATAAAAAAGAGAGCATCACATCCATCTTCAGTTCGAGAACCCAATATAGACTTCAGAAAACTAGAACAAACCTAAATCACTTGGAAATTTGAAGAATCAGAAAATTTAAAATTACAATAGGTAATTAATATCCAAACCACTACTTCACAAATAAACGGAATTCGAAAGAAACAAACAACATCAAAGAGTTTTATGCAATGAGTTTCGTAGAATCCCAAACGAAACAATTAAAAAACTAGCAGTAAGAAATGGAACATTAGTAAGAAAAGCCTATTCCTTTAATACACATGATTATAAAAGTACAAAAATGACAAAAATTTTAATGATGACTTTAACACCTCGATTATTAAAAAATAGCTACAAAAAAGATAGCATCAAATCCATCTTCAGTTGGAGAACCCAATATACACTCCAGAAAACTAGTAGAAAAACTAGAACAAGCCGAAATCACTATGAAAGTCGAAGAAACAGAAAAAGTAAAAGTACAATAGGTAAATAATATCCAAACCACTACTTCACAAATAAACAGTATTCATGACTCTGACACTGAACTAGCTGAAAACTTCACCAAAATTTTAAATATCTACGAGAAAAATCCAAACTTTAAAGGCGAACCATCAATTAAAAAAATGGTGTAACTATTGCCATAGATACGGACACAGCATTGCTGAATGTAGACAAAAATAACAAGATAATCAAAACAAACTACAAAAATACAGAGAACCAAACAAATCATTTTACCAATACAGAAATTTTAATGATGACTCTAACACCTCAATTACGAAAAATAGCTATAAAAAAGAGAGCATCACATCCGTCTTTAGTTCGAAAACCCGATATAGACTTCAAAAAAACTAGTAGAAAAACTAGAACAAGCCGAAATCACTATGAAATTTGAAGAAACAGAAAATTTAAAAGTACAATAGGTAAATAATATCCAAACCACTACTTCACAAATAAACGGAATCCGAAAGAAACAAACAACATCAAAAAATTTTATGCAATGAATTTCGTAGAGTCCCAAACGAAACAATTAAACAACTAGCAGTAAGAATTGGAACACTATTAAGAAAAGCATATTCCCTTAATACACATGATTATAAAAATACAAAAATTACAAAAATTTTAATGAGGTCTTTAACACCTCAATTACAAAAAATAGCTATAAAAAAGAGAGCATCACATCCATCTTCAGTTCGAGAACCCAATATAGACTTCAGAAAACTAGTAGAAAAACTAGAACAAGCCGAAACCACTATGAAATTCGAAGAAACAGAAAATTTAAAAGTACAATAGGTAAATGATATCCAAACCACTACTTCACAAATAAACAATATTCATGACTCTGACACTGAACTAGCTGAAAACTTCCCTCAAATATTAAAAATCTACGAGAAAAATCCAAACTTCAAAGGCAAACCATCATTCAAAAAATGGTGTAACTATTGCCATAGATACGGACACAGCATTGCTGAATGTAGACAAAAACAACAAGATAATCAAAACAAACCAAAAAAACACAGAGAACCAAACAAATCATTTTATCAATACAGAAATTTTAATGATAACTCTTACACCTCAATTACGAAAAATAGCTATAAAAAAAAGAGCATCACATCCATCTTCAGTTCGAGAACCCGATATAGACTTCAAAAAACTAGTAGAAAAACTAGAACAAGCCGAAACAACTAAGAAATTTGAAGAAACAGAAAATTTAAAAGTACAATAGGTAAATAATATCAAACCACTACTTCACAAATAAACAATATTTATGATTCTAACACTAAACTAGCTGAAAACTTCACTTAAATATTAAATATCTACGAGAAAAATCCAAACTTTAAAGGCAAACCATCGTTCAAAAAATGATGTAACTATTGCCATAGATACGGATACAGCATTGCTGAATGGAGACAAAAACAACAAAATGATCAAAACAAACCACAAAAACACAGAGAACCAAACAAAATAGTTTACCAATACATGAAAAAAGACCAAAACCTACCGAAAAAACTTTTCACAGTAACAACAGTTCAGGCAAACCACTCCCTGGCAATTATAATGTCTCAAGACAACAATCACCCTACCAATACAACTATCGAGGAAGATCTCCGGATCAAAAAAATTTAACGAAATTTCTCACATAATAGATAAAGTCGATCAAACAGTCAAAACAATCGATATCAAAATAATTCTTCAAGATCAAATCCAAATAGAAGCAACTATTCGAACTTCGTTAAAAACAATTCCCGTTCAAACTCTCGTAATAGATACTATTCAAACAATAGATCCAGAAACTCCTCATACAAAACAAACAGAAATTATTCAAATAATAGAAACAGACAGTATCAAATTAACAGATCACGAGACTATTCAAACAACAGATCAAACTACCATAGATCAAATTACAATAACTATAACAATAGATCACGTGACAATTCCCAAAACAGAAACTCGAATTATCAAAATCGACAAAGAAATTTAACTCAATTACCGCACAGAAGTAATACACATTATCAGAATTCACAACAAAACTATAGACGTAGTACACCTAAACATCAAAGACAAATTAACCAAGTATAATCAACTGAACATACTCAATCAGACCCTCCCGGTATTGATAACACAGAAAGCACAGAATTACATCTAAATCACGTAACTTGCAAATACACAGACGATGAAAGCGAAACAGAAAATATATTTTCAAAAAACATGCTTCAGATTGAAAACGAATACGAAACATCAATAGAATCGAATTATTACCAAAATAATCATGACAATTTCCAAAACCCTGATAAAATTCAAGAAATAAAAGAGTATACTGAACAAGAAATTAAAAGAAGTTCAAGCACAAACAATATATATCAGAACGCATCAAAGAAAACGCAACTACCCAAAGAAAAAATTTGAGTAATACCACTTCTTTTAGAATGTCCTGAAAGCAAAGATTTTCAATCACCAGACCTCGCAATTGATTTCTTAATAGACTCAGGAGCAGAATTAGTTTTTATAAACATTCCTACCTGGAATGAAATACAAACTCTGCATCCAAAATTGATACGCTTAAAAACCTCAAGCAAATTAGCAAAAGCACAAGGATCAGGTTTAACAAATTTTGGAAAAATCCAACAATTCCTTATTCCTACCCGAACAATGGAACAAAATAAACTCTTAACCAAACCTTTCAAACACACATTCCATATCACAGATATAAAACACAATATTATTGGAGCACCATTTATCGCCAATTATATCCCTACTATTAATATCTTAAATCCTCAAAATTCTACCCCATATATAACCAAAAACAAAAACACCTGAAACCACTAGCAGGATATGTATTTAACTTTTCAGTGAATCAACTCCATCAATATAACATGAAACAAAACAAACAACGACTATATATGTCAGACCTTGAATTCAAGCCAATTCACAAATTTTTCCGAGTAACAATCTCATCCATCAAATGCACGAAAAACACAAACTCAGATATCAATTCATTACATGTATACAATAATTCACTATACAAAAAACCATTACCTCTAGGACTTCTAGGTTATTGCGAAACAAATGCAACAACCTGTCCCCAATTAGAAGTATCATATAGAGTAAATAATTTTTTAAAATTATTAGATGTATGCCAATCAACAATTCTTAATGAAGAATTATCAATTAATAATATAACAAGTGATAACAAATGAAACACAGACTATTATACAAAAATACCTTATTTTAAACTGACATTCCTGATATCAAAATACACCATTGAACAACAAAAACTCTACACAATTTTCAACACTCTTAAATTACGCAAAAAGAAGTTGAACAACTAGTCGAACTATTACTAGAATTCCCAATGGTTTACGCACATCCAAATTTGATGATGGGAAAGTAAATTCACCACTACCTCTAAAACCTGACGCAGGTTTCAAAAAAACGAGCAAGTAAAATCTCAATTTACTTGCAAGACAAAGTAAATAGATTACTAGATATTCTAGAACAATATGAAATTATTTTTCCTGTAAATAAAGAAGAACAATCAAAAGGAAAGACATTCATAAATCCCGTTATTATTTTAGCTACAGGAGAATCATTAAAAATCGTACTAGATGCAAGATATCTCAAATCACTCATTGATGAATGTAAAAGTAATTGGCGCATAGAACCAATTCAAGTAGACTATTTAATAAGCAATTCAATAAACAATTAATAAACCTTTAATTTTTTTTTCACACAAAAATCAAACGCAAACTATAGAGTTTACAGATTTCAATTAATTTTAATGAAACTCCCAAACCTACATATAGTTTGGACAGCAGGTAAAATCTTTTGCCCTATCAGACACACTTAGTAGAAACACGCCACCTAATTTATTAACAAGAAAAACAACAGTAGAAAAACCACAAAATTTAAGTTTTTCCTTGCAGAAGCTGAAACATCACCCAAACTAGAATGCAAATACGCAGTAAAAACCGATAATGATCAAACACAAAAAAAAACTTACAACACTTTGCATTAGACCTGGATTTCCAAAACAATCACTACGAAGTAGACCTCTTAGGAAACTCTACAATTAAACCAATAACATATTCATCATGGTTGAAAAACAAAAAACAACAAAAAATATTCAAACTAAAAAAGTACAAGACAGACCTTTTCCCTTTTAAGGAAAAAGAAAATTTAACTGATAATATAAATTTATCAGGCCCTCCAAATAATGTTTCAAAATATACAAAAAACCATGTTTTTAACCTCCATGACCCTCTTGATAACATACCTCTCTCAAAGTTAGAAATCGAAAATATCTTTTTACCAAATACAGAGAAATTAACACTTGAGCTACTAAAAAAGCACACTTATAAAACAAAACCCATAAAGGCAGATATCACAATTCTAGGAAATAAAACACTTCTAAGATACTTTAGAAAATTTAACAATTTATCCATAAATGAGAACACAAATATTTTAGAATATCAAACATCAGAATTGAAAGCACCATGTTTACCACTAAGTATGATACTCCTAGTGTTTCACATTTTACATAACTTAAACACTAAAGGACATGCAGGATCAGAAAAACAAACTCGAATTTCATCTAAAACTTTTACTTTCCAAATGCACCAATTTGAATTAAAGTATTAGGCAATGATTGCATAACATGCCAATTAAATAAACCAAACCCACATCAAAAGCAAATAGCAGAAAAACAAGATTTTAAAAGACAAAGTTTATGTTTTAACCACCAAATATCATTCGACACAAAAAGACCAAGATCACGCTCTTCGGAAGGAAACTCATATATAATGGTCATAATTGACGCATTCACACACTACGTAGCACATAACCCAGTACCTCGTTGTAACGCTTATTATGCATATACAACACTTTGTGAACACTGGATAGCGAAATTAGGATTACCAGAAATCCTGGTTACAGACAATGGCACCGAGTTCATTAACAATGAAACAATTACATTATGCTATCTATATAACATCAAACACAAACCACGAACATCTCATGCCCCTTGGACTTATGGTTTAGTCGAAGGATTGAATCGTTCCTTACAAGAACATCTCAGATGTATCATAAATGGAAACGATACAAAAGATACTGAAGGGTCAACAGATGAAAAATTATTCCCCTTAGCTTATATTTCTCAAGTAACAACAACTTTAGGACTGTCACCCTATGAATTGGTTTTTAATCAAAAGCCACGAAAACAAATAATGTTCACAGCAAACTCCTCAAAAAACGCACAAGGCTATTGCCAACCCGCAAATGAGTCAATTTCTCAAACAACAACGACCTTAGGACTTTCACCCTATGAAATGGTTTTTCATCAAAAGCCACGAAAACCAATAATGTTCACAGAAAACTCCTCAAAAAACGCACAAGGTTTTTGCCAACCCACAAAAGAGTCAAGTGTTATAATCAACCATTACATACAGTCTCACATAATAGATATAGTCGATCAAACAGTCAAAACAATCGATATCAAAATAATTATTCAAGATCAAATTCAAATAGAAGCAACTAATCGAACTTCGTTAAAAACAATTCCCTTTCAAACTCTCGTAATAGAAACTATTCAAACGATAGATCCAGAAACTCCTCATACAAAAGAAACAGAAATTATTCAAATAATAGAAACAGACAGTATCAAATTAACAGATCACGAGACTATTCAAACAACAGATCAAACTACCATAGATCAAATTACAATAACTATAACAATAGATCACGTAACAATTCCCAAAATATAAACTCGAATTATCAAAATCGACAAAGAAATTTCTCTCAATTACCGCACAGAAATAATACACCTTATCAGAATTCACAACAAAACTATAGACATAGTAAACCTAAACATCAAAGACAAATTAACCAAGTACAATCAACTGAACAAACTCAACCAGACCCTCCCGGTATTGATAACACAGAAAGCACAGAAAAACATCTAAATCACGTAACTTGCGAATACACAGACGATGAAAGCGAAACAGAAAATATACTTTCAATAAACATGCTTCAGATTGAAAACGATTACGAAACATCAATAGAATCGAATAATTACCAAAATAATCATGACAATTTCCAAAACCCTGATAAAATTCAAGAAATAAAAGAGTATACTAAACAAAAACTTAAAGGAAGTTCAAGCACAAACAATATATATCAAAACGCATCAAAGAAAATACAACTACCCAAAAAAAATTGAACAATACCACTTCTTTTAGAATGTCCTAAAAGCAAAAATTTTCAATCACCAGACCTCGCAATTGATTTTTTAATAGACTCAGGAGCACAATCAATTTTTTATAAAAATTCCTACCTCGAATGAAATACAAACTCTGCATCTAAAATTGATACGCTTAAAAACCTCAAGCAAATTAGCAAGAGCACAAGGATCAAATTTAACAAATTTTGGAAAAATCCAACTTTTTCTTATTCCTACCCGAACAATGGAACAAAACAAACTCTTAACCAAACCTTTCAAACACACATTCCATATCACAGATATAAAACACAGTATTATTGGAACACCATTTATCACCAAATACATCCCTACTTTTAATATCTTAAATAGTAAAATACACATAAAAGACAAGTACACAAAAATAAAAAACTCATCACGTACAATTTTTCAAAGACTTAATAAACAATCGCTATTTTCCTCAAAATTCTACCCCATATATAACCAAAAACAAAAACACCTGAAATTACTAGCAGGATATGTATTTAACTTTTCAGTGAATCAACTCCATCAATATAACATGAAACAAAACAAACAACGACTATATATGTCAGACCTTGAATTCAAGCCAATTCACAAGTTTTTCCGAGTAACAATCTCATCCATCAAATGCACGAAAAACACAAACTCAGATATCAATTCATTACATGTATACAAGAATTCACTATACAAAATACCATTACCTCTAGGACTTCTAGGTTTTTGCGAAACAAATGCAACAACCTCTCCCCAATTAGAATATCATATAGAGTAAATAATTTTTTTAAAATTATTAGATGTATGCCAATCATTAATTCTTAATGAAGAATTATCAATTAATAATATAACAAGTGATAACAAATGAAACACAGACTATTTTACAAAAACACCTTATTTTAAAGCGACACTCCAGATATCAAAATACACCAAGGAACAACAAAACTCCACACAATTATCAATTTTCAACACTCTCAAATTACGCAAAAAGAATTTGAACAACTAGTCGAACTATTACTAAAATTCCCAATGGTTTACGCACATCCAAATTTGATGTTGGGAAAGTAAATTCACCAGATCCTCTAAAACTTGACCCAATTTTCAAAAAAAAAACAAGCAAGTAAAATCTCAATTCACTAGCAAGACAAAGTAAATAGATTACTAGATATTCTAGAACAATATGAAGTTATTTTTCCTGTAAATAAAGAAGAACAATCAAAAGGAAACACATTCATAAATCCCGTTATTATTTTAGCTACAGGAGAATCATTAAAAATCGTACTAGATGCAAGATATCTCAATTCACTAATTGATGAATGTAAATGTAATTGGCGCATATAAACAATTCAAGTAATTCTCACAAAGATAAGCGGAAAATACTTCACCACCGCTGACATGAACAGTGATACAATCAAACGCCACTAGATGAACAATCACGACGCTTAACACAATTCGTCATTGGAAACCAACAATACGAATTGAATAGACTTTTATATGGAATTTTCATTGGACCAGCAGCATTGTCAGCATTTATGAGTAAGATTTTTTGACCACTCATTCTCAGTAAAACTGTAATAACTTATTTAGAACATGTTTTCATGCAATCACAGACAAAAAACGGAAGCATTAATGTCTTAGAAAAATATCATCAAATACTACTAAGAGAAGACATGAAAGCAGCCCCGGATAAATCACAATTTTTTCTCACCCGTGTAAAATTCCTAGGACATATTATTGAAGGAAATACGATGACTCCATTAAAATTCCGCATAGAAGCAATCATCAATATTCAACCACCATCAAATAAAAAGAAAACCCAAGAGTTTCTTGGAATGCTCAATTTCTTAAGTAAACACGTTTATAGAACGCAACTATATTTAAGACCTTTTTATAACACTCTCAGGCAATAAAATAATTTTGAATGGACAACAGAACATCAGAAAAGATTTCAAGAAATAAAAAAACTTCTCACTGAACAAATATCAAACACCATTCCAGATCCAGACACACCATTTTATGATATGTGCGATGCCTCAAATTTTAGCATTGGTGCAGCATTATTACAATCACACAGTGAAACAAATAAGACGAATGTTATTTCAGCAAACTCAAGACTATCTACACAAGCTGAACTTAGACTCTCTACACTTATGAGAGAATGCACAGCTATAAAATACACTCTTACAGAAAATGAATGTTTAATACTTGGATCAAAACATCCAACAGCTCTCTTTACAGACCAGAAACCTATAATTTTTTTTCACACAAAAATCAAACACAAACTATAGAGTTTACAGATTTCAATTATTTTTAATGAAACTCCCAAACCTACATATAGTTTGGACAGCAGGTAAAATCTTTTGCCCTATCAGACACACTTAGTAGAAACACGCCACCTAATTTATTAACAAGAAAAACAACAGTAGAAAAACCACAAAATTTAAGTTTTTCCTTGCAGAAGCTGAAACATCACCCAAACTAGAATGCAAATACGCAGTAAAAACCGATAATGATCAAACACAAAAAAAAATCTACAACACTTTGCATTAGACGTGGTTTTCCAAAACAATCACTACGAAGTAGACCTCTTAGGAAACTCTACAATTAAACCAATAACATATTCATCATGGTTGAAAAACAAAAATCAACAAAAAATATTCAAACTAAAAATGTACAAGACAGACCTTTTCCCTTTAAAGGAAAAAGAAAATTTAACTGATAATATAAATTTATCAGGCCCTCCAAATAATGTTTCAAAATATACAAAAAACCATGTTTTTAACCTCCATGACCCTCTTGATAACATACCTCTCTCAAAGTTAGAAATCGAAAATATCTTTTTACCAAATACAGAGAAATTAACACTTGAGCTACTAAAAATCACCAAAATTTTGACCCAGTCATTAGAAAATTAAAGTCTTGCACACTTATAAAACAAAACCCATAAAGGCAGATATCACAATTCTAGGAAATAAAACACTTCTAAGATACTTTAGAAAATTTAACAATTTATCCATAAATGAGAACACAAGTATTTTAGAATATCAACAATCAGAATTGAAAGTACCATGTTTACCACTAAGTATGATACATCTAGTGTTTCACATTTCACATTACTTAAACACTAAGGGACATGCAGGATCAGAAAAACATACTCGAGTTTCATCCAAAACTTTTACTTTCCAAATGAACCAATTTGAATTAAAGTATTAAGCAATGATTTCATAACATGCCAATTAAATAAACCAAACCCACATCAAAAGCAAATAGCAGAAAAACAAGATGTTAAAAGACAAAGTTTTTGTTTTAACCACCGAATATCATTCGACACAAAAAGAACAAGATCACACTCTTCGGAAGGAAACTCATATATATTGGTCATAGTTGACGCATTCACACACTACGTAGCACATAACTCAGTACCTCGTTGAAACGCTTATTATGCATAAACAACACTTTGTGAACACTGGATAGCGAAATTAGGATTACCAGAAATCCTGATTAAAGACAATGGCACCGAGTTCATTAACAATGAAATAATTACATTATGCCATCTATATAACTTCAAACACAAACCACGAACATCTCATGCCCCTTGGACTTTTGGTTTAGTCGATGGAATGAATCGTTCGTTACAAGAACATCTCAGATGTATCATAAATGGAAACGATACAAAAGATACTGAAGGGTCAACAGATGAAAAATTATTCCCCTTAGCTTATATTTCTCAAACAGCAACAACCTTAGGACTGTCACCCTATGAAATGATTTTTAATCAAAAGTCACGAAAACCAATAATGTTCACAGCAATCTCCTCAAAAAACGTACAAGGCTATTGCCAACCCACAAAAGAGTCAAAGTGTTATAATCTACCATTACATACACACGTTGAAGATCATTTTCATCACCCACAATTTTTGAAATTAGCTTTTGGCACACATACCGTATGGGTTTTAAATAGAGATAAAAAACACCTTGAAATTTTTTAAACAATAGCAAAAAAAACTAATACAAAGACAGAATATTCATTCCCAAATGAATTCACGATTCACAACCGCTACAAATTTAAAAATTGGATTATTCGTCCTATTCCCAAATTTTGTAACACAAAAAGGAATATCCAAAACGTTATAAGCAACCTGAAAAGGACCTTTTCAGATTATTGACAAACCCACTGATGTAATATATATAATTTATTGATTCAAATAAAAAAGAAATAGTTCAACACCGAAATAATCTTTTACCATACTACCCGAAAGAATACGCCCTTCAACTTAATGATTCAAATAAAAAAGAAATTGTTCATTACCGAAACAATCTTTTACCATACTACCCAAAAGAATACGCCCTTCTACAGTATTTGTTCTTGGCAGTAGTCAAGAACAAATAATTGATACAATTTATTCACCACAAATTTTAGAAACAAAAAATAACGAAAAGACTCGACAAAAACCCCGAGAAAAAAAAAACATGAAGAAAATACCCCAAAAACAAAGAAAAAACCGAAAAATACAAGAAAAAATTTGACCACAGGACATAAAAGAAACCTCTCAAAATCGATCTCAACCACAAAAAGATTATAAAACCTTCTTTCCACAATCCTAAATGTTAAAGAAAGTTGAATTCAAAAAAATTCCCTAAGCTAATCATTTTTAAACCTTTAGAAATATAACAAACTCTTTTTTTTCTTTTCTACAAATTCATGCTGACACCCTTGAACAACCAGTTTAACTTTAGCCAATCAGAAGCTATCTAAACATCACCTCATTTTGGCACCACTTCTTTAGCTGACACTTTGCAAACTTCAAACATATATATAACCATAATTAAAGGCCCTCCCGGTCAAAAATCAGCAACAAGCCTATATTTGACAACCAAAATAAACAGAATCTAAATATTACAACCCTCCCCCTACAATATGACACAAACCAAAAGTCAACAATATTGTCCCAACTAATACTCCAAAATTCCCTTGAAGAAAAATATTAAATTAGCCTAAGAAAAAATAAGACATGATCATTTAGCCTAAAGTGTGAACAACTTCCAGATACCCCAATCATCTATTAAAAAGAACAAAATCAGAAATATCACTCTTAGACCTCCAGACTTCTCTTCACCAAAAACTGCCCATACTCAACCCACTTGTCAAAAATCAATAACTAATCCGACCACACTCAAACTTTGCCTCAACAAGAAAAAAATAATTCGACAAGAACGAATCAATTCTCAAATGCTTCGTTCCGAACCAGTCAGTTTTCTAAAGAATATAACCTCAAAACTTTTTCCAATAAAATCAATCTTTTTTCAAATCATCATATTTTTCATTTTAGATACTTTCAAATTATTTATCTCTCTCTTTCTAATTGTTTGCAGTTTTTTCATAATTTTCTGTTCACTCCACAAAACCCACCTCAATTATGCAAAAATCCT
Source organism: Symsagittifera roscoffensis (assembly GCF_963678635.1). Taxonomy (NCBI): domain Eukaryota; kingdom Metazoa; phylum Xenacoelomorpha; order Acoela; family Convolutidae; genus Symsagittifera; species Symsagittifera roscoffensis. The sequence goes on from NC_087062.1 coordinate 66,909,719, forward strand.
TGATCACCTCCTCGAGTACAATTTTTCAACAACTATCTAAATGTTAAGACAGCTCTGCAACAAGAAAGACAATTTTCTTTTTTAGTTGTATTTTTCACATTTCTGATTTCCCTAATTCTGACAATATGCAAACGTATAAAAAAAACAATAATAACCTTTGAAATAGCAACAAAACTTCTAATCATATTCATAGAAGAATATTATAATCAACATAAAATAATTCGACAAGAACGAATCAATTCTCAAATGCTTCGTTCCGAACCAGTCAGTTTTCTAAAGAATATAACCTCAAAACTTTTTCCAATAAAATCAATCTTTTTTCAAATCATCATATTTTTCATTTTAGATACTTTCAAATTATTTATCTCTCTCTTTCTAATTGTTTGCAGTTTTTTCATAATTTTCTGTTCACTCCACAAAACCCACCTCAATTATGCAAAAATCCTTGATCACCTCCTCGAGTACAATTTTTCAACAACTATCTAAATGTTAAGACAGCTCTGCAACAAGAAAGACAATTTTCTTTTTTAGTTGTATTTTTCACATTTCTGATTTCCCTAATTCTGACAATATGCAAACGTATAAAAAAAACAATAATAACCTTTGAAATAGCAACAAAACTTCTAATCATATTCATAGAAGAATATTATAATCAACATAAATTTTTTTCATTGGTAATAACTTTAAAGAACCTTTCAAAATTGCTAATCAACAACCCACATAACAGTCCCCACCGACTACAACATCCCAAGAATCTCCAACAACACCAACATCCAGTCAGACAAGCCACCCTCAATCATCAACACGTATTTCAATTCAAGAAAACCCATATACATCTGAAGAAAGACATTCACTTTTATCATAACCTTTCGCAGCCCAAGCGAACCACAATACAAACCAACAAATAATATATACCCCCTTTCAGCAGAATCTAAAAAAAACAAGACACCCAAGTTAAAACCAAAATACATCCACAATAAATAGACAAATCATACATTCAAGACGAAATAGAAACTTTACAACCCCCAGAGTTCATTTTAATATACCCTCATCACCAACTCCAAATTCTCTTGGACCTTGCCAGCAGTACATTTCAAAGTACACACCCCCAACAATTACAACCTAGCTCACAACAACGTTCTCCGAACATACCATCGGACTACTTAGGATCAACCCCTACATCCGCAAAAATTCGTGAAAATCCCTTTAATCCCGTAACTTCATCACAACATCTCCCACATTGGATGACACAAGCTTTTACTCAAGGTGAACCAAACTTGGTAAATGAATCTCATCAGAAACATAGTTGTCACTACCAGAATTCCTCTCACTCCCTTCAAGCCCTTCAATAAGTCAGATATCAGATATCAACAACATCAATTCACCCAAATTTTTCTACCAATTTAGACGATAGATATAAGGAACATTTATCCAATAATACACCCGTACGATTAGATTGGAATACTTTCGTAGCACCTTCTCCACTATTCGGACAACACCGCGACAGTAACAAACTACATAACTGGGCACTTAACAGATTACAATATAGACACGATAATCATAAATACACATAGGAACACAACATAGAAATCCTTACACAAGACAACTTAACAGTTAAATTCGAAATAACAGTAAAATTAAACAATTGAGTACATCACCCTCTCCCTCTAGCTCCACCAAATATAACAGCTCATCATTACCTCCCCCATTTATCACAACAGAAATTACCTATGACTACGATAAATATACAAAAAAGACACTTGGATACATTAAATTCTATAATCCTTATTCAGGACTATCTTACAAGTGTAATTTTTAAAAATTTTTAATCTCCAAACCCTACCCCCTTTTACTTTCTCAGAAACAACAAATCACAAAAACCCCTCGCCTTGAACAGGACCCCACACTCTATTTTTGCCGAGAATTGCTCTAGTGTGAGCGACTCTTTAAAAATAACCAAACTAATATAAAAAAACGCTTTTGCGATATTTATTAATAACAAATCATAATTAAAACTAAAATTAACAAAAAAGTTTATATATGTAAAAAAAATATGCAGTATATATAGATTTCGTAAAGCCCAACAGACGAGCAGCCAAGAAGATGACAACCAAATCACATTCCAACTTCGGAATGGCAAATCTACTTGATTTGCTGCCTAAAGTCGCTACCTCAAGGAATTTAGAGTATGGACTCAACATCGCAGCAAAGGAAAACTATTGCACCAGACCAATGGCCATCTCGATGTTGACTACACGTACAAATCCTAGTCACTTGGCACTTCACCCGAAAAAGTCAAAACTAACCATGCACGCTGTCTCGATCCAAACTTAACAAAATCGATACATCATTGCATCGATCAGAAGTCTTGACACAATCACACAAAGTAAATCAGAAAAACTTTTACATCTTAGCCCTGAATATTGTAAAAACAACTAAATAGATCAAAATTAACCACAAACAAAGGCACAAATCGGAAAGTAGTGAAGTTTCAAGTTTTTCCAGACTTTGCACACCAAGCGGAGCTTGACAGATACAAGGGTCATATAAAATTAGATGACAAATACCCATTCCACGGCGCACATGGAAAATTATTATATGATCTGTACGATAAAAATTGGATACCACACATTGGAAATAACAACCCTTCAATATGTAAAGCTGACACAAAAAACAAAGGATACAAGAAATTATGTTTTTTGATTGGAAAATCCAACTAGAAAAAATACAATTATCACGAGATTTAAGAGACGACATTATAATTTATCAAGGAATCCGATTATTCTGTAAAAACGACTAAGGATATTGCGATCCAACAACTAGAACACTAGAACACAAGCAACAATTGTTTGGTTCCCCGAAGACACTTGTACCACATTTCAAAAATACATGCAAGAATGATTAAATTTCATCAAAACCACTTTATTGAGTCCATATCATATGATGAAGTTTGAAAAAAATTAGACAAAACAATCAATGTTTCAAAAATATTAATAATATAGAAAACAAACTAACACGTTTTCAAAACTACCCAAAAACAGAACTCGCCTGCAAATATTAAACTCCTTTTTATAAAACACAATACTCTGGAATCCTTGTCGAATACAAAAAAAAATTCAACATGAACACAGGAAATCTTAAAATTATACCAGATTTATTACATCACGTTTCAAAAAACGACGAAAGTTCATACATCCCAGTAAAATTTCTAAACAATGCAGGAAGAACTGGTGGAAAACTTCGGCCATAAGATAAAAGCAGTACACGCTTTCAAGAACTATCACTTATGAAAAACACCTATTTTGGTGCAATGCACTATGACATCCACTTAGATATGAAATTAGATTACACAATAAGTAGAATTTTTCAAGAAAAGTCACTATCAGAACTAGAAACGCTTCATCACTTATGTGAACTTGAATGAACACAAATCCTACAATCACTTGCACTTGCAGTATTAAAATTTCCTTATACAGGATATTTGCTATCAGGAAATAGATCAAATTTTATTGACTACGAAGGAAATATTTTATGGCATTACACTTGTACGAAAAAAGTATCACCATTATATGTATTCGAAGATAAAAGATGTTACAAAAGAATTCCCATATTCTACCAGACACACTTTCTAGAAGAACATATTTTTGGGATACAGCCGTCCCATTAGGATCTGAAAATAGCCACAGTGTAGTACAATTAAATCCCGATGAAGATAAAAATTATCTTCTCACACCATACCCAACACTTATGCCATCATTAAAGAAATTAAAGAGATATACAACATCACATCCGCACACAACAATTTCAAGAACTCCTCACAAAAATGGACACAATACAAAGACAATCCATCGACCAAAATTTACGAAAACTTGCAGAAACCGCAAGATTTTTAGACATCTACACACAAGACTACAGTGGATACTTTAAAGATATAAAAGATTGCATTTATCTAAACGGAGGAAAATACCATCCACAAGACATTTCCCCCATCAAAGTCTTCAGTTTTGTAAAGCTTAAAAATAAACTACTCGCCTTTCTAGGATGGCCCTACTTCATCTTAGAAAGGTTGACTATATTATATGCAATGTTTAGTTTTTTTGGATTTCTCTTTTCATTATTGAAAGGAATTTACAATACATGCGCAATACACACTCAAGTAAACAAAAAAGCAAGTGTAGCACGCATACTCTTGGCAGGATTTTTCGGAACATTTTCAACTTCAAATAACAAAATACTTTTAAACGCTCAAATAAATGAATACAAAAAACTATCAACTACATCCAATACATGATAATTCACAAGAAACTAGAAACACAACACCTACTGCACCACGATTACATAAAATATAAAAAACCATCCATTATCTTTAGTACCACGAAATTGTAAGAATATATCCCAGACAGAGCACATCTCAACAATTCATAGATACCCACAAAGTCCAGTTACCCACATTGTAGCACAACAACTGAAAGTAGACGAAACATAAGAACAAATTATAGAACAACCAAATAGCACTAATTTCTGTTCTCAGAACAACCCTATTTTTAGCCTACGATGAGCCGCCAAGAATTTTCAAAAACGTTCGACTCAGAAACAAAAAACACCAGCAAAGAGTTTTATGCAATGAAATTCGTAGAATCCCAAACGAAACAATTAAACAACTTAGAGTAAGAACTGAAACACTAGTAAGAAAAGCATGTTCCTTTAATACGCATGATTGAAAGAATACAAAAATGACAGAAAAATTAATGATGACTCTAACACCTCAATTACAAAAAATAGCAATAAAAAAAGAGCATCACATCCGCATAAAACAATTTCAAGAACTCCTCACAAAAATGGACTCAATACAAAGACAATCCATCGACCAATTTGTACGAAAAAGTGCAGAAACCGCAGGATTTTCAAACATCTACACACAAGACTACAGTGGATACTTTAAAGATATGAAAGGTTACATTTATCTAAACGATAAAAAATACCAACCACAGGATATATCACCCATCAATATCTTTAGTTAAAAAATGAACTACTCGCCTTTCTAGGATGGCCCTACTACATTTTAGAAAAGTTGACTATATTATATGCAATGTTTAATTTTTTTGGATTTCGCTTTTCATTATTGAAAGGAATTTACAATACATGCGCAATACACACTCAAGTAAACAAAAAAGCAAGTGTAGCACGCATACTCTTGGCAGGATTTTTCGGAACATTTTCAACTTCAAATAACAAAATACTTTTAAACGCTCAAATAAATGAATACAAAAAACTATCAACTACATCCAATACATGATAATTCACAAGAAACTAGAAACACAACACCTACTGCACCACGATTACATAAAATATAAAAAACCATCCATTATCTTTAGTACCACGAAATTGTAAGAATATATCCCAGACAGAGCACATCTCAACAATTCATAGATACCCACAAAGTCCAGTTACCCACATTGTAGCACAACAACTGAAAGTAGACGAAACATAAGAACAAATTATAGAACAACCAAATAGCACTAATTTCTGTTCTCAGAACAACCCTATTTTTAGCCTACGATGAGCCGCCAAGAATTTTCAAAAACGTTCGACTCAGAAACAAAAAACACCAGCAAAGAGTTTTATGCAATGAAATTCGTAGAATCCCAAACGAAACAATTAAACAACTTAGAGTAAGAACTGAAACACTAGTAAGAAAAGCATGTTCCTTTAATACGCATGATTGAAAGAATACAAAAATGACAGAAAAATTAATGATGACTCTAACACCTCAATTACAAAAAATAGCAATAAAAAAAGAGCATCACATCCGCATAAAACAATTTCAAGAACTCCTCACAAAAATGGACTCAATACAAAGACAATCCATCGACCAATTTGTACGAAAAAGTGCAGAAACCGCAGGATTTTCAAACATCTACACACAAGACTACAGTGGATACTTTAAAGATATGAAAGGTTACATTTATCTAAACGATAAAAAATACCAACCACAGGATATATCACCCATCAATATCTTTAGTTAAAAAATGAACTACTCGCCTTTCTAGGATGGCCCTACTACATTTTAGAAAAGTTGACTATATTATATGCAATGTTTAATTTTTTTGGATTTCGCTTTTCATTATTGAAACGAATTTACAACACATGCGCAATACACACACAAGTAAACAAACAAGCAAGTGTAGCATGCATAATTTTCGCAGGATTTTTCGGAATTTTTTCAAACTCAGTTAACAAAATACTTTTAGACGCTCGAATAAGTGAATACAATAAAAAAACTATCAATCACACCCAATACATATGATACTTCACAAAACACTAGAACCACGACACCTACTGCACCACAATTACATACATTACAAAAGAACCACCCATGATCTTTAGTACCACGAAATTACAGGAACATATCCCTAACAGAGCAAATCTCAACAAGTCATAGATACCAACAAAGTCCAGTTTCCCACATTGTAGCACAACAACAAAATGTAGAGGAGACGTATGAACAGATTATAGAACAGCCACATACCACTAGTTTCCGTTCTCAGAACAACCATCTTTTTAGCCCACGATGATCCGCCAGATTGGATCCCTCAACCGTTTTCTTTCCTACCCATCCAACCTCCAACGTCACTCCTAGATCTTACCACTTTTTGATTTTCCTCCCTACCCTGAACCATCATGTACTCACAATTCACCAAGCATGGACTCAGACAACACTTCAACGAACACAGTTTTTGTCACCATTTCACAATTTAATAACTCCAATATTGAAACCCCCGATGAATTTGCAGACTCCGAAACTAGCCCATCCACTTTTTCTCAACCTTTCATTCAACCCATCCAGACTCAAATCACCGATTAACCTTCCTCAGCCCCTTCCTCCCATACTGACGCAACCCCAATCTACTCCCCAATGACCAGCTACCCACCTGACCACTCTAGTCCCGTTGACACCGAACTTGAAAACGAATTAGATAACTTAATAAACCTTCAACAACTACTACAACACCATTACACAATTAATACACCATCAAGACAGCCACACCATTGATTTCAATTTATTCACTCCAAATACACTTCAGCATTATTCTAAAACTTTACAAATTGTATAACTAACTTACAAGGAATCATTAGAAATTACGACCCTATCCAACAAATGTATATATTCTGCCCACTAATCCGAACTTTTAACCTTGATGAATTCCGTTGAAATCCCAATCTTAGAATACATTCATAACATCAAACTTAATCATAAACTTTATAACCTCATTCAAAACACACCGCATGATTTCTCACCAAGTAGTGAAGAACACAAGATCATCCAAGCACTTGAACAGCTTTGGCTACTACTGCAAACTAAATATATCACCCGCTTACTTGCTAAACTTCTAAGAACATCAGATGTCATTCACGATTTTTTTCCAAACGGATTTTTTGCTGATGATCAAGTAATTATAATTATGTATTGTCACTAATAAATTCAAAACACAACTAACCATTCTTTATAAATGTTTTACTTATTTTTAGATCTCATCACACCATCATCTAAAACAGGCAAAAACAAACCAAAAATTGAAATCTTCTTTCTAAAAAATCCAAAACTCGTATTAAAAAATCGCAGTAAAATTTAAAACAGCAGTAAAATTTCTCACAAATTCCTTTCAGTAAGCAGTAAATTTATAAAATAAAATTTCCCAACAAATTTAATTTTCAATGCAGTAATTTCAAGTACTACCCAACAAAGTACTACTCTTTTTACAAGACATTTTTTTAAATAAAATTTGAATCATTCACTCGCCTACAAATTTTTTCCCCATTCGCATAGCTAGCCCACGAAAATTGTTTAAATAATGAATTTTAAGTTTTAACTTTCACTCATAACAACTCTAACCAGTTTTTACACGTTTCAAACTTTCCTTTAACCCGGTCGGAAGGAATTATATGGTAAACTACAATAACCAACGCAGCTTACTAAAGTCACAAAACCACAAACTAATGTCATGACTAAGAAAGAAAAGCCCGCGGTACCCAAACCAGACTAAAACCAGAATAAAACTGGATAAATTATTCTTTTAAAGACCACTTTCAAGTCTTACCACAAATGAATAAAACACAAAAAAGTCGAAAGACAAACCAAACTAAAAGATTTGATTTTTGAGAAAACGACCCAACCAGAACAGAAAGAAAAAAACAAGTAATAAAAAAGAAACAAAAGGTTGAACACAAAAAGAGACTCTGCACAAGGAGACCTCAAGATTATACCCCACTCCTGGCCTCACCGACCAGAGGGATGTCCTTAGCATGCTCTATAGCCGGCCTAACCCACCGTGCTACATCACGCTTTGTGTCCCACACTCTATTTTTGCCGAGAATTGCTCTAGTGTGAGCGACTCTTTAAAAATAACCAAACTAATATAAAAAAACGCTTTTGCGATATTTATTAATAACAAATCATAATTAAAACTAAAATTAACAAAAAAGTTTATATATGTAAGATAAATATGCAGTATGTATAGATTTCGTAAAGCCCAACAGACGAGCAGCAAAGAAGATGACAACCAAATCACATTCCAACTTCGGAATGGCAAATCTACTTGATTTGCTGCCTAAAGTCGCTACCTCAAGGAATTTAGAGTATGGACTCAACATCGCAGCAAAGGAAAACTATTGCACCAGACCAATGGCCATCTCGATGTTGACTACACGTACAAATCCTAGTCACTTGGCACTTCACCCGAAAAAGTCAAAACTAACCATGCACGCTGTCTCGATCCAAACTTAACAAAATCGATACATCATTGCATCGATCAGAAGTCTTGACACAATCACACAAAGTAAATCAGAAAAACTTTTACATCTTAGCCCTGAATATTGTAAAAACAACTAAATAGATCAAAATTAACCACAAACAAAGGCACAAATCGGAAAGTAGTGAATTTTCAAGTTTTTCCAGACTTTGCACACCAAGCGGAGCTTGACAGATACAAGGGTCATATAAAATTAGATGACAAATACCCATTCCACGGCGCACATGGAAAATTAATATATGATCTGTACGATAAAAATTGGATACCACACATTGGAAATAACAACCCTTCAATATGTAAAGCTGACACAAAAAACAAAGGATACAAGAAATTATGTTTTTTGATTGGAAAATCCAACTAGAAAAAATACTATTATCACGAGATTTAAGAGACGACATTATAATTTATCAAGGAATCCGATTATTCTGTAAAAACGACTAAGGATATTGCGATCCAACAACTAGAACACTAGAACACAAGCAACAATTGTTTGGTTCCCCGAAGACACTTGTACCACATTTCAAGTTGCAAAAATACATGCAAGAATGATTAAATTTCATCAAAACCACTTTATTGAGTCCATATCATATGATGAAGTTTGAAAAAAATTAGACAAAACAATCAATGTTTCAAAAATATTAATAATATAGAAAACAAACTAACACGTTTTCAAAACTACCCAAAAACAGAACTCGCCTGCAAATATTAAACTCCTTTTTATAAAACACAATACTCTGGAATCCTTGTCGAATACAAAAAAAAATTCAACATGAACACAGGAAATCTTAAAATTATACCAGATTTATTACATCACGTTTCAAAAAACGACGAAAGTTCATACATCCCAGTAAAATTTCTAAACAATGCAGGAAGAACTGGTGGAAAACTTCGGCCATAAGATAAAAGCAGTACACGCTTTCAAGAACTATCACTTATGAACAAAACCTATTTTGGTGCAATGCACTATGACATCCACTTAGATATGAAATTAGATTACACAATAAGTAGAATTTTTCAAGAAAAGTCACTATCAGAACTAGAAACGCTTCATCACTTATGTGAACTTGAATGAACACAAATCCTACAATCACTTGCACTTGCAGTATTAAAATTTCCTTATACAGGATATTTGCTATCAGGAAATAGATCAAATTTTATTGACTACGAAGGAAATATTTTATGGCATTACACTTGTACGAAAAAAGTATCACCATTATATGTATTCGAAGATAAAAGATGTTACAAAAGAATTCCCATATTCTACCAGACACACTTTCTAGAAGAACATATTTTTGGGATACAGCCGTCCCATTAGGATCTGAAAATAGCCACAGTGTAGTACAATTAAATCCCGATGAAGATAAAAATTATCTTCTCACACCATACCCAACACTTATGCCATCATTAAAGAAATTAAAGAGATATACAACATCACATCCGCACACAAATATTTCAAGAACTCCTCACAAAAATGGACACAATACAAAGACAATCCATCGACCAAAATTTACGAAAACTTGCAGAAACCGCAAGATTTTTAGACATCTACACACAAGACTACAGTGGATACTTTAAAGATATAAAAGATTGCATTTATCTAAACGGAGGAAAATACCATCCACAAGACATTTCCCCCACCAAAGTCTTCAGTTTTGTAAAGCTTAAAAATAAACTACTCGCCTTTCTAGGATGGCCCTACTTCATCTTAGAAAGGTTGACTATATTATATGCAATGTTTAGTTTTTTTGGATTTCTCTTTTCATTATTGAAAGGAATTTACAATACATGCGCAATACACACTCAAGTAAACAAAAAAGCAAGTGTAGCACGCATACTCTTGGCAGGATTTTTCGGAACATTTTCAACTTCAAATAACAAAATACTTTTAAACGCTCAAATAAATGAATACAAAAAACTATCAACTACATCCAATACATGATAATTCACAAGAAACTAGAAACACAACACCTACTGCACCACGATTACATAAAATATAAAAAACCATCCATTATCTTTAGTACCACGAAATTGTAAGAATATATCCCAGACAGAGCACATCTCAACAATTCATAGATACCCACAAAGTCCAGTTACCCACATTGTAGCACAACAACTGAAAGTAGACGAAACATAAGAACAAATTATAGAACAACCAAATAGCACTAATTTCTGTTCTCAGAACAACCCTATTTTTAGCCTACGATGAGCCGCCAAGAATTTTCAAAAACGTTCGACTCAGAAACAAAAAACACCAGCAAAGAGTTTTATGCAATGAAATTCGTAGAATCCCAAACGAAACAATTAAACAACTTAGAGTAAGAACTGAAACACTAGTAAGAAAAGCATGTTCCTTTAATACGCATGATTGAAAGAATACAAAAATGACAGAAAAATTAATGATGACTCTAACACCTCAATTACAAAAAATAGCAATAAAAAAAGAGCATCACATCCGCATAAAACAATTTCAAGAACTCCTCACAAAAATGGACTCAATACAAAGACAATCCATCGACCAATTTGTACGAAAAAGTGCAGAAACCGCAGGATTTTCAAACATCTACACACAAGACTACAGTGGATACTTTAAAGATATGAAAGGTTACATTTATCTAAACGATAAAAAATACCAACCACAGGATATATCACCCATCAATATCTTTAGTTAAAAAATGAACTACTCGCCTTTCTAGGATGGCCCTACTACATTTTAGAAAAGTTGACTATATTATATGCAATGTTTAATTTTTTTGGATTTCGCTTTTCATTATTGAAACGAATTTACAACACATGCGCAATACACACACAAGTAAACAAACAAGCAAGTGTAGCATGCATAATTTTCGCAGGATTTTTCGGAATTTTTTCAAACTCAGTTAACAAAATACTTTTAGACGCTCGAATAAGTGAATACAATAAAAAAACTATCAATCACACCCAATACATATGATACTTCACAAAACACTAGAACCACGACACCTACTGCACCACAATTACATACATTACAAAAGAACCACCCATGATCTTTAGTACCACGAAATTACAGGAACATATCCCTAACAGAGCAAATCTCAACAAGTCATAGATACCAACAAAGTCCAGTTTCCCGATTATAGAACAGCCACATACCACTAGTTTCCGTTCTCAGAACAACCATCTTTTTAGCCCACGATGATCCGCCAGATTGGATCCCTCAACCGTTTTCTTTCCTACCCATCCAACCTCCAACGTCACTCCCAGATCTTACCACTTTTTGATTTTCCTCCCTACCCTGAACCATCATGTACTCACAATTCACCAAGCATGGACTCAGACAACACTTCAACGAACACAGTTTTTGTCACCATTTCACAATTTAATAACTCCACTATTGAAACCCCCGATGAATTTGCAGACTCCGAAACTAGCCCATCCACTTTTTCTCAACCTTTCATTCAACCCATCCAGACTCAAATCACCGATTAACCTTCCTCAGCCCCTTCCTCCCATACTGACGCAACCCCAATCTACTCCCCAATGACCAGCTACCCACCTGACCACTCTAGTCCCGTTGACACCGAACTTGAAAACGAATTAGATAACTTAATAAACCTTCAACAACTACTACAACACCATTACACAATTAATACACCATCAAGACAGCCACACCATTGATTTCAATTTATTCACTCCAAATACACTTCAGCATTATTCTAAAACTTTACAAATTGTATAACTAACTTACAAGGAATCATTAGAAATTACGACCCTATCCAACAAATGTATATATTCTGCCCACTAATCCGAACTTTTAACCTTGATGAATTCCGTTGAAATCCCAATCTTAGAATACATTCATAACATCAAACTTAATCATAAACTTTATAACCTCATTCAAAACACACCGCATGATTTCTCACCAAGTAGTGAAGAACACAAGATCATCCAAGCACTTGAACAGCTTTGGCTACTACTGCAAACTAAATATATCACCCGCTTACTTGCTAAACTTCTAAGAACATCAGATGTCATTCAAGATTTTTTTCCAAACGGATTTTTTGCTGATGATCAAGTAATTATAATTATGTATTGTCACTAATAAATTCAAAACACAACTAACCATTCTTTATAAATGTTTTACTTATTTTTAGATCTCATCACACCATCATCTAAAACAGGCAAAAACAAATAAAAATTGAAATCTTCTTTCTAAAAAATCCAAAACTCGTATTAAAAAATCGCAGTAAAATTTAAAACAGCAGTAAAATTTCTCACAAATTCCTTTCAGTAAGCAGTAAATTTATAAAAAAAAAATTTCCCAACAAATTTAATTTTCAATGCAGTAATTTCAAGTACCACCCAACAAAGTACTACTCTTTTTACAAGACACTTTTTTTATAAAATTTGAATCATTCACTCGCCTACAAATTTTTTCCCCATTCGCATAGCTAGCCCACGAAAATTGTTTAAATAATGAATTTTAAGTTTTAACTTTCACTCATAACAACTCTAACCAGTTTTTACACGTTTCAAACTTTCCTTTAACCCGGTTGGAAGGAATTATATAGTAAACTACAATAACCAACGCAGCTTACTAAAGTCACAAAACCACAAACTAATGTCATGACTAAAGAAAAGCCCGCGGTACCCAAACCAGACTAAAACCAGAATAAAACTGGATAAATTATTCTTTTAAAGACCACTTTCAAGTCTTACCACAAATGAATAAAACACAAAAAAGTCGTAAGACAAACCAAACCAAAAGATTTGATTTTTGAGAAAACGACCCAACCAGAACAGAAAGAAAAAAACAAGTAATAAAAAAGAAACAAAAGGTTGAACACAAAAAGAGACTCTGCACAAGGAGACCTCAAGATTATACCCCACTCCTGGCCTCACCGACCAGAGGGATGTCCTTAGCATGCTCTATAGCCGGCCTAACCCACCGTGCTACATCACGCTTTGTGTCCCACACTCTATTTTTGCCGAGAATTGCTCTAGTGTGAGCGACTCTTTAAAAATAACCAAACTAATATAAAAAAACGCTTTTGCGATATTTATTAATAACAAATCATAATTAAAACTAAAATTAACAAAAAAGTTTATATATGTAAGAAAAATATGCAGTATGTATAGATTTCGTAAAGCCCAACAGACGAGCAGCAAAGAAGATGACAACCAAATCACATTCCAACTTCGGAATGGCAAATCTACTTGATTTGCTGCCTAAAGTCGCTACCTCAAGGAATTTAGAGTATGGACTCAACATCGCAGCAAAGGAAAACTATTGCACCATACCAATGGCCATCTCGATGTTGACTACACGTACAAATCCTAGTCACTTGGCACTTCACACAAGACTACCACGATCAACGAGACTCATCTAGAAGTTACGAACATAATCATCTCCCTCCGTCAAACACGAACAGTCACACTTCCCCTTTCTCCAAGAAGTCAATGCTCGCAACTTCAATAAGAAACTACATCACTCGTCCTTCGCTACATGAAACATATAAAAACTAAAAACTCTCTAAACCCGGATGCGTGGAACCAGTTCTAAACTAGAATTTATAATTGGTTATAAATATAATTCTCTAATTCTATAAAATATTCTCAACTAACCAATCATATTCCATAACCAACAGTTACACTAATTCGTAAGTGCTGAAACTACTTGTAGTTTCAGCACCAGAGCAAATTAAATTAAACTTAGAATACAGTTGTTCTCCTTCTGGAAACTAACTCATATAAACCAGTATACACTAGATCTAATGAGACCAGGAGATATAAGAGTAAGATTGGTATTAGACTAAGAAGTTGCTTGAATCTATCCGGCCGAAAATAAGATAGCGTGACGAGCAGACGGTGTACCTTATCTGAAATTACTCTATGAGTACATTCAACCGTACATAACTCAGTAGAGACATGACGCAAGAGACTGATTTACGAAATGTAGTTGCGAAGAGTTGTAGCCGGCAGCATTAAAAACTAAAGATCAATCAAAAAATTGATCTTCTGGAAAAGTCACCAGACTAAAAGAAAAAATATAATATTTTTTTCTTTCGTTAGTGAGCTTGAGTTGTTGATCTACAGTGATCATTCAGCAGGAAACGCTTCATTCTGTCAGAGAGGTTCATAAAAAAAGTTTTAAACTTTTTTTCTCCGAATGGCGGAAAATTCTTCTTGTGGTATTCGTCAACAAAGAACGTCCACACACTGTTGATTGATTTTCTTTCGTTCCATCTCGTGTTGCTTCAAAATCTGGCGGAAAATTTTTGCTGTGAAAAAATGACTTCACTGAGTATCCTACTAAGTTGTTAATTGAAGTCGTTGGTCTTTTTGCAACATTTTTTCCTATTATTGAGTTAATTTGGCGCAAACTTTACATTGTGACTACTCCGAAAAAAATTGTGTGTATAGTCTAAGCATTCTGAAGTACAACGCAAATAACTCCATTGAGCAAAATTAAGTTTTGAAATGAAGTTTTTTTTAGTCAAATTTGCAAAATCTTTTTATATTTAGATACTTAAATTAAAAAGAAGTTTCCACTGGAACCACTCAGAGTAAACATAGTGTCCTCAAATCAGGGCGTCCTCAACTGATGGGTGAGGCCAGCTGTCTGAAGTGAATTATTGATGAAGATTTTGGAGGAAAGACTAGATTATGTGGTAGTCATCTAAAAACTCTGAATGATTCAATTTTATCCTAAAAGTTTCATCAGTAAAAATTGAATCAGCTTTGAGAGCATTATAGTTTGGTATCTGTTTTATTTAGTGAATGAAGTCAAATTCATCTGATAATTCATCTGTAAATAAGTTCTTGAATGTTTGCTTATAGTTTATAATTGAATTGTAAGAAATGTACGAGGAGGCATTGTCGAAAATTATTGTTTTGAAAACACTTTTGGAATTTTCTTGGCCAAAGTTAACTCTTCTATTGATAAATTACTCAATATAGATAAATATAGATAAACAATTTTTTGCGCCCGTACTATTTTGAAAATTCATTTTTTCGAAGACGAAATTTGAAATTTTGCGTCAAAACAGAGAATTCGAGGATACACTGAAATGCAGAAACTAAAGTCTATGATCTAAAACGTAATCTAACTTTGTTTCAGTTTTTGAGATCTTTTTTGTAACTCGTTGGTCACGCAAGTCGAGTTGAACCGAGGTTTCGGCTATCTGATAGACTAATTTCAGATTGAGCACACGGTCTGTTTGTCACGCTATCTATTTTTGGCCGGATTTTCTCGTGTTACCGAACTTCTCAGTCTAATACTGATCCTAATTTTTATTTTTTAGGCCTCAAAAGATCCTAAAAAAAATACTGTAGAAGCGATTAGCTGGAAATCATTTTGTTCGGTATTCTCTGAATTGGTCTGAATGTAAGCAACAAGAACTACAATTATAAATATAAAAGTTTGGTAAAGTAGTAAACAATTTACAATCATTTTCAATACTACAAAACAATCAATGGGGAGCGGTGGTGAAGTGGTTACGTCTCCGCCTCTCAATCGAAAGGTCGGATGTTCGAGGCCCACCATGATCCGTGATCGTTGCTTGAGGGTGAAGCAACTTGACGGTGAAGCAGCCCAGAAAAATAACCAAAAAAATTGCATGTAGTTCTTAAACAGGGACAGAACAGCGGTCTTAAATGGTAAATACTCAAGCGTGAAGCGATAAAAATAAAGAAAATCCCGAACGGGCTGGTCATTTTATAAATGTTCTTCGCTCGCGGTGATTCTTCGAACGAGTTGCAGAAAACCCTTCAGCTCAACCCTCTCCTCCCGCTCCTCCACGAATTTCTCCATAACCGAAAAACCTTGGCACTGGAAAGCCACAAATGGTTCATGGACACGGCGGAATTGTCAGAAAACAATCCCTGAGCAGACCAGGATAGTAATACCAGGATAGTAAACTTCGAGTGGTGTCGTAAAAAAAAGGCATGGAAAAAATAAGATTTGCGGGGCGTTTCCGTATTTTCAGGGCGCTTCTCTTTATAATTTTTTGGATTACCCTGAAGTATGAACTTCTTTTGAATCATTTCCCGCCTTAGTAAAGCATAATTTTTCGCAAAAAAGCTCGAGCTCAAAGTTTTATGAGAATTATGAGATCAGTCAAAGATTATGAGATCAGTTTAGCGTATATTTTGCATTGACAATAGCAATTAGAAGATTTTCATGGTCGCATTTGTTTACAGCCTATGTTTGCGAGTCTGTTTGATATGAATCTTTTGTACCATTTATTAACATTGATCCTTGTTTCAATCTCAAACCGTAAGTCTTTTTTAAAAAAAGGTTTCGAGATTTTACTCTGTAACACGAATCGTTAGTTGAGTGCTGTCACGGTTCAACTCCCCCTTTCCCTTCCCCCCACCTCTTGATAGTCCTAAATCCGGCCCTGCTCTCAATAATGCGATTTTTTTTTACGAAGCCAAATTTTGGCAAACCACCCTCACACGATTCAATTTTGACAATATTTTTCCTGCGTCGCAGAAAATTTTACCTAATTTTGGTTCTTTTGGTATCTCAGAAGAGCTCGGAAAAATTTTTGTCGCCCGCTTTTTGAGAAAGCCCTAGACAGGGGCGGATATAGGATTTTGTCGAGGGGGGCGGATTTTCAAAAATTTATCGAACATTTCGGTCGACCTTTTTTTGTTAGGTCAGCAAAACAGCAAAACAGATTTTCCGATGTCTCCTAAAGCAGTGAAAAGACCCTGTTTTTGCCAAATTTTCAGCGCCGCAGGCCCAATTTTGAAAAACTGGCGAAAAAGCGTTTTTTGGAACTTTTTGGAAAATGTTGACCAAAAAATAGCGTTTTTTCGGCTCCCCCCTCAAAATTCGTATATATTGGCGCCCAAGGCGCCTTTTGAAAAAATTAAGATCCGTCAGCCAAAAATTATATCTCAAAATAGTACAAAAGGGGACCCTTTGGGTCGGCAGGGGATCGAATTGATACTGAATTGATAAGATCTTTTTGTTAGGGTTGCGGGACAATAAAACAAGCTTTCGAAATTTGTCTGAAAGATTAAATCTGATGAAATTTTAGACCGTGTTCCAGGATTAGCCAAAGGTGACCGTCAAACCGACAGTGCTGTTGAAAGTGATCAATGGGCTTCACTTCTGTTCTGGCTACCCAACAGGTGGACTTTATTCGGGAGAACATGCTCTCAACATAGGTTAAACTTTATCTTTCCATCACATAATCATCTTAGCTCACTTCACAAAATGGGCGGACCTGGGAGCTTTTTGGAGATGGGGTGTGTCATTTGTGTGTCTGTTTGAAGTCGATTGGACTTCCTGACATTTTTCTATTTGAATTAAAAGAAACACCCTATTCAATTACTACTATAACGTTTTTTTTTAAATTCTAGTTAATCTGTTAGTACACCAGTGGTATCTTAATCCTTTTTATTGCGGTGCAGTCAAGTTATTCGAACTTGCGGGTGTTCCCTGCCTTTTGGCCAAACTACACCTAAACTACAAAGTACCTCCCACCCAATGGATAAACTGGGTTGATCAATTCCATTCAGCATCTTTGCCTAAGAAATTTTAGACATTGAGATTTTAAAAGAACCATGGGTGGTGGAAAGCAAAATTGTAATTTTGGAAGGACCTCGAGAGAGGCCAGAAACAAAGACGCTATGCGAGTTTGTGGAGTCGCAGAAGAAAGAAAGATAGCGAAAGAAAAATGAAAATTTGGTGACATGAGAAGATGCGATGAAGAAAAAAAGTAGGATCACTACCATAGTTGGCCTGAGCGCAGAAGACAAAAGAGTGTTTTTGCAAAACAACCCTCGTGAAAGTTTTATCTGTGACTTTTTAAGATTTTTTTGACCTCTTAGAGACTGCATTTGTGGAATTTTTAAGCACTATCTTTGAGCACTGCAAATTGGAAAGCTGCAAAAAAAATTGAGATTTGGCAGGATCTGATATCGTAAAAACTTCTAAGCGAGACTGAATCCGCGATGTCTTTAATTTTACTTGAAAAGATGCAATCTCTATCCAAAACTTTTATCAAAACGGATCCAATGGACGCCCTAAATCGCGGATTTATCGACGAGATACCATTTCGAACCCACTAATATGTCACAATCAAACAATAAGAGTAAAAAGTACTAAACTTTTGATTCCGTAAAAAGACAACCAGGCCTGAACATTGTAACGTTTTTAACCAAAGATCAATTGAACGGATGTCCAGTGAAAATAATAGTGTTTAAAACTCAAAAAAAAACAGGACAGTTTGGAACATTGTGCTAGTTTAAAAAAATTGGCTTTCAATAGTGCATAAGAAATTGTTAATGTTTGGAACTGTTTATATATCCCATCGGAACCGCTGATGGTTGAAGAGGAAAATATTTTTGGAGTTGATGAATGCATGGTCAGCAAAGGGGACAAATGACGATGAAGATTGTTCAGTATTGAACATTAAAAAGGTATACGCCAAAAAGTGCCTGGAAACAAAGAATTTTACAATCCCAAATATAAACACTCAGTGGATTCGGCCAGCCCGATCAGTTTCTTAAAACCGAACAATTTTCAGGCAACGAAACTGAAGAACGCACAAATGAAGAAGTTTCCAGTAGATAAGGATAAGAAATCACGTTCTCTATATTGTGGCTTCACAAATGTTACCATCAGTATCACTGTAGTCAAAATTCAATCCAAGGGATAGAATTGTGAAGAAACCCCTATTTTATTTCTTCCTGTGATGAAAGAAACTTCCTAGGGAAAGACAGTTTATTAAATTTGGGATATGAAATTGCATAAAGACGACGCCTTCACCCAATCAAAAACGTGACATTACCAGAGTTCTGTACGTCAATTTAGTTACAAATGCATATTCAAACATACTCAAAAAAAGTAAAAAAACTTTTTAGCAGTTTCGTAAAAAAACCGTCGGATTGAAAAACCAGACACTTCCAAGCACCATTTAAACCAAGCCGAACCAAAGGTAAAATAGTTTTCTTACGTTTGCTAGATGGTGTAAAAACTCAATGGAAAAATATGGAACAGGATTGACATATCAAAAAAATAAACAAATGTGATGAAAATTGTTTTACAAGTCCAATAATAATTTAAGAAAAAAAAGACGTTTCCACAAAACGAGCCTGAGATTCAAAATTGCGGAACAACTAGATAGTAAAAACAAATACCTACCATCCACGAATCCAACAACATCACTCTTCATTGGTCAATCAAAAAATTTAACGACGAATAGTTCAGTAATCTCGATTTGCGAATTGCGTAGAGCCATTTAAACTTTGTGATGATACAGACAAGCAAAGTAAACTCAGTATAGTGCGAAGCGAAACTGATTTTTGCTGATTAGGAGATATATCTAACGAAATCCAACGGGTGCCATGGACTTACTTTGAAAAGACTTCCTTTCATCACTTGGTATGTAGTCAGAATATTATTCACTTAATCAGCATTTATGGAGAATCCCGAATATTCTCGAAAATGAAAATCAGGCTGTCATATGGGAAAAACGAGCTCTATTTCAAAAACTTATCAAAATATTGGGGTATAAAATCTCGGAAAAAAATTGTGTGGGACCATTGGTCGCAAAAGCCGACTCGATAAACTTTTATCCAAACGAAAAGACATAATAAAGTCGCGATCTTACTGTACTTCCGTAAATAATTATATATAAAAATTGTACCAAACCTTTTCAAAACTTTGCTCACCATTTTGCTTTTTACTGAACAAAAATTCTGAATACTTGGAACGAAACGCACTCGAAGACCTTTCAAGATCTAAAGAATTGAATAGTAATTAGGACAGAAAACAATCATCTCGATATAAATTGAAATTCAAAGTCAGGAACAGACCATCGCCCAACGGAATAGGGGCAACACTAGAACAATGAGAAAAAGAGTCTCGAATAACAAAAGCATTCATTTCAAAGTTTTCAAATACGCATAAAAATTTCTGCAATGGACTAGAATTTTTGGGGATTATTTAGTCAACGGAATTATTTTGAGCACCAAGTGTGTGATGGGTCAGAATTTGAGCTACGAACTGACCCTAAAGCCCTGTTGTCGACCTGAGAAGCAAAATATAGAAACAAAACTATGCATATTAGACTGGTTTGATGGGTAAACAAACTGTCAACTTATATTTTGAAATACGACACTTACCAGAGAAAGATATTGGATTTACCAACCTACTTTCAAGGTCAGAAAAAAACCTCCCACCTCACATTTTGAGTGAGAGTTTGTGGTTCCAACAATCAACAAGATCATTGAGAACCCATTCGAAAATAATCAGTGCAAAAAGAAGACTTGTAGAAAAAACGAAAAGTTTTTTTGGAATTCCATTGTAAGTAATCATACTCAATTTGAAAACAAATTGTCGTCGGGCGCAAAAAAAGCAAAGTTATAATTCACCCAATGATTTCTCTTTGCGGTTATTTTCATATACGTCATTGACACCAGTGGAATTTGCAACGAAAATCAGTCTCGCTCAGTCTCTTGAGCAAGCAGCTGAATACCTTTGGTTTTTTCAAAATTTGATTTCCATTCATTCATTTTATTAGACAAGTGTTGTTTTTTGCTTAAATTCAATTTTACTGCACCAATTTCAGACATGAAATCATCTGTTACAATTTTTTTTACAAATCAATCGATTTCGAATCCCAAAAAACTTGTGATTAGTGCAGAAAAACGAGGCGTTCAAAATAGTTTTATAGAAAATAAAATGTCACGAATACATTGGAAGTTGTTGAACAAAAAAGTGGCAGATCTGAAAAAATTTACCTCTTAGTTTTGCTCATCAAACATTTCTTCAAACAAATTAAACAGTGAAGAATGACGACAAAGTTTTGATAAAAGTCAAGAGAGCCATCGAAAAAGCCAAAGTCAAGAAAGCCAAACTGGACAAATTCGCATTATGTATCAAAAATTTCAGCAGATATACATCAGAAGTATTGATTGCTACTCGATTTCAACAACAAACTGTTGTTCTAACAGCCTCAGATCTCCCTTCACTGCCCTGCTACAAGGCGTTTGGCAAGAAGGCGTTGACCAAAAACATTTGGATTGGAATAAAATACATTATTCTGTGTGTCGACCGTTTCTCAGATTTCCGATCGGCGAACACGTCAAGCACGACCTCATCACAATCTTTGTGAAAACTTTCACCGATTACGGCAACCTTCTCGGATTTTCAAATCTTTTAAAGAGTGGATCGTGTTTTACTTCAATTATTTTCAAATGTTTCAGCAAGAAAACAATATAAAAACAGATTTTAAGTACAGAGGTAGGCCATAGATTCAATGGAGTGGTATGAAGACTAACTTACTCAGTGAAGTGGACTTTATTAGCGATGTCGTTTAATCTACTCCATCCGTCTCAACCAGTAGTTTCACGAAAACGCAATCAAAATTGGGACTTCAAAAGTTCTTTGGAGAAAGACGCTTTATCGACAAAGTTGGACCAACTGACTAATAGTTATCAATCTGAAAGATGAATCGTAGCAACCATTGGTAGAGCTGATCTCGCCGAACAAGACGCCAGAGAAAATAACACGGCTGGGAAGCTTTGTTATCAACTCCCCGTTAGACTTCTTGACCTCATTGGGAGAAATTGCCGAGCGAAATACTCTGATAGCCGAAATTATCAAAGACTTTTCCAAACTCGTCATTGGATCCACCTATGATAGTTGCTGAATAATTTTCAGCTGAGATAGATACACCTGCGCAAGGTTAGCTAGGCAACATCAGAGCGGAGGCAGACATGATCCACTTTCACGTACAACGCAGCCTTACAACTTAGACAAATCAAACTCAAAATTTTTCCTAACTATACTATACCATTGGTACGACAACCAATTTCGGCAATTATTTAATTCTAGGTTTTTGACCCATCGGAAGTTGAAGCCGATTTTTATTGAAAGTCACCACATGTTATACACCTTTTTACTTTTTTATCAATTCATTTTACCTCAATTGTACAATGCCGTTTTTTTAATAATTGTTCTCTGTAAATATCTGCAAGAATTATCAGTTACCTCTAATTTTTGTTCACATGAATCCTATTCTGTGAATCCTATGGTGTTCAAAGTTAGCTCGAAACTTTCGTTTCAAACTTCTGTTGAACGTGGGGAGAAGGGTGGTTGGAGTATGCGTGCTACATAGGCTACCATTCGTTGTATCAGATAAAATAAAAATTTGTGCTTCGGGGAATTTCTTTGAATTGTCTTTTTAGTTGTTTGTTTAACTTGAACTTCACTTCTGTATTAGATACCTGCGATTTGTGTGTCTGTTCAAAATCCATTGGAACTCATGACACTTTTCTACTTGAATAGAAAAGAAAGTTTTAGTCATTTAGTTTACCAGTGGTAATATTTTTTTACTTTTTATCAGGGGCGATTTTTTTTTAATTTCGAAAGTTTTTTTTGATCAATCAAATTGATTTTCTGAGCTCTTCATGAGCACTAAAATTAACCTGTTTTGGCAAAACGTCTGCGCCGCGGGCAATTTTTCGAAAAACCAGACCAAGACATAGCGCATTTCCGCGTGCGCTCCGCTCCCCCCTCGAAATAAGTATATATTGGCACCAAAGGCGCCTTTAAAAAGTTTTTAGGGTCCGTCGCCAAAAATGGATATCTCAAGATAGTGCAAAGGAGGGACGCGAGACCCTGGGATCTGCCACTGATTTTATCAGGGGGTTTAATAAAAGTTATGCTAACAAAAGTGATGAATCAGATTGGCATCGTGTTGCGCGATCGGCGATACATTTTTGTAAAATCAAGCCTGAAATTTCAGTCGGTACTACTGCTTATATGGGTACACCAGTCGAAAAGACTACTCAGCAGAGAACAGCGACTATGATGAGCATGACGTCATGGGGTCCAACATTAACAGCAACTTCAGCAGAACGCGCGAGAGAGAACAAATGAAGTTGCAGTTCTTCGAGATCATCTCCCAAATATGGCAGTTCATCAATTTCTTTGGAGACGACGAATCAGTAGACGAGGAACGTGCGTGTGTAAATGGATTAAAATTTGGATTACAAATGAAAATTTTCAGCGCTCTAGTCAAAGTCGAAAGCCAATCATCTAAGTTCTTGTAAGAAGTTTGAGTAGATATACAAAAAATCGGACAAATTTTATGTCCTTATTTTTCTGCAGCAGAGGATATTTATCTAATGAGATCTTACAAAGGCTCTTTTAAGAACCTGAAGTTACATGATCTACCCAGGACGACATATACCAGACTTGAAAGTCACGTCCCATG
This sequence comes from Symsagittifera roscoffensis, assembly GCF_963678635.1. Lineage (NCBI taxonomy): Eukaryota > Metazoa > Xenacoelomorpha > Acoela > Convolutidae > Symsagittifera > Symsagittifera roscoffensis. The sequence goes on from NC_087062.1 coordinate 66,933,747, forward strand.
TCGTTCCGCGACCCAAACTGCTTAGCAGTAAAATTCTCAGCATAGGTCGTGAAAGTCTCAACATATTGTCGGAAAAACCTTATAAATGATAATTTTTACCTTGCAAAAAGATAAGCAATGGTATTGCAATCGGGTACTAGACTTTTTTCTTGTATAAAACTTTGCTCACAGATGGTCAATTATGCATGGTCAGTTAACTTTTAGCATTGTTACTGTTTTTGCCTGTATTTGCGTTGCATGTTCAGTGTACCACTGCATGGTTAATTAAAAGCATGGTTAATGTATTTGCTTTGTGTTTAAGTTAGTAATTATCCATTTTTTTCTTATATTTGAAAATTTCTGGTAGTTTTTTTTTTGCACTGAGGTTGTTCGGCTTTAGTTTTGTCTGCTTTCTTTTCTAATTTTCTTATTTTATTATAATTGTTAATTTTGTAACGATTGAGTTTTAACAAAATTTATTTGAAAAAGTGAATTGCCCTCTTACGCCATCCGTAATACAAATAGAAAAATTATTCATAAAAACTTTTCTGCTTTTTAGTTCGCTTATTATAAAAAACTCAAATTGAATAGTTTAAACGACGCATCTGGCGTAGAGGTAGCACCTGCTTAAGACGACCAAAACGTGTGGTACGAATCCAGCCGGAACTTTTTTTTAAACTAGAAAACTTCTGCGTTTTTGGGCAGCCGTCCTCCTCTTTGTTTTACGCCTTAGTGCCTGTTGCACGAACGCTTTTTAAAGAATCAACTTTCCGCATGTTAAAGAATCAGCTTTCTGCATAGACACTTGTTAAAGAACCAGCTTTCTTCTAATTTGCTGAAGGTAATTAGTAGAAGTAATTGAGTTGAAAATTCTAATGAGCGCAAAATTTTTACGCATGGGATTATTATTCTTGCTATTAGCCTTGCTGGATTGCCTTTGTTACGTAAAATCTGCTCCGATGCAAATTTAACGTTCAGTTGTCTTGTTTGGCATGTTAGATTTGTTAAACTGATACAAGTCAATTTAATTTCTGAATTGGGTCTTGCATTAACTACTTAACTACTTATACAGCACTAATGGGACAATATATAAGCAGTATGTTTAAGTTGATTATTTGCTTATGATTGTCGGTTTTCATTTTGTTTGTCGTCGGTTTTTTTATCTGATACTTTGTTTTGTGCGACTTATTTTGATTGCTCAAAGTCAACCCTACAAGGTCGTCTTGAAAGTCAACCCCACAATAAATTCAATCAGTGAAAACAATGATCTCGTTTTATAAATTTTTGTTTTTCTAATTCCTTTTTCAATTTTTTCTTCGCTCGAAGTATTTTTTGCTACTTCTTCAGCGTCATGCTGTTTTAGCCTTAAACTTGCTTGTTGTATCGCAAAAAGCAAGTTTCGTCTCTGTTTCGTCTCTGTGTGTAATTTTGAAACTTACTTTGCTTAGTTTAGCCAAAAATCAAAAAATCAGCCGGCAAAAACTGAATTGCTTAAATTATAAATGGTCGCAAAATAATGGAATGGCAAATTCCGGCTGCAAGGATCTGGACATAAAACGCGGACTATTACCCGGGCTTTTAAAATTTATTTTTGTTTGATTAATTAGGAAATAATAAAAAACGGATAATACTTATTCGATTATTCGATTATTCGAATTTTTTTATGTCTGTTTTTTTTTGTTTGCTCCCGAGCATTAGCTTTTTAATCCGGCTTATTATTAGTTAGTTCCAGTTAAATAAAAATCAGGTATTTTTAAATGTATGAAACTTTGTTTGCTTATGATCTCTGAGACGCTTCGGAAAAATTTTTCACTTTTCAGAAAAAAGTAACCAATGGAAAAACCCGCTACTCTACTGATTGCCTGCATCTTCAGCTAAATTTTTTGAAACTTCGCCGCAGGTTTTACGGTTTTCGAAAAATTCAGCTGGTTAATTTTTCTATAATTTCTATAAGATTAATTTAGATGTTTCATTTTCACGAAATGTTTGCAGGAGAGCTAATTGCCTTCAAGTTTTTTTCAAGATAATAATCAAATTAGAAAACCATTTTTTAATGGGCGATATCTTGCAATTTCTTTAGAAGCGTAAGCTGCGGATTAATTCTTTCCGAAACGAAATGTAGGCAGCAAACTGGTGTCAATAATTAAACGAAAGACGCCAGCTACGTCCCCTTGTTTTTTACAAGAGCGTGAAGGGAGAAAACAACAGAAAAACAGCTGGGAAGTTAGCTATAGTCATAACATTTAAAATAAATGAATTAGCCCAGTTTAAGCCATTTTGGTCATGATGATAAAGGATTTTTTGAATCTTGAAAATCAGATTCAAAAAGAAATATCAGCGACATTTTTATCACGATCCAAGATCCAAACAGAACCACTAACATGTCTGATGGAAAAAACTCAAATGTTTCATTTAAAAAGTGATGTAAGAACTCATTCTTGTTGATACGTTCTTTTGTATAACTTTGGTTATCATTCGTCCCCAACCTTTCCTATTTACTAAGTTGTTTTTTGAGCGTTTGAACACACGAGCAAGGAAACTTTCTGTGAGCACATGGAGGCGCTGTTTTTACTCTTGAGTCTCCACATGATCATTCATATCTACCTGAAAAATGATTACCAGAAAAAGATACATAATCTCTAGTTGTAATCATTGTAAAGTGATTAGTTGTTGGTTGTAGTTATTTTTGAAAAAAAAAAACAGAAATAATAGGTTAAAACAGAAACAGTGTTTTTAAAAAATTTGCTCTATGCCTAATCAGATAGTAATGCCTTTTGACAAAAGTATACTCGCTGAAATATAAAAATGGGTGACACTTTTAATTTGGGTTGTCCTCCAGAAATTCAAGACAATAAACAATTTCCGAAAAACTGGATCACAATTAAGATAAGAAAAAGTCATTGCACAAACCTTTTAATTTTTGTGGCCATTTCAAAAATAATTTTAAGCAGGAAAATTTCCCATGTCTTAAGTTAAATGAACAACATAACACCAAATGTTTGTTCGAAAACGCTCAATTAGAAAAAAAGATACAATCTTTTTCCTATCACTTTAGAACGACAAGCAAAAGCAAAAATCATGAATAAAATTTTTTTTTGCCATAAAGATTTTGCCAGTACTTTTTCAACGAAATCTGCCTAAAGTTTCTGAGCCTTTGAAAAAGAATGACAGATTTTTCGAATAGCAGAAAAGTGCACTGTTTATTTTGCCGGACCCAGTAAAAGCTTCTTTTTCCGAGTTGTTCACGAAACAAAGATTCACGAAGATTTTGCTCCACTAAAATGCACTTAAAACAAATGAGAACTCATCTACTTGATTTACAATTAGACTCAAAAATTTGAGAAACCTGTGAAATCAAATGCGCAAAGTGTGAAAAACCAGTTAAAGCAGCGCCATTTTTTCTTCAAGAAATTTTTTTTTTCAAAAGCTCAAGTCGAAAAAAAAGAAAAACTGTTTCTGGAAAAAAATTTTAATAATCCAACAAAGACTCGATGCAATCTGTTAAGCTATTGTGTATAATTAGTATCAAATTTAACAATTCTAGCAAAGTTTCACACTTACAGCCATTTCCGTATGTAAATGAATTTTTTATGGATGCTATAATTGTCAAACTTTAAACTATTTATCCTCGACCTAATGAAAAGTTATCAAAAACGGTATTCCTACTGAGCCCGTTCCTGTTATTGACAAAAATCAGTTCTCAGTGTACCGTATTAAACTGAACACAATTGAAATTTTGAGTGTTATCAATGCATTAGATAAAAATCATTTTTTAGGCGACAATGACATGAACAATATAAAATATTCAAATTATGTATAAGGTGGTTGTTTAGGGTCTAGGACAACAAGCCGACGGGGCTTCAAGCCGAAGGGACTTCAGGCCGAAAATTAAACTTTACAAGCACCTCAAATCATTATTTTTCATCTGTAAAACGTTGCTTGTCAAAATCATAGGCTATTTTACTCCATAATAAGCGTTATTTATGACAATGAATCATTTGGGATTGGCATCCGTTAATAATATCAGCCGGTTTTTGAAATGCATAAATTATAGACAAGAAAATTACCTTCAACCGTGTTTTATTTTTCAACTTTCCTAAACATCATTTGGAGGCTTAAATTTAATGAAAACGCTAATAATTACCGAATAAAGATCATGAAATTGAGAAATTCTTCAAAAAAATTTTCAAATTAATCATATTTCATGACTTGGAGAGATAATTTTTGGCTTGAAGTCCCTAATTTTACGATTCGGCTTGAAATCCCGTCGGCTTGATGTCCGGCACCCGGTTGTTTAATATCTAGGTTTTCTATCAATCTTTTCTTAACAAGAGGCGTGTTTCCTAAAGAGTTTTTAAAGCAAAACAAGATTGCTCGTATCAGGGCGAAGCCCTTAATGTTCCGACTGCCTTTTAATGTTTATGGAGCAGTAATAACCTTAAGAAATTCAATTAAATAAAAAAAATGAAATTTTTTTTTTAATTATTGTAATTTTTTTATGAAAACCATCCCCCCACACGCCATATAAAGAACAAAAGGATAGATTTCGCTCGTTGCAACAAACCAATTATGGCAAATAAGCTTCTTTTAACCAATTTGGAACGATTTCTAAGGCGGATTAACTCTCCGCTTACGCGTTATTAGCGCAAAATATATCGCGCGTTAATTGTCCCAAATTGGCCAAAAGGGCAATCTTTAAACCCCCGTAATTTTACGAAAAATGATCACAGGTAAAATATGTTTTCAAATTTGAGCTCAGGACAACAATAGCTTTCGAATGATATAAAAAAATTCCGTCAAAAATGGCTAGTTAAAAAGTCGAAATTTGTCTGAAGAAAAAAAAACCCAAATATTCCGTTACTTTCGTATCAAAAGTCGGAACAAAAATTGCTGTTGCGTAAATATAGCACGTATACAATAATCAAGCAAAATCTCGTATAATTTTTTGTAGCAACTATATGGATCAGAAAATTACAATCGGGTCTCTTCCTATATCAAGCAATTTTTACAGCTGTTTTTGAAGCAATTTGCGATCCATAAAAACAAGCGCCACTGATAGCCTGGCAGAGTTAACCGAAAAAGTGAAATTTCTGCTGTCGCTCTTTGAAACGCACAGCTTCCTTTTGAATTTCAAAAAGCTTTTGATACTATTGATTATGGCAGTTTTTTTTATCAGCAAAAAATATATAATTTTTGCAGTATTTTTCTTGTCTTGGTTGAAAACTTACCACAGCTACCGCAAATTGCGTGTAGAAGTTAACATCAATCAAATGTGGTGTTCCACAAGGATCAATCGTAGCAGCGTTATGAATTGTAATTGTATCGCTGATGTGCCGTCAGCATGTAAATCTGCAGAGGGAAAGTTTCTTGCAGACGATGTAGCTTGCAGAGTTGAAAATATGACAGCAGTTCTAAATAGTTTTGAACCAATGTTTTTTTTTAAAAAAATTGAGTGGCAATCAGATTGTTTAAATCAGCACAAAAGAAAGTTGAATCTAATGCCAAGGAAAATATAAAATCTAAATCCGATAACTTAGCTGTTAAATTTGTCTGCAAAAATTCATTTGTTTTTCTCGCCTGTAACTTTTGTTCTTGAGGTTTTTCTAAAAAGAAAGTTGGAACAAGTTATTGTATAGTATTGAAGTTAAAACACTATGCACCAAGGCACCCACTACCACTATACTAAATTCGTCAATATTTGCAAAATGGCGCTTCATTTCATGGTTGATGCAGTTCCACCATATTAAAACGGCACGATCACTCTGAGGACATTAAGAAAAAAAATTGAACTACTGAGTGTTTATGAAAACGGCGTTTATGATTTACTAAAATTTGTACTCAACCATTAAACAAATTACATTGGTACATTGGGGCTTATGTTAAATTATTCTTTTGAAAGCCCGCGGGAATCGAAAAATGTTTTTTTTTTATTGAATCATACTGTTTATCAAAATCTCAAAACCCGAATTTTAATTTAAAATTCTGAATTGATATGTTTTTTTTAGTTATAAATATTAAAATCTAAACTGCTGGGTAATCTGATGGGATTAAATTGATTTTTAATTGAAAAATATGAGTCTCTAAAACCCAACAAAGTATTTTGATATTAAAAAAAATTATCTCAGCAAATTATTTTGAACAATATTATTTTTAAAAAAGGAAAGAATTGAGGCAAATTTACCTTTGTTATATTTTATTTTCGAGATAATTCATTTAGCTGAATTGTGCAATAGGTAAAGAACCTATAAAATTTGATGTTTTTTTCTGTGTTTCCCGATTTTAAGTTTTGATTTTAAGATGTTGTTTTTTTTTCAGTTTTTTTTCTCTAGTTTCGTTTAAATGGCTTGATTCTAATCAGGGGCGGATTTGGGGGGGGGGGGAAGGAGGGGGCGGACGCTTTTTTGTTTCAGGGATTCGACCCCTTTCCGACGCAAAGGGTCCCCCTTTGTACTATTTTGAAATATCCATATTTTGTGAAGGACCCTGAAATTTTTCTAAAAGCGGCTTCTAAAAGCGCCCTTTATACTAATTTTGAGGGGGGAGTGCTCGCCGAAAAAACGCTATTTTTTGGTCAAAATTTTCCAAAAAGTGCCGAAAAAAGCCTTTTTTTGTCCGTTTTTTTTTCAAAATTTTGCCTGCGGCGCAGGAAAATTTGGCCAAACCAGGGTCTTTTAGTACTCTGGGAGAGCTCGGAAAATCAATTTGGTCGACCTAAAAAAAGGTCGACGAAATTTTTAAAATATCCGCCCCCCTCGAGAAAACACTAGATCCGCCCCTGATTCTAATGACTGATTAGATTGTTCAAACAATGTAAAACAGTTCGCTTTTGTATCTGGCGATCAATTGATCAAAGATAACTTTTTGTATCATTTGTTAATTTTAATGTGTCTTTATTAGAACCCTGTTGTCTGTCCCCTCCAAAACTTGTGTTGTTAATATAACTTGTGTTGCAGTATAAATTGATCGTCCTCTCTTTCCTTGAAGGGATAAAAATGATCAAAAACTCATTTAATTTTCCCTTTTTTTCAAAAATTTAGTTGGTTTTTGTTAGCAAAATGTTTTATCCTTCAGCTTAAAGGGTCATCCAGAGCATTGATATAAAACCAGTCTGATAGCTTCTGTGTGAACAAATAGAGCTGTAGATCGGCCAAATTTTTTTCTGATAACATTTGCCTATGATTATTTTTGTTTTGTTGATTGAGCTGGCACTGTAGACATGGATTTGTGCTTCAGCCTCGTGTTGCGACATGCAGTATGAGAGATACTTGGCAGACGCATATCGTCCACTGATGCTCAATCCACATGAGTACTCTCTCAAACTCACCAACTACAGTGACAACAATAAACCTCTCAATTTTATCAGAGTTAGTATATGCTTTTAATACACACACTACACTGTTTAGAAGATCCACATCAAGTTTGAACTCGAACCAACCCGGCGGCCGATTGAAGGGTCGCCTCTCTTTTGACACTGATTTACGATATCCATTCTAAGCCAAAATCTTTCTAATTTGTCCAAGCTTTCCAGAGTTGTCGAACAAGCAAATCGCGATTGACCGAAGATAGTTCAAAAAATTTATTGATTTTTGTCGTACGCCACACGAAAAACCTAGAAGAACGAAAAACCTGTCACATGAGGACAGCATATTATAAAGTCATATACAGAACCTACATTAGATAAAATCCTTTTATGGTCTTCCTTTTTTCGTTTATGACATAAAATGTAGAAACCGAGCACTTTTAGTGTGTTTTATTGCCCTGGAAACAAGGTAATTGGTAACTAACTATCAGACACAATGCGTTCACTTTTCTGTGTTATAAAAAATCAATTTCTTTTTAAGCGATGAACTTATGACCAAGTATTGTACGAAATTGTCACGTTCTTTAGCTACTGTCAATCTGTCAGCGGCGGTATCGACTTAGTTAGTTGAATGAGCCTACTAGAGTGAAAATTAATCTTGTTTGCTGGACAAAAAAGTGTAGCCTGACTTCGCCTTGTATTGTAATGTTGTATCGCGTCCCGGATCTTAAGAGTGGGTCCTTTCTAAGGGGGAAGAAGGTCCTCTCGTAGAGTAAAATCCTAGGATGTGGGTCCGTATTTTTTTGAAAGACCCCTCTCCTAGGGTTGTTAACTGAAAACAAGTTCCCACTCCAAAGTAAAAGAACCCCTCCCTGAAGCTGGAATTTTTTCCCACGATAACTAAACTTAATCATCCTAATAACTGAACTTTTCATCTTAGTTTCATGTCGATATCTTTTCCTGGTTTTCTTTCTTTTCGTCGAGCATTTGTCAAGCTAATAAACATTTGCTTTTAAAACTGATTCAAAGGATTTCATACGAGGGTTAAACTAACAGTTGGTTTGTGTCAATAAAAGACAATGTAGCCCACATAAAATTGAGTTGGTTGATTCTACTTGTTTTTTCGGGGGTAACCGAAAGTAGTGTGGGGTAATCGCATAATATTTTATCCAGAGGATCTGCAAAGAATATATTCACTCCAGCTTAGACAAAAAGCAACCAATGGGTTCCAGGTAATTTTGAGAAGATGCATTCAGAGTCATGAACGCAATATCGTTTTTCAATGCTGAAAAGCATGCAAAATCTGCCGATTATTCAAATGGTGAATGTGGATAGGTATAAATGTTATTATGTTTGTATTGTAGTTTTTTCATGGTACAAAAATTTCTCAGTTATTTTTAAAACAACATTATTATTTTCAATCCGTAATTCACTGCGGCTTAGATCTATCTGATCTCCTGGTGGAGGTTATGGTACTAAGAAAAGTTCGGAAAGACATATTGATTGCGTGCTGGCTTACATTTCTAAGATGTTTGAATTTCTGGACATAAAAAAACTAGTCAATAGCGAAAAATAAACAGTCAATAGCCTCTTTTGCATAGCCATCTCTTCTTTGGTAACTATAGTTTGCTCCTCTCTTTGAACAGTTTGACTGCTAGAATCAATACGCTCCCTCCAGATAAAGAAAATCTAAAATCACCGTTGAAATCAACCACGCGCAAAGCATCAATTTTGATGATACAAACAACTCCTTTTTTGCAAGTCTCTCGCTCTGGATCATTTTCAGCCAATCATTAGAAACCTTGCTTTTCTTTAGTGCACAACAGAGTCTATTGAAGGTTGGATACTTTTGAAAGGCATGTTTACAACACGGACACGACCCAAATCATCTAGATTTTTGAATTTTCAATTCAAAAACTCTCCCTTTTTCTTCCCTTTAGCGTATTTTTCCTTTTAGGGATTTCTTAACACAAAACTTTGAAAGACTGATTCAGGTCTATTTCAATGTAATTGCTGCTTTGCTACCGACGACTGTTTAAGTTTTTTGCTAACCAGTCGTGAGCCTTCTATTCGATTTTTTCTAAAATATCGTATTTCACTGGAGGTGAGAAAAAAACTGCTCACTGCAATTTGAAGTTAGGATTGCTATTTTTTTTAACGCATAGGTTTTTTCGAACGAAATCTTTTCAGGTCGTCGCTCAGAATTTTAGTGAACGGTAGATTTTTGGTTTCTTCAACTTAATGAAAACAGAGATTTATTCCACTCGAAATTCCAAACAAGCTGTTGTTACATTTCCAGGGCAATAGGTGACAGTACGTGATATCTATTTGATGAACCTCATTTATGAGCCCAACCGCATCGTACAAAAGCGTGCAACCGTAAAATCCCGAAATGATTGAAGCAGATTTGTTAATATCAGTTTTAACTTGATTAAAAATTGTAGTTAATATTATTAGAATTAACGAAAAACAGAGAAAATGCAGCTAGAAAAAAATTCGTTCGTTAGAATAGTCAAGTAAGGTCGTTTAGAAACAAATTGCTTATTAGTTTGGTCTCATTTGCTATTTTCGGTGTTTCACTGTTGAATTTTTCCAACATCTTTTCAACCTGCTAACTTTCAAGCCAGTAGACATAAAAGCAACCTCGCAAACAACATTTAGATTCATATAGTTATCGATAGTGAAAAGCTAGATTATCATCGGAAAAATAGTTGGCGCTGAAATAGTGACGGATTTTTTTTCCACGTCGTAATCAACCAGAAATAAGTTAAAATCAAACTAAAAAACGTTTTGATTTTCAGCAATCTTTAGATCGCTCCGTGTACCCTACTTTTGTAATAAAATTGTTCTTTGATACTTAAATGTTTTTTGTTTTTAATTTTCCTTTGCCATTTCGAGGAACAGTACATACCGCTCCTTGCCGATTTCGAACTTCGAAGTTTTTCATGCCTGAAGTTACTTTAACATGTAGATATTCACAATCAATGTCCTCAGTAAACCAAATTCCCTTCAACCTCTTTTTCTTATGTTTAAAATTTTGATAAATATATCACTAGAGATAACTTTGCACAGAAACGGTCGCGGACCTTGGAGAGTTCTTGAAAATTTTTGCCTCTTAACGGTGAAAATTAGCACAAGTTGAAAAATTACTTCACTGCTGCCAACAGTTAAGCTACGCTGCCACAATTGCCGGTGAATTGTTTTCTGTTTATCATAAAATTCTATTCCATATTCATCAACAAATCTCTACTAGATCAGAAGTTCGTTTGCCAGAAAAAAATTTACCAATTAATTTGATTTATATAATTAACCAGCACAAATAAATAGGACCCAAAAAAATGGAAAGAGCCCAAAGATTGTTTTCAAAAATTAAGAAACCACATCCTAAGATTTTGCTTCACTTTAGAACCCCCCATAGGAAGGACCAATCCCCCTCTTTAGGATCCGGGACACGATAAATTACTACTCGACTCATTCCCTTATTCCGAATTCTGAATGCACAGGCAGGTGCCTGCATACGCGGTTATAAAATTTAAGCGATTGCAAACTGTAAGTTATGTTCCAAAAATTGTCCAATGACATCTGCGGTTAAACTAATACAATGAATTCTTTTTTAGGCAGTATTTATCAGATCACTCTGCATGAATCTCATAGTTGAGATTGGATTCGGACCAGGAGAGTTCGAACTAAGTTTCTATGGGGAACCCGGACCTCAGGTGCCTTTCATGTTCCCACGCATGCCTTTGGTGCATCAACGGCTATTCCCATTTCACTTCACGGGGAATCACCTGACCTTCAGTTGGTTCAAAAATTACATCATGTGCACTGTACAACCTTGGATCTGCGAAGAGGAGGATTTTCTTTCAAGGAATTACATGAACATAAACTAATACAGGCCATGCACTCTGAAGCGGAGAGTGAAAAGTGTCAAAAATCCCTTCAGTTCAAAATTTTGCACCTGTTTTTCATTGCAACAATAACATTTGCTTTTGAATCTAACCGAATCTAACCTGGACTTCCAGAGTATAAGAAACACCTATCAGACCCCCAACTACACAGTGTAGTGATTTTCTACTCTACTGGTATTGATTTTCTTGTCCTTCATTTTTGTTTTGTAAGAAATCTACCATTCGGTTCCTCTATCTTGATTTTCTCGAGGGGGCGGGGGGATTTTCAAAAAATTTTAGAAAATTTTGACGATTTTTTTTTAGGTCGACTAAATTGATTTTCCGAGCTCTCCTAAAGCAGTAAAAAGACGGTGTTTTGGCCAAATTTTAGAAAAAACAGGTCAAAAAGCCTTTTTTGGGCTTTTTTTTGAAAATTTTGACAGAAAAAAAAGCATTTTTTTCTAGGCGCGCGCTCCCCCTCAAAATTAGTATATATTGGCGCCGAAGGATATATCTTAATCACGATCACAGGTATGGAAAAACTATATAATTTTTCCATACCTGTGATCGTGATTAAGAACTTTAAGTTTTTATACGACCAGTCTTCACCCAAGTTGATTCCATTGCACTGTACCTTTTGCTTTACGCTACCGGCAAGGGTACACAAAAAGTAAAAAAAAAGAATTAAAATCAATTTGAAATTTTATCCAGTAGTTGAAAATAACGAAGACTTATTGAACCAATGTCAAATCGTAATCTCGAAAAACTTGTTCTTCTGTATTTGACAACTTCAACTGTAAATTTTTGATGTATTGAAGCCACTTTTTCGCGTCAATTTTAAAGCTTTTCAAGGTCAAAAATCTCTTGTAACTGTAGGTGCTTTTGAATCTTATGAAAGATTTCAAATAAAAGAAAATCTACAGCATTGTCTGTCGGATGTTATAAAATTATGTCACGAGCAGCGTCTGTAAAGTCTTTGTAAAACGGTCTTGCATTTTTTTGAACATGAGTTAATTTTACAACTCACCATTCTTAACTTACAAAACTTACAGACTTACACGAATATTTTGCCCAGTTGTTTTTTTGATAAGAAGAAATCAACGATGAAGTTTTTAGCACTGGCAAAAAGCAAAGCAGGAGTTTTTGAATCAAAACATTTTTTTCAAATGAAGCGTTTCAAACTTTAAATGGTAATTTTTCATCAATTTCCTTTGACAGACTTGTTGCTGAAGATGACTTTGCTTGTAGTAATCAAATCAAAATAATGCTTTTATTTCTTTGAGTTTGTAATAGCTAGCATATCATAGACGATAGTTATGCTTTCGTTTTTATGTTCAAAAATCTAAACTTCTTGCAAAATCTATGCCAATTTAGTATTGAGGTACAAGTAATTCAAAAATAAGATAATCAAAGTTTAGCCCATGATACAAACTTTTTTTCTTCAAATTATTATCTAAAACGAAATAAAAGTTTCTGCAAGTTTATAAAACGAAATACAAAATTTTTTTATAATGATTTCATTCAAACAAGCTTGAATTTAGACTGAAATTTCAGAGGCGGAATTATTTGAAAACCTGATTTAGTTATTTTAACTTAATCTTTTAATAAATCAAATTTTCATGGGTCGATTACTATTGAATATTTTCTGGTTGAATCTTTATACATCAAATCTTTTGAAGATCTTGTCATCGATCTTTTTTTGAACAGAAAGCGTTACGCTAAGGAAAATACGAAAACGTGAATTATATCAACCATTGAATGTACGGGTTAATAATTACTTCAAAAATAATGCGTAAAGGTATGCCTCGGTGTTTGTTCAACTACAAATTTGCAACTTAAAGAACTGCTTTTCCATCACTTGTTACAAACTGGGTTTATTATTATTTTTTTCGTTTTTACGATGAATTTAGATCCAAATAAGTGCAAAAAAAATCTTGTTGAAATTTAGAGAAAAACTGGGGATTTAGTTTTTTTTCTATACATCTGTTTCTAAAAATGGCCGAAATGGCAGATGGTTGGGTTAAGTGACACCAAAAAAATTAATCAAGTATATGCACATAAGTGAATAGTTATTTTTGGGTGCACTTAATCCTTTCATTTGCAAATTTGGTCACTTTTAAGAACAATCAACTAGAATTTTTTCCCCAGTTATTCCTTAATTGCCAATAAAAATGTTTACCCATGGTTGGATGTGAATTGATTGAGGAAACTGAAAACAATGACCCCAACTTTGCAACGGGTGTTAAAAGAAAATTCTTCAAGAAGTAGTTTTGTAGTTGATCAAAAACAGAGGAACATCAGTAGGCATGGCATTTGACGCAGATTTCACCCGTAGACGCAATGCTTGATATAGTCGACATTGACGGTTTTTTCTTAGCATAACGCTTTCTGCTGAAAAAAAAGAATCAATCAATGACAGTTTTCTCAAAATAAATTTTAAAAAATTATAACCATGTATTTTTTTCTTCGTTTCATCCCTCCCCAAGCTGAGCAAAGTACAAAAAAGATGCAGATTTTTCTCTCGTAATCAGGAAATTAGAGATCAAATGACTTGCTTCGAATAATTTTTGAACGACCTATCCTTCCACTTACGTCTTTTGTATGAACAGATTCTATCCCACGTATGATAAAATTCAATTGTCGAAGTTGGACAAATAAACGTTTTTCAAAATCCCATAACATTAAGAAAACTGTTACAGACGGTATCAAAAAAATTTCGTCACAAACAATTAGTTACAACGTCAAAAAGTGACTACAAAAAACCACTCTAAGCCAAAATGTTCCGTTTTCTTTGAAAATCGGAATAACAAACAGGATTTGATAAAACAATCTATCTCTAATAAGTGAGTGATCTGATATGTTTTGAATTTGCAAAACAAAGATTGAACTTGAAAATTAATCAAGTTTTAGGAAAAAAATTAAATGCCTAATTTTAGTGAAATATGGACAAAAACCTGAAACTTTTTGTTCCGACTTTCGAAGAAAGTGAGGAATGCATATATAATTGGGTTTTTTTTTTCTTCGGACCAATTTTACAAACGGAACATTGATCACTTAATGTGATCGGGCGCAGCAATTGAGTTGGACTAAACTGCTCGTTTTTTATTTTACACGTGGCGAGTTTTCCCGCACTATAAAATTGTTTCAGCTGGAATTGATGTCAACTAATTAGTCCTTTTTTCAATACGTTGATTTCTCAGCTGAAAATTAAAAGTTTTGCCAATGTTTCAACAATTCAAAGTTATTCAAAGCAGTTTAAAGGGTAGTCAGAGCATTCAGTCTTGTTATAAAATTTGCCAGCTTGCTTCAGACACGAATCGTTCAGCGGCATCATTTTATCAGCATAAAATAAAATTTAATGTCTTATGTTTTTACTGTTGTTTTCATTTGACTCCGCCACATTTTTTTTTGATGTAAGCCGCTTTCAAAAAAGAGATAGGAAAGAAATGAGAGCGCAAAAGATAATCAAGCACGTCTATTTTGTTTTTAAAAAGGTCGTAAGGCGTAAACTAGGTAAAATATTGACGAAATCTTTATTCAACGGCAAAAGATTAAGCTAAAAAATTAGTAAAATTTATGAACGAAATATAAACATACCATAAGTAAAAACAATGAAAATATCACGTAAATTCCCAAATGATTCTTCAAGATCTTACAACATAGTTGCCTTTTAATTTCATACGGATTTTTTGTATCAAACTGAGACTACAAGTAACAATTAACTACTAGCCTAATTTTTTTCTGCCCGGAAAGAAGGCGTTCAATTAAAAAATGATACGAAATTAAAGCTTTGGTTATAAATGGTCAGGGGACTCAGTTGGTTTGTTTCAGTTTTTTTATTGAAATTGAATCAAATTTCCCTCTCTGAAGAATTGTCTCAAATTTGAATATGTCAAGGTAAACAAAATATTCTAAACTAATATAACAAAAGTTATCTTGAAAGTGGAACCTGATCTAAACTATATTTTATGATTGGATAAATTAAATGTTTTACCAATGTAAAGTATTTAATATTAACCAATCATGATCCATCTAACTAACAACCCACTTATTTGTAAGTGCTGAAGTTACTTGTAATTTCAGCACCAGAGAGATTTGAATTTAACTTAGAAATTAGTTGGACTCTCCCGAGCACTTCAGCAGCCGCAATAAACCAGTATACCCTAGATCTATTGAGCCTAGCAGAGACTAGTTAAACAACCTGAGACTAGATAGTATAAGAGTAAGATTAGGATCGGTATTAGACTAAGAAGTTGCACGAATCTATCCGGCCGAAAATAAGATAGCGTGACGAGCAGACGGTGTACCCTATCCGAAATTACTCTATGAGTTACACTCCAGTCCTAACTCATCTGGTGCGACCATAAGTCTCGAACAAGACCTTATTAGATTAGAATTAACCAAAATTAGATTAGAAATTAGACAAAAACATTTACAAAATGTTATACGACAATAATTTAATTGAAATGTCTCTCCGACTCAATAGATCCGAGCCAATATTCCGAACCATAATAGAACTACCCGGAATTGGAAGAAGACATCGAACCAAAGACGACATACGACAAAGTAGAAACTTGCCGTATAGTTACATGATAGTTCGGCAAAAGCCAGAACAAACTTTTATATTTCGAATACTACTTGCAATGAATTTAGATTTCCATTTGCAAACATAAAACCTTGAAGTAAATCTTCAAAATCATTTCAGGCGCTAAACAAAATTAATATTATACAATAACGATTGATAAAAAGATCTAAGATCGTTTTCCTAAAATTCTGCAGTATTATACAAAACATGTTTGAAAAATATTTATTGGAAAATAAAAATAAAAATTAGTAGCATGACAATAAATGGTTAGTAATCATAAATCATCCTGTTGTTCCAGCTTCATCACCTAAAACATAACAGCAATCATCAACTCACTAATATCATAAAATACTAAATCTTTCCTTTACACAAATTTAAAACCTCATTAAAACTTAAAGTCACTTAATTTTAAAACCAGATCATCAAGGCTTATCCTTGGATCTTAAATCATTTTCTACTTCATTACATTTTAAATTTGATCATCAAGGCTTATCCTTGGATCAAACAGAACAACTTTGTTCTCCCCCACCCACTTAATTAGTGTCTAACGACCTCAAACGTCGATTCACTACCCAACCCTTTCTAAAGACCCAAGACTAATAGAAATTTTTAAACAAAACTAATCATTCAAATTAGGATAAACAGTGAAGAACTTCGGTTATTCATCCTTCACTTGATCCCCCCTCTTACCAGACCCAGGATAAATCTTAGACTTAGTAAGTTTAAAATAGTATCTAACGAACTACTCGCGTTCTAATTATACCTGAACCTTGTGGATCGATTTACTATTCTCCAACCCTTGAACACAATCACTACCCCTAAGTAAGATTAAGTAAGTTAACACCTTAGCTTATACTAGTCACGAGAAAGTAAAAATCATTCTTCGGAATCGATATACTTTTCTCTCCAACCCTAAACAAATAGACCCAGGTTAAGCTAACCAAAAAATCGTAAGAACTAACAGTTTAGGAAAATAGAAATCATTTAACAACCTTTTGCACCCGTCATCCTAAACCTTATGTCATTTAAAAACCTAGGGAATAAACAAACAATCGTTTTACACAATTGTGAAATAGATAACAAAAAATACGACCTTGTAATCACACCTCATACACAAACAGTTGGATACATTCGAACAAAACGACAAACACTAAAGAGAAAAATAATCACTAAACAAAGACAAATAACACGAAAAAGATTTTCAAAAAATCGAAACGCATTTTCAGAATCAGAAACCAACAGTTTAGACGAACTCTACAAACTAAAAGAATCAATAGATAAAAATTACCCACAACACGATCAATTATATTTTTCTGACTCAGAAACAACTTCAAATTCATCACAAAGAGGAAAAAGAAGAATAAAAAAGCAGTATAAACACAAACCAGTACATCTATACAACTGGAATCAACCAATTCGACACATTAATAATTACATATTAACAGTCATCGAACGAAAAAATGAGTTCAACGCACACCCCAGGTGACGAAACTCCAGATGATGATGAAATCTTTCCTTTTATAGTAGATGCAGATACTGATAGAGGACAACACATATTTTGTCAAAATTTACTCGTAAATTTATTTGAACCCGGAATCAGTCCATGTAAAACAGAGTTCCCCGATGTAAAAATCAAAAGACAAATCATAGATCACTATCTAAAAGATATATGCAACATAACACAACAATATGGAATCTACTCTATAGAATTCACTTCCCCAAACCATAATAATAGAATATACACTATTCAAACAGACGACCTTGATTTAGAATTTTCAAAAGTTTTTTCAGAATATATAAAAAGCATACAATACCATAACTCACAAAGAGCAAACTCCATTTTCACCAATGAAGTTTTCGCACTAATATATAGTTATATTTCGATATTAGAAAATGAACTCCCATTAACAAATGTCTCACCGACAGAAACATCTAAACATTTAAGAGTACGACATGAAATCACACTACTCTCTAGTTATTTAAACATCATTAAAGAAAATTTCACGAAAGACGACGTTTCACAACATACCAAACACGATTTACAAAAAATTTTAGCATGGTTCATAATAGATTATTTTACACACAATATTGATTTAATTGCACAAGCAAGAAAAAATTTTAGACCCCAAAACTCGAACGATGATACAGCTATCACAGAACAATCAGATTATGTTTGGGACCCCGAATGGTCTCATCCCGCATTTATAAGCTTTCCACAATCAATCTCAAGTCAAGCAATAGGTACAATATCTTACATAAGAGATTACGTAAGAGTAATACCATTAACAATTGATGCGACACCATTAAACTATAATACATTTTTACCTGATACACAAAATAATAGTTTAAACTCTACAGTCATACACAATGAAAACCTCAATGGAACTAGGAATCTTACTCAACAAGATATACAGACACCATCACACTTCATAAATGAAGAAATTGTACACACAACAACTACACAACAAAGTATTTCACCAATACGCCCAAATTTAACAACACCAAGAAATACAAATCCTTCACAAACACAGGTAACCTTACAATCAACCGTTAAACCTTCGGTTGCCCCTAAATATTCACATATGGATTACCAAACATACAAACCCATGACAATACCATCAAAAACACGCAAAACATTCACTAGAAACAACTTTGCAGACCATAATTATAATTATACACATCCATCAAAAACAAATTATAAACCACAAAGAAATTTTAATCAATATACAAAACCTCGAAACTGGGATAACCCAACGGCCCAATATAATTCCACAAATTTTCAACCAAATCCTCCACAGGATCGCAGTGAAAATTACCCATTTTTTCAACAAAATAAAAATAAAAAACAAACATCTTATCAAATGGATTATTTATCCTCAGATGAAGATTTCTTACAACCAGATATATTTGCACCAAATACTCAAGAATATCGTAGACAAGGAATACAGAAAACACGTACAAACCATAGAAATTTTTCTCCACAATCAATAGATGCACAATATCAACAACCAATTCAACAACCAAATCCAATTAATATACAATCTTTTCAACCAATTCAACAACAAAATCCAATGACTACACACTCGTATCAACCATCACAAATGCAAAATGAAATACCACTCCCGTATTATCTTCAACAACATGAAATAACAAGAAACCAACTTTCAAATTTTTCTCAAATGCCAAATGCAGCTGAATCATTACAAATGACAATGAATCCATACCTTATGGGTGGATCATCAATAACATCAAATAAACCCTTAATGGTTTTCACAGGAACAGACCCTGAATACTCTGTAGAAGATTACTTAAATGCAGTAACAGCAAATTTAATTTTAAATATTGGACCTGAACCAATTAACACGCCACTACATCAAAACTGGATACATCGACGCACAGCGTTGATACAAACAACCTTAGATGGCGCAGCCCAAAAATGGTTTTCAGTACTACCTCAAGAAATAAAATCAAACTGGAAAAGATTTACACAAGAATTTTCAAAAATGTTTGACTCCGAAAGAAACAAACAACAACAAAGAGTTTTATGTAATGAAATTCGCAGATTACCAAACGAAACCATCAAGCAAATAGCAGTAAGAATCGAAACACTAGTTCGAAAAGCATATTCACTAAATACACATGACTATAAAAACACTAAGATGACAGAAATCTTAATGATGACCTTAACACCACAATTAAGGAAAATAGCAATAAAAAAGAGAGCATCACATCCTTCTTCAATTCGAGAACCCGATTTAGATTTTAGAAAACTAGTAGACAAACTAGAACAAGCAGAAATCACAATGAAATTAGAAGAAACGGAAAATCTGAAATTACAATACGTTAACAAAATTGAAACGACTCCCACTAATATTAATAATATACAAGAAATCAATCTCCATATAACTCAAGTTATAGAGGAAGATCACCAGAACGAAGAAACCCGTATAATTCATCACAAAATCACTACAATAGACCGAATAGTCGAAATAACTACTCCAGATCAAATTCAAATACACAACGATTTGTTTCTAGATCTAATTCTCAATCAAGAAATAACTATTATCCAAACAACCAATCACGAAATTCATCATACAATAGGAATAGAAACTACTCCTATAATCGAAACAGAAGTTATTCAAACAACCGAAACCAGAATTACCCGAACAACCGATCAAGGAATAACTCATATAATAGATCGAACTATAACAGACCAAACAATAATTACCAAAACAGATCGCGAAATAATTCACAAAACCGACACCCAAGTTATAATAATCGCTATCGAAATTATTCCCAATCACCACACCGAAATAATAATCACTACAATAACTCTAATAATCGTCACAGAAGCAGTACACCTAAACATCAAAGACAAATCAATCAAGTACAAGCTAACCCAGAAACAACATCAGACCCTCCAGGTATTGATGACACAGTAACTGATACGTTACAACTCAATCAAATAAACTGTACATCATCAGATTCAGAAAGTGATACTGAAAACACTCTTGATATCAATATGATAAAAGTCGAAAATGACTATGAATCTGTCATATATGAACAACCCTTTCCATCACAAATATATGAAAATCAATCACAAATTCTTCAAAATCATTACACTACACCCATAAATTCCACACCAACGACGCAAGAAACAAATGAGATAAACACTACAAATCAAACCAATAAAAATACCAAAACAAAATGCTTGAATACAAACCACATTTATCAAAATATACAAAAAGAACAACCCAAAGAAAAAATTTGGACAATACCATTTCTCTTAGAAAGCCCAAGAAATAAAGAATTTCAACCACCAGACCTTGAAATAGATTTTTTAATTGATTCAGGAGCAGAATCAAACATAATAAACATTCCCACATGGAATGAAATAAAAATCTTACACCCAAAGCTAACACCTCTTGAAACCTCCAGCAAACTAGCGACAGCACAAGGATCAACATTGATAAACTACGGAAAAATCCAATTATTTCTCCTCCCTACCAGAACAATGGAACAAAGTAAAATTTTAAATAAGCCATTTAAACAAATATTCCATATCACCGATATTAAATATAATATCATTGGAATACCATTTATTTCAAAGTATATACCAACAATTAACATACTAAATAGTAAAATATTAATCAAAGATAAATATACAAAAACAAAAGAAACATCCTTAACATTTTTTCAAAGATTGAATAAACAACCACCATTCTTTTCAAAATTTTATCCGATATTTAACCAACAAAGAAAACACCTGAAACCACTATCAGGAAACATCTATAATTTTTCAATCAAACAAGTTCACCAATATGATAAAGCACAAAACAAACAAAAATTTTATATGTCAGATTTTGAATTCAAACCGATTCATAAATTTTTCAAAATCACAATCTCTTCAATAAAATATATGAAAAATTCGAATTCAGATATCATCTCCTTACATGTCTATAACAACACACCTTACCAAGTAACATTACCATTAGGACTTTTAGGATATTGTGAAACCAACGCAACAATATCACCAATACACGAAAAAGCCTATCGCGTAAATAATATACTCCAATTACTAGATATTTGCCAATCTACAATTCTTAATGAAGAATTATCTATAAATAATATAATAAGTAACGAAAACAGAAATACGGATTATTTCACAAAAACTCCATATTTCAAACCTACATTCAACATCAGTAACTACACAGAGGACCAACAGAAATTTTTAACAATGTTTAATTTCCAACATTCACAAATAACACAAGACGAATTTGAAAAGTTAGCCAAACAGCTAATTCAATATTCATCAGTCTATGCAACATCAAAATTCGATGTTGGCAAAATCAGTTCATCACTACATCTCCCATTAAAACCAGACGCAGTTTTCAAAAAACAAAGAGCAAGTAAAGTACCAATTCACTTACATGATAAAGTAAACAGATTACTCGATATTTTAGAGCAATACAACATTATATCACCGGTTAATAAAGAAGAACAACCAAAAGGCAACACATTCATCAACCCCGTTATCATTCTAGCTAAAGGAGAATCGTTAAAAATCGTTCTCGATGCTAGATACCTCAATTCACTCATAGATGAATCAAAATGTAATTGGCCCATTGAACCAATACAAGTTATTTTAACAAAAATAAACGGCAAATACTTCACAACCGCCGACATGAATAGTGCATACAATCAAATGCCACTAGATGAACAATCACGACGTTTAACACAATTTGTTATCGGAAACCAACAATATGAATTCAACCGCTTATTCTATGGAATATCCATAGGACCAGCAGCATTTTCAGCCTTTATGAGCAAAATTTTTAGACCACTAATACTCAAGAAAAACGCAATCACCTATTTAGACGATGTTTTTATGCAATCACAAACAAAAGACGAAATGTTCAAAGTTTTAGAAACATATCACCAAATACTTCAGAACGAAAATCTGAAGGCCGCCCCCGATAAATCACACTTCTTTTTGACTAGAGTTAAATTCTTAGGACATAATATAGAAAGAAAAACAATCACTCCACTGAAATCACGCATTGACGCTATTCAAAAACTTCAACCACCAACAAATAAAAAGAAAATCCAAGAGTTCCTTGGAATGTTAAACTTTTTAAGTAAATATGTTTATAAAATGCAATTATACCTACGACCATTTTATAACATCCTTAGACAACAAAACAACTTTGAATGGAATACAGAACATCAAACACGATTCGAAGAAATAAAGAAACTTTTAACTGAACAAATTTCAAACACAATTCCAGACCCTGATCAACCATTTTATGCAATGTGCGATGCTTCGAACTTTGGCATCGGCGCAGCATTATTACAATCACATAATGGTACAAATAAAATGAACCTCATATCAGCAAATTCTCGATTATTCACTCAAGCAGAGCTACGACTCTCAACTCTAATGAGAGAATGTACAGCCATAATATATACACTTACAGAATATGAATTTCTGATACTTGGATCAAAACATCCCACAGTTTTGTTCACAGACCACAAACCAATCATCTTTCTTTTTACACAGAAATCTAACCCAAACCACCGAGTTTACAGATTTCAACTAATTCTAATGAAATTTCCAAACTTACATATAGTTTGGACTGCAGGAAAAAATCTTGCATTACCAGACACCTTAAGTCGAAATACACCACCTGAATTACTTACACGAAAAACAACAGTTGAAATACCCAAAAATATAAAATTCTACCTTGCAGAAAACGAAACATCACCTCGATTAGAATGCAAATATGCAGTAAAAACTGATATTGAACAATCACAAATAAATAATTTACAACATTTCCCACTTTATTTAGATTGTCAAAATAATCATTATGAAGTTGACCTACTTGGAACATCAACTTTTAAACCAATTCCATATTCTCAATGGATAAAAAATAACACCCAACAAAAACGAACAAAACAACACCTACCTAAAAAAGACCATTTTCCACTAATTGAAAAAGAAGATTTAACTGATAAAATAAATTTATCAGGACCACAAACAAATGATTCAAAATACACAATAAATCAAGTTTTTGACCTTCACGACCCACTTGATACAATACCATTATCTAAATTAGAAATCGAAAACATTTTTCTCCCTCCAACAGAAACAATTACAATTTCAACACTGAAACAATATCAAAACCTTGACCCAGTAATTCGACAACTAAAATCATGGCACAAATATAAAACTAAACCTATCAAAGCAGATTCAACCATTCTAGGAAACAAAACACTCCTCCGATACTTTCGCAAGTTTAACAATACAACAATTAACGAAAATACAGACCTTTTAGAGTACAACCTTAATGAATCTACAGTTCCCTGTCTCCCTATAAGTATGATTCTTATAGCTTTTAATATTTCACATACACAAAACATTAAAGGACACTCTGGATCAGAGAAAACATATTCAAATTTTATACAAAATTTTTACTTCCCAAATGCACCAATTTGGATAAAAGTACTATGCAATGATTGTATAGTATGTCAATTAAATAAACCTTACCCAAATCAAAAACAAATAGCACAAAAACAAGATTTTAAAGGACAAAGTTTATACTTTAATCATCGTATCTCATTTGATACTAAAGGACCAATTTCACCCTCATCAGAAGGAAACTCCTACATTATGGTAATTGTTGACGCATTTACACATTATGTAGCACTTAACCCAGTACCACATTGTAACGCTTATTACGCATACACAACACTTTATGAACACTGGATAGCAAAATTTGGACTACCAGAAATTTTAGTCACAGACAATGGTACAGAATTCATAAATAATGAAATAATAACACTATGTCATTTATACAACATTAAACACAAACCACGTACATCTCATGCACCTTGGACAAACGGCTTAGTCGAAGGTATGAACCGTTCACTACAAGAATATCTTAGATGTATCATCAACGGAAATGATACCAAATATACCGAATGGTCAGCAGATGTAAAATTATTTCCATTAGCATATAATTCACAAATCACGACAACTTTAGGAATGTCACCATACGAAATGGTTTTCAACCAAAAGCCACGCAAACCAATAATGTTTACAGCAAATTCCCATAAAAACGCACAAGGTTATTGTCAACCAAATAAAGACTCAATTTGTTATAACCTACCATTACATACGCACGATGAAGATCATTTTCATCACCCACAAATCCTTAAATTAGCCTCCGGTACACACACCGAATGGATTTTAAATAGAGATAAGAAACACAATGAAATTTACCAAAAAATAACGAAAAAGTTATTACAAAGACAAAACATAAATGAACAAATCAATTCACGTTTTACACCAGCTTCCGATTTAAAAATTGGAACATTTGTTTTAATACCTAATTTTAATACTCAAAAAGGAATTTCTAAAAAATTACAACCCCTCCGAAAAGGACCCTATCAAATAATTGCAAAACCCACAGATGTCACATATAAAATTATCGACTCAAACAAAAAAGAAATCGTTCAGCATCGAAACAACCTATTACCTTATTACCCAAAAGAATACGCACTCCGCGAATTAACCCAATTATATTCTTTCACAGGATTAAAAATTATTCAAAACGAACCACATCTGAAAAACACAGAACAAAATGATAACCCCACCGAAAATCAAAACACAAAACCAATCGCTACCAAAAACAATACACAAAACCATAAAGAATCTCCAAAACAAAGAAAAAATAGAAAAATGACAGAACAAATAATACCCCAAGAAGAAATAGACAAATCAGAACATAGAAAGACAACAAGACTCCGAAATCAACCACGTAAAAACTACAAAATGTTCATCCCCCAATCTAAAATATTAAAGAAAGTAGAATTTAAAAAGTAATTTTAAAATTTTATACTTCACAATCTTGAAACCTCCGTAACATTTTTCATTTCCATTTTTCAAAATAACATGCTCACAAGTACGCAATAATTCTAGTTCAAAATAGACCAATAGGATTCATCCAATCCGCCACTTTCTCTAACTCAAACTAAGATCAATTAGACGAATAATCTAGAACTCCAGGCACATCTCTAACTATAACTTTACAACCTCCAGGTCAAAAATAAGCAAACCACTCCAACTTGACAGCTAAAATAAATATCACCATAATACCGTACCCCTCCCTTATCTAATAACCCAAAGATCAACAATATTTCCCCAACTCAGACCACGAATACCCCCAAAACAAATTTGATAACTTAGCCTAAAGTCACAAAATGAAGATTTTAATTAGCCTAAAGTATAAAAATCTCACCATACCCCGGATCATTTGACAAACAAAAATAAAGAAAAAGACGACCTCCCAGTCACCATGAAAATTGCCCCCAACAATTTTTTACGAAACTCAACCCACTTGTCAAAAAACTAATAAATAATTCGACCACACTAGAAAATCGCCTCAAACAGCAAAAAATATTCGACAAAGAGATCATTTCTTAAATGCTTTTCTCTCAAACAGTCGCTCAAATATTTATCAATTTTAAACATTTTTTTTCAATACTTCAAGTCTTTATAATCTTTCTTTTTGATATCATCGAATCTTTTCTAATAATCATAATAATTTTTTGTAACATTTTTTTAATTTTCTACACAATAATTGAACTATTCCTCCAACTTTCCAAAACCCTTGAATATATCCACAGGTACGATTTTAACAACTTGTCTAAATGATACGAACAATTTTCAGTAGAACTGATATTTTTTTATTGTTTGTAATTTTCATAACATTTCTATCATCCCTCATTTTGACAATATGTAAATGTATAAAGAAAGCAATCATTACATTTGCCCTAGCAACAATTTTTCTAATTCTTTTTTTAGAAGAATATTATAATAAACATAAACCCTCTCACTAAAGTAACAATTTAAAAATCCATCAAAAATTGCTACCCAACAGTCACAGAATCAGTCTTCACCGACATCATCCCAAGATAATCCAACACCACCTTCAACTACTCAAAACCCTCAAACATCTACACGAATTTCTTTTCAAGACAATCCATACACCTTTGAAGAAAGGCACGCTCGTTTATCTGAACCACTAGAACCAGTTCAACGACAAGCATCCCTAAGTGAACCAACATATAATCTTTACCCAACACTACCACAAGAACTAAGTAGAATACGAAACCTTAGTCAAAACCAAAACACAGCAGAAATAAATAGACAAATTATACATCCTCGACGAAATAGAAATTTTCAAACTCCCCGAGTTCATTTTGATATACCTCAATCCCCAACACAAACCACTCCAGAAAACACCACTGGTATCACACCAGAAACTCCTACACTTTTTTCACAACGAAGCACTTCAAGTCTACCTTCAGACTACTTAGGTTCAACACCAACATCTGAACAGATACGTGAAAATCCCTTTAACCCCCCAAACCTAACATCACGACTGCCATATTGGACTACAAATTCATTCACACAAGGTGAACCAAATTTAGTCAATGACCCCATAGATATTTCTACGGATACAACAACATCCTCATCACTACCAGAAACATTATCACTACCATCAACACCATCAATAAGTCAATTTTCACCACTACCCTTTAACTTAAATTTTCCAAATAATCTCGACGCCAGATATCGAGAACAATCATCAATAAATATTCCTTTAAGATTAGATTGGAATACATTCACAGCACCTCCACCACTATTTGGACAACATCAAGAAAGTAACCGCCTTCATAACTGGGCACTTAATAGATTACAATATCGCCAAGATATTCACAACGATATCCGTGATCACAATATTCAAATACTCCAACAAAACAGTTTACAATTAAAATTTGAAATCACAGTTAAGTTAAATAATATTACCCAACATCCCTACCCATTAAATCCACCTAACATAACAGCTCAATCACTACCACCACCGTTTATAACTACTGAAGTAATATACAAATACGACAGATACACTAAAAACACAATTGGTTACATTACATTTTATAATCCATACTCAGGATTATCATACACATGTATATTCTAAAATTATTAATTTTTCTCCAAACCCTTTTTCTAATAACCTCAAATCAAAATATAAACCCTTCCCCTCGTACAGGACCACAAGATTTATTAGTAACACATTACGATTGCGAAGAAAATGAACAAAAAACACTACATAAATATGCAATCAATCAGGTATCACAATGTGAAACAGAACCACAAGCTATAGAAACCACAGATATAATAGCGACACTCTATTCAAAAGCCCGAGCAACAACAGTTACAGGTTATAAATTCACAGCAACATTTTCCGAAAAGAAAGTACATTGTTCACAAGTCTCGAACGGAAACAAAAACCGACTTGACCATGAATCATTCTACCAAAGTAATATAGAACGTCTTTTACATCTCAATCCCGACGATTGTAAAAATGAATTACTTAGACTAAACATCACAAAAAATAAAAACTCCCAAAGAAAATTAGTTAATTTTCAAGTTTTTTCAGACTCTGTACATCAATCACAACTTGAAAGACACCAAGGACATATAAGACTAGACGAAAAATACCCGTATAACGGCGCACACGGACGATTAACCTATGACCTACATGATAAACACTGGATACCACACATTGGTATAAATAACCCATCAAACTGCAAAGCAGACAAAAAAAATAAAGGATACCAAGAAATAATGTTTTTCGATTGGAAAATACAACTCGAAAAAATACAACTCACACGAGATTTATCTGATAATACAATGATCTATCAAGGAATCCGACTACCTTGTAAAAATGATCAAGGATATTGCGACCCTACAACGAGAACACAAGCAACAATTGTTTGGTTCCCCGAAGACACATGTACAACATTTCAAGTAGCAAAAATACACGCTCGTATGATAAAATTTCACGAAAAATATTTCATACAATCAATTCCATATGAACAAGTCCATCCATCACGCAAACTAAGTTCCGATTTTCGAAACATAGACAATATAGAAAATAAATTGACACGTTTTCAAATATATCAAGAAACAGAACTTGCATGTAAATACAGGAATCCACTTCACAGAACACAATACTCTGAAATATTAGTTGAATATGAAAAAGGATTCGACATGACCACTGGTAAAGTAAAAATCGACCCATACGCCACAGGTCATCCTCTAAACGAAGGAACATCCTATATACCAGTTAATTTTGAAAAAAGCAACGGACAACCTGGTGGACATCTAAAACCTTATGACACCAGAAGCACACGCTTACAAGAATTATCACTAATGAATACTACATATTTTGGTAATATCCACTATGATATTCATTTGGATATGAAACTAGACTATACAATTAGCCGCATTTTTCAAGAAATGTCACTCTCTGAATTAGAAACACTACATCAACTATGCGAATTAGAACGAACACAAATACTACAATCACTTGCACTAGCAGTATTAAAAATACCCTACGCAGGATACTTATTATCAGGAAATAGATCAAATTTTTTAGACTACGAAGGAAACATCTTATGGTTTTATACTTGTACTAAAAAAGTATCACCACTATACGTTTTTGAAGATAAACGATGTTATAAAAGAATTCCTATCTTTTATAAGAATAAAGTACATTTCGTGGATACACTTTCACGAAGAACATATTTCTGGGATACCGCAGTCCCATGTGGATCAGAAAATAGCCACAATGTAGTACAACTAAACCCTGATGAAAACAAATATTATCTTCTCACTCCATATCCCACATTAATGCAATCACTCAAAAAATTTTCACCAGAAAGCATTCGCGCTATTGCTCGAAACCCAAATATAGACTTACAATCAATAGGAATCTATTCAAAATCAGATATTCAACATCACATTAGAACACAACAATTCCAAGAATTATTAACACAAATGGACACTATACAAAGACAATCAATAGACCAAAACTTACGCAAACTTGCAGAAACCGCAGGATTTGCCGATATCTACACGCAAGACTATAGCGGATATTTTAAAGACATAAAAGATTATATATATCTAAACGGCGAAAAATACCGTCCCCAAGATATATCACCAATTAACATTTTTAGCTTTGTTACACTCAAAAATGAGATCCTAGATTTTCTAGGATGGCCCTACTACATCTTAGAAAAATTGACTATTTTATACGCAATGTTTAACTTTATTGGATTTCTTTTCTCACTCTTAAAAGGAATCTACAATACATGTGCTATACACACACAAGTAAACAGACAAGCAAGCGTAGCACGCATACTCTTTGCAGGATTTTTTGGAATTTTTTCCACATCTATAAACAAAATTCTTTTAGACGCACAAATAAAAGAATATAACACAAAAATAACAACACGACAAAATACATACGACGAAGAACATAACAATGTCGACACACAGCCAACGGCACCACAATTACCACCCCTACCAAATAACCATCCACTATCCCTAGCCCCGCGAAATTTTAGAAATTTAGCAATCACACATAATCCAAATTTTCGACTCACCACATCACAAAGTCCCGTCCAACATATAATGACACATCCACCACAAGATGATAATACTTATGAACAAATTATTGAACAGCCCCATACCACCGCTTTTCAATCTCAAAATAATAATTTTTTTAGCCCACGATGAGCCGCCAACTTGGATCACTCCATCGATCAAATTCCCATCCAACCAACCTTACCTCTTCAATCCCAATAATACCACTTTTTGCTTTTCCGCCACCCGATTTTCCATCTAGCAATGTAACATCAGGCATGAATTCCGACACTAACTCACAAATTTCAGTTTTATACTCCATTTCACAGCTAAATAACCCGAATATTGAAACCCCCGACGAATTTGCCGACTCAGAACCATCTCCATCCAATAATTTTCATAACCCTTCTCATTTTTCTCAACCTCCTTTTCAACCCATATTATCAAATAACCCTGACCCAATCACTCCTACACCCTCTTATGCTTCCCAAGTTACCCCAACCTACTCCTCATACCATTCTGACCAATCATCTCCAGACACCCCCCGAATCTCCCCAGAGCTAGACAATTTTATTACCCTCCAACAACAACCCTACCACCTTAACACCCCGACCATAAACCAAATCTCCTCCACTACAAATTCATCCAATCCCCCTACACCCTCTTCAAATTATACCGAATCATTAGCACCATCATCCACATCAACTGAATCCTCACTCAACACTAATAGAGCTTATCGCACTTTTAAAAGAAAGTTCCCCAACCATCCTTTCCCAGCAAAACCAGGAACAGCCCGAGAATACATCAACCACCCCCAACATACTAACACTAGAGAATTTTTAGCCATCACTTTACCCTCATTTCCACAATACACCTTAAACACCCCTCATGACGCTAACGAAACACGCAACTTTGTAGACGAATACGTTTTAATGCCCACTCTCTCTTGGACCTCATACTATCATTTCACTAACCCTCTTTGCTTACCTTTAACTAACACATCCATTGATATAGACCGAAACAAAGACATGCTATATCGACTAACTACACCACTCACCGCTAGACAATTTACTTACGTTGGATATAAAAAATCACTAAAAATACACACTGCACCTAGAGCTAACGAATACACACTAGAATACTATGATCACAACATCATCAGAGCTAACCAAGATCAATTCTTAGACGACGATCGCTTCGCTAACCCACAAATCACCGAGAAATTTTTCATCAAGACACCATATGTATTTACACTAAACATCTTCGACCGAAAGTTTGATCACATTATTTCAGAAGCACTAACAAGCACACAAGCGTACGAAAGTTTTAAAGAACGCTTCCAAATCTTTTCACTAACCTTTCATTTCCTTGCACCACACGAAAGAGATTTACACTGCTCACACGATATTATGTTGCGAACTAAACAAACACATACATACAGTTACTATCGTTTCATCCAAAATCACTTTGACCTCCACACACCCTCTAGACAACCACACCATCGCTTTCAATTCATCAATTCAAAATACACTTCACCGTATTTCCTAAATTTCACATATTGTATTAAAAATACTAACCTTCATGGTATTCTTCGTAATTATGACCCCATAACCCAAATGTATATTTTCTGCCCCATCACCAAGACCTTCAACGCAGAAGAATCCCGACCCTTCCTTATCCCGCACGAGTTTGTACAGCCTATAGAAATCCCCATTTTAGAATTCATCCACAACACTAAATTTAACCACAAGTTATATAACTTAATCCAAAACACACCTTATGAGTTTGCAGTAGGCACTGAAGAACTAACCACTATTAAGGCACTTCAATTGCTTTGGCCACTACTTCAAACTAAAAATATCATCCGCATCTTAGCTAAACTACTAACAACTTCAGAACTAATTCACGATATCTTCCCCCACGGTTTTTTCCCCGACGACTAACAGGTAAGTATGAACTAAATGAATATTACTAACTAATTAAAATATTGAAAAACTCACCATTCCTTATTCATGTTTTCTTTAGATTTTTAGCCTTCATCTTCAATCATCTGAAAAATTCACAAAAGAAAAATAAAAAATAGCAAACTTCTTCAAAACTATTTAAAACCCTATTTAACTTTTGCACCAACAATTAAATAAATATAATACCAATGCAGTAAATTAATTTATAAAATTTTCCCCTAAAAGCAGTAAATCTACATATGATGAAAATTTGTATCTTAAAATTCCCCCATTACTAGCAGTAAATTTCCAAATTCTATGCAGTAAATTAATAAAATGCAATTGCAGTACTAACCTTTTGATATTTTCATTCATTCGCACAGAAATTCTATCCACACTCGCACAGCTCGCCCACGAAGAATTGTTTAAAATAATGAATTTCAGTTTCAACTTTTCACACTCAACAACTCTAACAAATAATAACAAGTTTCAAACTTTCCTTTAACCCGGTTGGAAAGGAATCATATACTAAACAAAACTAACCAACGCAGCTTACTAAATACCACAAATCATAAAATAACAGCATGACTAAGAAAAGGAAACCAACGGTACCCAAACCGGATTAACCCAGTTTAAAACTGGATAATTTATTCTTTTGAAGACTATTACAAAGTCTTAGAAAGAAATAATAAAACACAAAAAAGTCAAAAGACAAACCCATACCACAAACAATTTGCTTTTTGGAAAAAGTACATAACCAACAAAACATAAGTAAAACCACAACAAACCCAACATAAAATGTTGTCAAATAACAGGACCCCTCATAAAAACCGCATGAAATCATACTCCCACACCTGGCCTAACCCACCAGGAAAGGACGTCCTGAGCATGCTCTATAGCCGGCCTAACCCACCGTGCTACATCCACGCTTTGTGACCACACCTTTATTTTTAATAAGAGCTACTCAAGGGTGAGTAACTCTTCAAAATAACCGAACTAAAACAAAAAACTTTTGTGAAAACAACTAACTAAAATCATAATTAAAAAATATTAAATTAATAAAAGTTTTATAAAATGTAAAATCACATGATGCAATATATAGATCAGAATACAACACCAAGGACGAACATCAAAAGACAAGACGACCTCACTACACTCGAGAGAGAATGACCAACTATAATCGATATGCCGCTCACAATCACAACTCAAAGGATTTAGAGTACGACTTGACCTCGCAGAAAAGGACTTCATTGAACTAGACCAATGACCACCTCGATGTTCAAGTATACGTACAGATCCGAGTAACCAGGCATCCCCTCCACGCACAATCTCCACGCCATTCCCGAGCTAGATCAAACACAAAAGAAGTTCTCTCCGAAGAACAGAAAAACCTGACATAGCCAACCATTCTGAAACCAGAATTGATGCTGTTGCAGAGACTCAGTCGTTGTCACAAGAAGAACACAACGTCTTGTGTCCTCAATTCCAGATCCCTGGAACTTCCTTAACAAAAAGGAAACAAAAGAAAAATGATGTTCGCCAAATACCAACGTCCATCATCCATCCTTGAACTACAAAAGAACTGTTCTAAAAAACTCTGTAAAACCCGGATGGGTGGAACCTGATCTAAACTATATTTTATGATTGGATAAATTAAATGTTTTACCAATGTAAAGTATTTAATATTAACCAATCATGATCCATCTAACTAACAACCCACTTATTTGTAAGTGCTGAAGTTACTTGTAATTTCAGCACCAGAGAGATTTGAATTTAACTTAGAAATTAGTTGGACTCTCCCGAGCACTTCAGCAGCCGCAATAAACCAGTATACCCTAGATCTATTGAGCCTAGCAGAGACTAGTTAAACAACCTGAGACTAGATAGTATAAGAGTAAGATTAGGATCGGTATTAGACTAAGAAGTTGCACGAATCTATCCGGCCGAAAATAAGATAGCGTGACGAGCAGACGGTGTACCCTATCCGAAATTACTCTATGAGTTACACTCCAGTCCTAACTCAAAAGGCAACGCTTATTACTTACACTAAATCAGCGTTTCAAAATATTCTTTACGAATATTTAAAAAGATCCCTTCATCCATAAGAACCTTTAATAGCAAACTTTCTAGGTCATCTTTGGTTTTTACCGTCCCTATCGAATGCCTAAACTTTTTTCCTTTTTTGACTGAGGATTTTTCATTTCACAAAATGGGGAAAATCTGGTCTCAAAATCCGACTGCTTATGACATTTTATGTGCGTTTATCAAAAAAAAAATTGTCAAAAAATGAGAATTTTCCATCAAAACAACATCAAAAAATATCCGTTTTTCAACCATTTGGTTGTTGCTGTCATAGTACTCATTTTGATTGCAACTCTGGATTCTTACTATGACTGCTCGTAGCTTTTCAATTCTCGATATTTGACAATATTTTAAGTTTTTCCGAATTTCCCCTTGATAATGCTTTAACGGGAAATAATAGTTTCAACTTAAGTAACTCAACTGTTTTGGTGCAAGTCAAAAACTATACTATTTCGAAAATATAGAAAAACAAACAGTTTTTTTTAAATTAACAAATACCAAAAATTTCATTAAAATTCAAACAACGACTGAAATAGTTGTAAAACAGTAGATGCTCTGAAACGTTGCTTAAATGATTCATAGGAGATCTCGAAGGATCCGTTCCACAAACACAAATATGCAACCAATTGAATATATTTTCAAGTTTCCAAAAAAGGAGGAGATGGACGGCTTCGAAAAGATTAAGATTTGTTTGTTGCTGTTTTTCTGATGCTCACATTTTTCTTTCCTTTTTTCCTTTTTTCTTTTTTCTTTGGTTTGTACAATTGATTCGAATGATCACGTTTTTATTTTTTTGGGTCGCTTATTTATATAACAGACCCATTCAGAAATTTTGTCTATCAATGCTGCAACCCACTTAGTAAATTGAAATTTAAAATGTGAAAAGAAATAAGTTCGTTGCGGTTTTTATATACCAAATACAGAACACTGTAGAACTTCCTTAGACATTTTTCTACAATCATTTTTAAAAAAATTCACGTAGATTACTTTTTAGTCAAACTAATTTAACAAATTTAGTGACTGTTTCTAGTTCTTGCCCAATTTTATATGACCAAATTACCGTCTAGAAATCTGTACTTCCGAAATTTAAATTTCATAAAAATCAGTCAAATGAAGTGACAGCGTTCACAAATTAGCTGTCAAAGTTTGTTGTTCCAAGGGATTTCGTTTTTCGAGCTGATATTTGATTAAAAACGTAATTTGGTAAATTCCAACTCCAATTTTTCAAATTCAGTCTACAATATGTTAGAAGATACTTATAAAAACACTGGTAAGTTTACTCTACTTTTTATGACTAACATTTCATGTTTCTCCAACTAATTTTCCGTATTTCATTAAATCGTTCATTATAAAATTGTATGAAATAACAGTTCAGCAATCAAAAATAAAGATGTTTCATAGCAAAATTGCACAGAAGACAAGACATTTTATGTAATAATGAAGTATCTCCCCGATTATACTCTGACAATATGAGTAAAAAGGGCTCTGTGTTGACCGAATCAGCCAATTAAAGCGGTTTTGATCGACTCGACCAAAAATAACTATATTTCAACCGAAACTACCGAAAAGGTATGTTTCGACCTACCCGACCAATATTGGTTATGTTTCTACCGACTTGGCCCTAACTGGATATGTTTTGACCGAGTTGATTAAAAAGTGGTTTCGGTTGTGTTCAACTGAAGCCTGATATGTGTCGACCGACTCAAACTACTTGCTTTCTTTTGGTTCACTTGAGCAAAAGAAAATAAGTTGACTGTCCTCGAACCAAACTGACTGTTTTTCCATCGACTGACCTCAACCGTATATTTTTTCACCGAATTGAAAAACTGGAAAAATTGGTTCAATCGTGTTCAACCCAAGCGTGCTATATCTTGATTGACTCGACCCAAACTGGTTGTTTTGATCAATTTGACCAAAGGACAAAATTGTTCAAACCAAACTAGCTAAAGTTCGTTCGATTCGACCCACACTTCTTTTGCTCGACTGGCTTAACCAAAGGAAAAAGATGTTTGACTGTGTTCGACCGCATCTGAATATTTTTCGACCTGATTCTGAGTTTCCCGACGACTCGACCAAAAAAAAAACCTTTTCACTGTTTTCGAGGCAAGCTTGCTAGGTTTTGACTGACTAGACTGAAAGAAAAATGTGTTCGACCAATCCAACCACGTTTCGACTGAGTCGATCCAAACTGGCTATGTTTCGACTGACTCGACCAAAAGAAAAAATTTTTGACTTTCGACCTACTCGACCCTTTCTATTTTCTATGTTTCAATTGTTTAGACCGAACTAAAAATGTATTAGAGTGTTTGACACAAGCGTGCTATTTTTTTATCGACTCGGCTTTCTTTTGACCAACTCAGCGAAAGGAAATGTGTATTTCACAACATTCGACTCTAGCGTGCTATGTTGCGATCGATTCAACCCAAATTTTTTACCGGATTGCAAAAGACTGACTGGACCGCCAAAAAAAACATATATTCGACTGTATTTGACCCAAGCGTGCTATAACACGACGGGTTCGACAAAAGAAAAAGATATTTGACTGTGTTCGACACAAATGGATTTATTTTAAACCGATTTAACCCAAAGTGACCATGTTTTGACCAAAAAATCCATTAAAGAAAAAAATAAGTTACGCTGTGCTAGACCCAATTATTGTATGCTATCTTTTATTCGGCTAGACCCAGAAGCTCTATATTTTGACCGTCTTGATCCGAACTATTTGTGCTTTGATCGAATAGACGAAGTTGAAAGCTGTTCAACTGTGTTCGAGCTAAGCAATCTTTATTTCATTCAACTCGACCCAAACTGTCCCAAGTGTCTATGTTTCAACCCCTCAACCGTGAAATTTAAGCTCGACCCAAGCGTGTTATGGTTCTTTGAAATCCACCCAACAAAATGGTTGTATTTCGACCGACTATACCGAAGGAAAAAACGTTCAATTGTGATCAAGCCAAGCAATTTATGTTTCGGTGAACTCGACCCAATCTGGCTTAATATTGAACAACTCGGTCGATTGAAAAATTTGGCCGACATGTTCGAAGCTTGTGTGCTATGTTCTGACTGAATCGACGCAAAATGGCTATCTTTTATCCCTTTGATCGAAAAAATTTATATATTTTTGACTGTGTTTGATGCAATCGTGCTATGACTCGATAGATTCGATCCAAAATGGCTGTATTTCGACCGATTTGACCGATAGAAAACTGTATTCGACCGTAGTTACGCAAGCATGCTATAGTCGCTACCCAAAATTGCTATGCTTTGCCCGAGGGAAAGTTGTGTATGACTGCGTTCGACCTGAGTGTGCTTTTGTGGCTTTGCCCATTATTTTTTCAGGTAAAAAGTAATTACTAATATATGTTGAATAACTTTGTTCTGATATAATTTATTTTCTACTATAGATTGAGTTTCCTTCATTTGGATGAGCAAATTTAGAATATTTTTAGTACATCTAAATTTTACCATTGATTTATCTTTGTTGTGTGTTCCAATTTGTCTTCGACTAAGTTTTCAGCACATATTGTGTTTGTTTTTTTTCGACTATGCTTCGACCAAGCTTAGTTTTTGAAATTGTGTTCGACTTTGTTCGGAGAATACACTGCATTCGACGATGTATTGGACTCTGATTGGAAATTTGTTAGTTTATTTTTCAACCAAGTTTTCGCCTATGATTCGAAATGGTAATCGACCGAAAGGGCTGTTTCGGATGAAGGATTTTGCGTCAAACTGCATGTGTATGTCCGACCGATTACGGTCAAAACATAGGTCGAACACCTCATTACAGGCTTTAGCCAGATATTTTTTAATGGTGCCGCCGATTTCGCAATTTTATTGGCACTAAAACTACTTATAATTTAATAATAGAATTAGCTTCGAATTTCATTTGAAAATAACATCTCGAAATTGACAAAACAGTTAATTTTGAGCAAGATTTCTACCGTAAACTGTAAGCCAATTGTGAAAAAATGAAAATCTGATCAAATAGGATTCAAAAATTTACTGCGGTGAATTCTAGCTGAATTTTGTACTTAATGCCAAATAAATAACATTGAGCACCAATTGGTCAAAACAGTACTATTTCACGCTCGTACTTGCCTGGCTGTTTTTTTAAAAATTCTTCGATGTCAATGAGCGTTTTGTTCATGATTGTTGATTGAACTGAAATTTGGCATGAATCATACAAATCATATTTACTAGCAAGCCTGCCTCCAATATTCAATTGGCTCGCAAACAATTAGTTGCTGTTATGATCACACTATCCAAGCAATGAAACTTTGAACAATTTCAAATAGAGCGATATCCTTAATAAGTTTGGAAAACGTTAGGTTTCATAGAATAATTCGATTCCTGAAACACTGAAGTTTTTTTAAGCAAGCTATTCGAACAATGAAACTTTGAAATTTTTCAAAATGTTTCATGAAGCAAATCGAATGGCCAAATTTTAGGTTTTTCTAAGGAAACTATTCACGCGATGAAACATGGAATTAGTTTGAGTTGTTTCATGGAGTGAATCAATTGGCGAAAAAAGTGAAGTTTTTCTACGCAAGCTATTAAAGCAAGAAAACTTTGAAAAAATTCATGTTGTTTCATAGAGGTAATCAGTTGGCGAAAAGTTAAAATTTTTTTTAGAAAACTTTAAAGCTAAGAAAGATTGAAACATTTCAAGGTATTTCATAGACTGAATCAGTTGGCTACAAATTTAAATTTTTCCAAGCAAGCTTTCTCAGCTAGAACTTATAAAACAATTCAAGTTATTTTATAAACCGAATCAGCTCGCGAAAAGCAAGTTTTTCTAAGCACACTTTCAAAGCTATAGAATGTCGAGTTATTTCAAGTTTTTTATAAACTGAATCAGTTCGCGAAAAACGTTAAGTTTTTCGAAGCAAGGTGTTCAAGTTATGAAACTTTGATTTATTTCTATTTATTTTGTTGACCAAATTAGTTCACGAAAAGTTTAAATTTTTCTAAACAAGTTCCTGAAGCTATGAAACTTGAATTATTTCAAGTTAATCCATAGACTGAATCGGTTGGCGAAAAGTTATACTTTTTAAATCAATTTTTTAAAGCTGTAAAACTTCAAATTAAATCATAAACCGAATCAATTCACTAAAAGCTATAAGTTTTTTGAATCAAGCTATCCAAGTTATAATATTTTGATTTATTTCTATTTATTTCGTTGACCAAATTGGTTCAGGAACAATTATAAAATATTCTCAGCAAGCTTCTAAAGCTATGAAACTTTGAATTATTTCAAGTTAATTCATAGGCTAAATCGGTTCGCGAAAAGCTTAAGTTTATCTAAGCGCGCTATTAAAGTTATTTCAAAGGTCAAATCACTTTGCGAAAAGCTTGCTTACAAAACGTTTGCATATTTTTTACTTAAAAAATATGAGTTTCTCGCAAAACGATTTGGTCTATGAGATAACTTGAAATACTTCAACGTTTTTCTGAGCACATTAGTTATGCAAGCTATGCAAGGGATGAAACCTTGAAATATTTCAAAACAATTCATAGCGCAAATCAGTTTGCAATCAGCTAGTTTTTTCGAGCAAGGAGGTTGCCGTTTTTAGTTGGTTTGTTTCAGATTTAAACCAGTATGTGAAGGCAAAATTTCGGAAAGTTGGACAGGCAATGTCTGGCCTTGAAAATGAATTGAGTTCATTGTTGCAACGCAAATGTGAGCGCGAGTATAAATGCGTATATATATATATATATATATATATATATATATATATATATATATATATATATATATATATATATATAAACCAAACACAAGCTTAAATACTATACAAACATGACAGTTGACCCCACCTGCCAATGTCTTAATATACTAAAAAAGGGGGTTATATCCTATTTTAACAGTTTTTTGGTCCTAATTCGGTTCAGCCTTGATTAAGGCTGACCGCAAAAAAGAGCATTTTGTCTCAAAGACATTACCGACCGGTTCTCGTGGCTAGCTTGCGCCAAATACATACAAAACAAGTTGTACCGAAACAAGCTGATGATCGAAGTTATGATGTTATGCTCGACCAAAATTACGATGAGTTTCCGAGAGTTTTTGCCGATAAATTCCCTCGTTTGATTCAAACATTCGACTTCAAATTTTTTTGATTTACGGAGATTGGGAGCAGATTTTTGGCGCACCACAAGGGACACGATTGTATCATTTGCCCTAGAATGAATCTAGGGATCTATTATCGCCAGTTGGAGTATCCCACCGTAATTTGTAGTATCCCGTTGGAGTATTCTCGTATTCTTCCAGTTGGTCGAGTACCAGTTGTCGGATTAACGAACTAAACTGTATCAATTGTCTCGAGTGTCCAGTTGGCCGACTCTCCAGTTGGCCGAAAGTCTAGTTGGCCGATTGTCCAGTTGGCCGATTGTCCAGTTGGCCGAGTGTCCAGTTGGTCGAGTGTCCAAATAGCCGAAAGTCGTCATAGTGAGCAGTTAGCACAATTGGCCAAAATTGGACGTGTGCAGTTGGACGAGGAGCCTGTAAGCCGACAGACGACAGAGCAGACTGGTGGAGGAGAGGCCTGTTCAGGTGTCCTAATTGTTGACTTTTGGACTTTTGAGCTGTGTTTTTCTCGACACCCGAAATTTTGGATTTTTTCTCGGTGTCGCCAATCTCCAATTAAAAACTGTAAAAAGTTTCCAAAACTTTTAAAACTCTCCATTCGTGCTTTAAATTTATGTAAGATGTCATATATGTTAAAATTTTTTCCGCAATCTAGCAACCGGTAATTTTTCTCAATACTCAAAATTTTTGGACTGTTCCCTTGAACTGAAATATCTTACAATCGGTACTTAGATAATTTACTTGACACTTTTTCACGTTACCAAGTTACCAAACTTTTTTGGATACATGTGAACGGGATACTAATCCGTGAAATCGAAACATAGACAAGAGGTACTAGACTAATTTTTGGATTGGTTTATGACTCGAACCCGCTGATCAAAATTTTCCGAAAATTTTTGTGAAAAAACTTTTAAAAAAATGCCGAAAAATCCTTAAAACGTCCCCAGAATTCTGCGAAATTGTGCTGTAAGATGACACCAACCTTATGTTAAGTGATCTGGTAGCGGAATATCATGCAAATTAAGTTGAGTTTTTTCATCCTCAGGTTTCTTCCGCGTGTGTTGTTGGAACTTAATCAATTTGCCTGATCCCTCACCCACCTTTGGTGAAACTGAAAGCCAGTTCGCTTCAAGTAAATCAAAGCTGTTTCTGCCCGTCCAATTTTTGACTTCGTTGCGTGACAGTAATGTTAAGTGGTCAGGTACGGTGATTTTAAGTGAGTTAAGTTGAGTTCTTCCATCCTCAGGTTTACTCCATGTGTGTTGTTGGAGTTCAACCGACCTACTGAATTTTCCAACCCCATTGGTACTTAAGCGTAACGTAGCCGTCGCATAGGCCCTTAAGTATATGGTATTCATTCTAGGAGCTAGTTCCTTGGATCACGCGCTCCGAAAACTTCCCGCTCCGTCCCAGAAGCTCGTCAAAAATACTTGTTTTACAAAGCCAGGTTTAAGTTTGAACTTTAACGGTCGGGACTCTCAGAAAACAATACAGTACTACCTTCATCACTACTTGTCGCACCGTAACGACCTTGAAATTTGGCACGACGCCATTAATAACTCGATAAGTAGGCACCGCAGCAACAATAACCGCAAGCTGAGTAGTGAGCAACTTGTCAATTTGTTATTAAGGTATAGGATAAATGTTTGTGCGATCGTATACTGTAGACGGAACGGAACCGAGGATATAGAGAAAGTTTAGTTTCAACAGGTATTCTCGTTCTGAACGTCGTCAAAGACTTTATCTCTAAGCGTAAGGCTAAAGACCAGGTATTAATTGAGAAGTACAAAGATATTCACCAGCCTCCTTCCATTGAGTTAAAGACTCTCCTCCTTCTAAGGCGTTATAG
Organism: Symsagittifera roscoffensis; assembly: GCF_963678635.1. Lineage (NCBI taxonomy): Eukaryota > Metazoa > Xenacoelomorpha > Acoela > Convolutidae > Symsagittifera > Symsagittifera roscoffensis. The sequence goes on from NC_087062.1 coordinate 66,975,453, forward strand.
CGCTAATCTTAACATCCTTAAGATGCTTAAGAAGCGGAACTGCTTGCCACTCAAAGCCCAAAAAGCTATAAAAATAGGCTTCAGGAAGAAGCTTTGAGACGTAAAGTTCCTCCATCTTGTAAGCTAATGTTGATGTTTTAATGTAAATTTAATTACGTACCAAAACAGTATCTCATTTTATTAATTGTTTTCTCTTTGGCGAGCATCCGTAAAACATTGTCAAGTTGTGAAAAAATGGACGAAAAAGTCCAAAAAAAGATACGCAAGTTATTTGAAACCCTTCTAAATCTGGAAAATGAGGAGCTTAAAGGTCAACAATATTACTTGAGTACATTGAGAATAATAGTCGCACCACAAAAAATGATAATGTTGTTTACAAATGTAAAATTGCTCTGGGAAAAGCTGTCGACGTCAATGAGCAATTAATTAGGCTAGCAGAAAAAACCTAATTACTTTTTGCTTAGGTTTAAATAGGTTGAATTTGAATTGTTTAAATTTGAATCAGTTGGCTACAAATTTAAAATTTTCCAAGCAAGCTTTCTCAGCTAGAACTTATAAAACAATTCAAGTTATTTTATAAACCGAATCAGCTCGCAAAAAGCAAGTTTTTCTAAGCACACTTTCAAAGCTATAGAATGTCGAGTTATTTCAAGTTTTTTATAAACTGAATCAGTTCGCGAAAAACGTTAAGTTTTTCGAAGCAAGGTGTTCAAGTTATGAAACTTTGATTTATTTCTATTTATTTCGTTGACCAAATTAGTTCACGAAAAGTTTAAATTTTTCTAAACAAAATCCTGAAGCTATGAAACTTGAATTATTTCAAGTTAATCCATAGACTGAATCGGTTCGCGAAAAGTTATACTTTTTAAATCAATTATTTAAAGCCGTAAAACTTCAAATTAAATCATAAACCGAATCAATTCACTAAAAGCTATAAATTTTTTGAATCAAGCTATCCAAGTTATAATATTTTGATTTATTTCTATTTATTTCGTTGACCAAATTGGTTCAGGAAAAATTATAAAATATTCTCAGCAAGCTTCTAAAGCTATGAAACTTTGAATTATTTCAGGTTAATTCATAGACTAAATCGGTTCGCGAAAAGCTTAAGTTTATCTAAGCGCGTTATTAAAGTTATTTCAAAGGTCAAATCACTTTGCGAAAAGCTTGCTTACAAAACATTTGCATATTTTTTACTTAAAAAACATGAGTTTTTCGCAAAACGGTTCGGTCTATGAGATAACTTGAAATACTTCAACGTTTTTCTGAGCACATTAGTTATGCAAGCTATGCAAGGGATGAAACCTTGAAATATTTCAAAACAATTCATAGCGCAAATTAGTTTGCAATCAGCTAGTTTTTTCGAGCAAGGAGGTTGCCGTTTTTAGTTGGTTTGTTTCAGATTTAAATCAGTATGTGAAGGCAAAATTTCGGAAAGTTGGACAGGCAATGGCTGGCCTTGAAAATGAATTGAGTTCATTGTTGCAACGCAAATGTGAGCGCGAGTATAAATGCGTATATATATATATATATGTATATATATATATATATATATATATATATATATATAAACCAAACACAAGCTTGAATACTATACAAACATGACAGTTGACCAATGTCTTAATATACTAAAAAAGGGGGTTATATCCTATTTTAACTGTTTTTTGGTCCTAATTCGGTAAGCTAATGTTGATGTTTTAATGTAAATTTGATTACGTACCAAAACAGTATCTCATTTTATTAATTGTTTTCTCTTTGGCGAGCATCCGTAAAACATTGTCAATTTGTGAAAAAATGGACGAAAAAATCCAAAAAAAGATACGCAAGTTACTTGAAACCCTTCTAAATCTGGAAAATGAGGAGCTTAAAGGTCAACAATATTACTTGAGTACATTGAGAATAATAGTCGCACCACAAAAAATGATAATGTTGTTTACAAATTTAAAATTGCTCTGGGAAAAGCTGTCGACGTCAATGAGCAGTTAATTAGGTTAGCGGAAAAAAACGGGAAACCCTGAAAAAATTATTGCTCAGCAAGACCTTTGGCTTAAGAAAGTAACCGAAATGAAAGATAAAGTATTGTAGGAAGCTCATAGTTACAAGATGAGCCTTGATCCTTCGTCATTCCCAGCACCCGGTTTTGCAGGGAGCAAGGGATCTTTACAACAAACTAGATCTGATATATACTCACGCTCGCACAATGTGCCATTCTGCCAGATGGCACAGCGCAACCTTCCGACGAAGCACGAATCAGAGAGAAAAGGCCTTAACAGCAAAAAAAGTGCTTGAAAGGAGGGTCAGAGTATTCTGAAATTTCCTATTTTTAAAATTTCGATTTTCAAGTTGATGTTTCTCAGAAATACGAAAAACGGCCATTTTGACCAAAAGAACTAGGAAAATCAGAACAACGACAAATTTTGTGAAAAACAGTCGTGCAAGAGACGGAGAATACGAAGCCTCTCATCGTGGCAGCAACGCACGATAAGACCCTTATCAGCGGATATTAGTGGAGAACGAAGCTTCGGTGGGGAAGGGATATTCCACGGAACCCTCCCGGGACGCAAATTAGAAGAGTTAAGAGCGTTATCGCAGGAATATTACGGGAGCGGAGGCTTGGTCCCCCAGAGACTGTTTTATGTAAAGGGACTGTATAAAACTGACTGTATAGCTGCTTGGATGTCGTGAAACTTTAAATAGTTTGATATTTTAGAATATGAGTAGCTAGAAAGAGGAAAGGGTCAATCCATCTCCAATGGATTTAATATAGAACTGTCACACGAAAACATGTTAAAATAGGTTGTTCGAGCCGTGTTTTTAATGACAATCACGTAGTCTGAGGATCCGAGACTCAGCTATGTGGTTGTGTTCGCATGTAAACGAAGGCTGATCAAAAGTCGTTTGACTGATGGCCTAAAAATAGTAACTTTTTACTTAGCCCTAAACAGACCAGAAAATCAACTGGCAATGTCGAGACGGTGAAAAATGAGTAGGATTAAGGTAACTGACGCCTGACAGTCGTTAATAGGTACTTTTTCTACGCTCCGTCGCTGTGTAGTATTTGGGCGAATGTTACATAGACGTTTTTATGGCGCTCCTGGGTGGGCCTGTCAAAGGCATAAGACCATCATGATCAGCAAGCATTTCAGCGACGAACCCTCCGCTCCGGGCGTAAGCCCGAGGTAGAGGCCTTAATGACCGTCGTTGTACTGGGGGGAAGGTGCGTACCCTCCGTCCAGTACTATTTAGCTTTTTAACTTAGTTAACACCGAAAATTCCGGGGGCCGGAGGGTTAGGTGGGAAATCTAGAGCCCGCTTGTCCTGAGGTCCCAGGACCAAAAACAATTAAAGAGAAAGCGTAAAACCAAACAAAATTAGTGTATAACCAAGAAAAAAGCCAAAAATAAATTTATTTGAAAACAAAAAAGTACAAAAAACAGTAAAAAATCCAAAAAAGACCAAAAACAGTAAAAAACATAAAGCGACAGTTTATATGTTATTTCCGGACGAGATGTGATCTGACCTTCCTATTTGTTGTTGTTTCAGATTGATTTATATCGTTTCTGATAGAAAGATTGTGTGTTTTGGTGAAGGGTTGGATACCCTCCCTCGAGTGTAATTTGAGTGTTTAAGCACGTTAATGGTGATTTTGCCGGTGACCGGAGGGTAGAGTGGCAAGCTGATCAACGTGTTCCACACTCAACAGGGACATCAGGGACAACATCCGCAACGACTGTTGGGTATCGTTGAAGCAATTTTAGTATCGTTCGGGTACTATTTCATTGAAACTTAAGTGGTGGGGGCACGATTGGCGCGGTCCGATTGTACCCTCCATCGATTACAAATTTCCGAGTCAAGGGTCTTAATTCGGGTATTTTGGTGCAAAGGAGGGTATAGTACTATTCATTAGCGACTACTAATAGGTTATTATCCTTATTACATATTACTTATCTCCTCAATTAGACCCAAAAAACACCCAATTTTGTCGAAAATCATCGATTTTCGATCAAACTGTAGACCCCCAAATTTTTGGATATCCGAGCTTTTCCGAACAACAAAAAGCTTTTATATAGGGAGTAGCTACGTAGTTCGATCCCCCTAACTAAAGAAACCGCGTGAGAAAAGACTCAGTAGAAGTTGGAAAAAACCAAAATTTTTCGGTCAAAATTTCGATAATTTTCTGAATTTTGTCAATCTGTTTTGGGGATCGAGTTTTTGAGTTTTTATAGTTAGAGCAATAAAATTTTTTTGCGTTAGGAGCGTGCTAGCATAACGTGCTCGGTTACTAGAGATATTCTTGAGTAACGTTCCGATTGGCTCCTTGGATAGAGCTAACGAATTAAGGATTGGAAAAGGAAGAAACCGGAGGGTCCAAATTTGATAGTTATTGGCCAATTTTTTGTCTCCAAACCAATTTTGATCCGGTTTTTTTGCACAATTCCAGTGCCGTACAGGGCTACTACGCTCGTTTCAATTATTTTTAGGCACTTTCGATAGGAATTGCGGAAAAAGTTTCTCAGAACCTATATAGGTGGTAAAAAAAGGCCATTTGGACAAACACGTTTTTGGCAATTTCTCAAAGACTAGCCAACCGATCGGGATAATTTTGGTACCATAAGTCGACGTTTTGGACCAGTTTTTCGGACCGCAACCGTTTTTGGGTTGATAATCTCGGAAAAGAAAAATTTTTAGAATTTGTTGGTTCGGAGGGTCCAAATTTCAGGTAACCCTCCGAGCGGCGGAAAATTTTATCAAAACACCTTTTTATCCAACTGGGAAGGTTGACCGTGTCAGCCAACCTAGTTTTAAGTCAGGTAGACCACTTTTGGAGACTTTATTGCGGTAACATAACCTTTTTTCTTGATTTTGGGAACCCTCCGAGGTAACCCTCTGGAGTCAGCTAAGGTCCTTAGCAACCCTCCTTAGTGGAAAATTTCCACGAGGTCACCGAAAGAAGTTAAAACAGCCCCCCGTAGAGAACTTAGCTTGTTTTGACGCTTCCTGAAGTTAATTGAAGGCCCTTCTGAGTGAGGCTCAGAAATTTGAAAATTTTGGAGGTACCCTCCGAAGTAACCCTCCGGAGCATATTAAGCATCTTATTGACCCTCCTTAGTAAATTTAGGGGGACCCTCCGAAGTGACTTGGGTGATTAAGGTACCCTCCGAAGTAGGCTAAGTGTCTTAACAACCCTCCGAAGTAACCCTCCGGAGTGTCTTAAACCTTCTAAACAACCTTCCTTGTTAGAAACTTGAGGAAATCTTCCGTGGCGGTTTGGGAAACGGAAAATATCAATTTAATCAAAATCATATTAGGATATTAGGCGCTTATTAGGATCATAAGAGCCCATTTTGACCCGGAAATTTGTGATCAACTTTGGATTCTAGATCGGGTGTATCAGAAGTACCCGAACAAAAAAAAATTTTTTTTTGATTGTGATTTTGGTTGTGCGGTTGCCTTGAGCTAATTAATAGGAAAAATCGGGCAATCCGGGAACAAATAAAAGAAGACCTCGGTGAGTGTATTAGGCAAATACACACTCACTTGAGAAGAAAAGTTGTTCCCTGCTCTCGTGCACTTGGAGCGTTCCGGGTGTGGGGGAGCTTTTTCATAGACTTTAGAAGTTTTCGATCAGAGGTTGCCTTGAGAATATCTGAGCGAAACTTGGCGATTGCTTCGAAGTTCATGGACGGAGTAAGGAGTGAGGAGTTGAAGACGATGTTGGCCACTCACTTCACCCTGTCGCTTGACCAGGTACCCACGCCCGACGACTTGCGTATGAAGTCACGCGAGTATTTACTCATAAAACCGAGGGCGCAAAACCGTTACAGCAATTATGGCAACTAAAGCGGGACAAACACTGGTGCGAATTCCAGTTGGTACAAACCTCGCGATGACATGGATAAGAGGAGGTCGTGTGCGAATTGTGGTTCGATGGACCATCACGTTTCCACGTGTTCTGCATACAAACAGAACATGAAGGCCATAGGCTACTTTCTCGAGGACGCCGACGCGACCGACGAGGATCATGAAGAGTACGTCAGAGGGCTCATCATGAAATATGGTCCGAGGTGTTTCTTCTGTTATTTGGAGGGACACTTCAAGTCGGATTGTACTCAATTTTGGGATGCAGTAGCGGACGCGAAACATCCCCGCCACGAAGAGGCGCTTTCGGGTGTCAAGGCCAGTCGAGCACGTCTGATGAAAGAGGCTGAATCTCGGAGAAAGGAGACGACACCGAGCACCTTCACGACCAAAAAGGTTAAGACATGGCCTGACGAGGTGGTAGCCTCGAACCTCGAAGCAGAGTCGTCTAGCCCACTCAATGTGGATTACGGCCTGGCGGCAAGGACAGCGCTGCAGAATGTCAAACAGGACCTAGCCACGAAAGAAGTGGAGCAATGGGTAAGGTCGGAGCTGGAGAGCACAGATCTTCGGGTGGGTTTTAATGTTCTGGGTAAAACGACAAAAGTAGAAGACAAAGAGGAACCTAGGAAACAGGGACTAAAACTGAACGTTATATCTGGTAAGACTTTCGGCATGACGAAGGAGTGGACCAAAATAATGTCCATCATCTCAGTCGCAGGGCACCAGGTGGTCAAGAACTTGAGTGAACCATCCGAGATTACACTAGTCCACCTGGATATCTATGCCGACTACCTGAAGGAGAAAGATCCCAAACTTGACTCCAGAGCAGTGCGAGCGCTGCTCACAACTGGAGGTCCGAGGCTAATGAAAGTGGACGGACATTATGTCGATGTCCATGGCCCTTACTCGATCCTAATGAATGTGGATGGCATCAATATCTACACGAAGGCTCACATAACTGATGCGAACGATCAGATTGGCCGGATATACATTGGTCAAGAGGAGCTGAAGGTTAGACGGATCGGACACAACGCGATGCTCGAACAAGATGCGGTGCATATAGGTTGCGAGGCCGATCTGGCCGCACACGTTCTGGATGTGCAAGGCAGACAACTTTCAGTAAAGGGACTGCTAGACACGGGAGCAGTGGTTAGTGTCATGCCAGTCAAAACTTGGACCGACATGGGTTTCGAGAGGTCGGATCTCATACCGACAAACATCAGGTTGGTAGCGGCCAATTAGGGAGCGATCTATGTGACTGGACGAACCCCGATCAGCAGCTCGGAGGAAGATATCTTTGGATGAGCTTCCTAGTAGTGGAGAATTTGGACGAATCCGATCAGTTCATCTTAGGAAGGGATTTCGTTCGCAACTTTGACGTCACGATCGATCTCAATGACGGGTTGATTAGGATCAAGGATCCTGAGAGAAAGTATGAAAAGAGACCCCTTAATAAGATCTTAATTAACCAGGCCAAGGTGCCGATTTTTCTGGATCGAAAAGTTAGATTAAAACCAAACCAAGCCGTAGTAGCGACGTTTAGGATGAGGAACTTGAATGAACTCAGCAATGACAGACAGGTGTGTCTGGTACCAAATCCAAACAGTAAAAGCTCGGCTATTTTAGGAAGAAGCTTCTCACTCACTCAGAGCGGACTATGTGTGAGTGTGTTATTGAACACAGAAACAACAACAGTGACAATACAGAGGGGAAAGAAACTTGGCTACGCTTTGCCTGTGAACATAGACTTTCAGAGTGTGGAGAACTTGAAAAAGTTTGATGTAACTAAATGTCCATTGCATGCGAACCAAGAATGTATAATGAGGAGAGTGAATGAATTGAAATCTTCTAGGAAATTGTTTTCAATGAAGTCGGAAACAGATGATGGGCTGTCTAGTTGTTCCAACTTTCCTGAGAGGCCGACGGAAGCAGAGTTAGTAGCGAATAAACCTGTCTTACCTGAGATAGAACATCTGAAGGTTAAAATATCAGACAAGGAACTAGATTCGCTCAGAGCGGTGCTAAATCGGAACGCAGGCGTCGTTTTTTCGAAACATAAGGCCGACATAGGTTGTTGTAATTTTGTAGAACACGAGATTGAGATAGAAGAGGGCTCGGTACCTCATAGGGAAGGGGCGAGAAGAATGACCCCAAACAAGTCAGAAGCGTGTAGGAAGGAGATCGAGATGTTAATGGAGTACGACATGATCGAGCCGTCGAAGTCCCCATGGGCTTGTGGCGTGGTCATGGCGAAAAAGAAAGGGGGACAACTCAGATATTGTTGTGATTTCCGTTATCTGAACGCAGTGACTATAAAGGACGCGTACCCGATTCCCCGCATCGATGAGAGCCTATCCAAGCTGGGAGACGCGAAGTTCTTCACGACGTTGGATTTGGGCTCTGCGTTCTGGCAAGTGCCACTCAGAAAGCAAGATCGAGAGAAAACAGGCTTCGCGTGTGAGCTGGGATTGTTCCAGTGGAAGAGGATGCCATTCGGATTGTGCAACGCGACGGCCACATTCCAGCGACTGATGGCCCAGGCACTCACGAGCGTCACTAAGAAATACGGGAATCTCATCATGTGATATGTTGATGATGTCGTGATTGAAACACCAACCTTAGAAGACCACATAGAGAGGTTGGAGGAGGTGTTTTCTTGCATGAAGCAGGCGGGTCTGAAATGTAAACCCTCTAAGTGTGAAATCCTCAGGGATTCCATAAAGTATCTGGGCCGCCTGGTTGACAAACATGGAGTGAGACCAGATCCCGAAGCGGTTGAAGCGGTGCTGACCTGGAAGGCACCTAAAACAGATACACAGCTGATGAGTTTTTTGGGGATTCGCTAATTATTATCGAGAGTTCATCAAGGGGTATAATGACAAAATATACCCCATGCAGAGGTTGATGAGAAACAAGGGCAAAAAGTTCACCTGGACTGATGAGGCGCAAGTTTCATTTGAAAACATCAAACGTGAACTGACAGAGAAGGGGATGTTCGTGCTGGACACGGATGCGTCAGTGGTTGCGATATCGGGCATACTTCACCAGGAGCAGGAGTGGAACGGGAGAACGGTTCTTCGTCCGATAGCCTACGGGAGTAAAGTCCTGAGTGATACTGAAATGAAGTACGGCGCACCAAAAGCGGAGATGTTTGCGGTGATCACTTTCGTGGAAAAATACAGGGCCTACTTGGGGAGTGCTCCCTTCAAGTTACGTGTGGATAATCGTGCCCTTGCCTGGCTGAAAACCTATTCGATGGACCAAAGTTATATTGGTCGTTGGATCGTGCGCCTGGATGGATACCACATGATCATAGAGCACCGTACCCGTGACAAGCATCAGAACGCAGATAGCCTCAGTAAAAAGACAGAATTTTATGAGCGCCTCGAGGATAAACAGGCTAACCAATCAGAGATCAAAGACGGGTTTTCCTTTCTGGACAAAGAAACCTACGACAAACTGCCACTTACTAGGTGGTTTGACAAGTCAGGGCATCCTATACCCGGACACCCTGACCTTCCAGTGGAGACGGCCGCGGAGATAAAGCTTTTAGCCAGAGGCGAGCCCGTTCCGTTGGATCTGCTAGTTCGATCCAACTTGGTGCAGCAAGAACTTACCAGATTAGGTATAAACAGCATGGCTCTATTGAACAGGACGGTGAACGTGGCGCCAGACGTCATGGGAAAGCTCCGTGACTTGTTGGACAGGGAAGTGGATAGGCATGATCGTGAATGGATGGAGACCATGCAGCGGTTGACTGTCACCGAGAGAACAGAGAAGAGGCCAGTGTCCATTCGCAGCCGAGGCGTTGAACGGGATTGCAGGTCGATTGTCAACCAGCTGGTGAGCTCGATGCCGAAGGAGGTCTTGTTGAGAACTTCGTTCACTGAATATGGAACACTGAATCAGAACCAAACTACTGAGGAAGTCAGGATCAGGTCGAAATCTAGCTTCACGAGGAGAGTGCATTTCACGGATGCAAAAGAAGAATACGAGCCGAGCCCAGATTGTTCGTCCGTGGACGAGACAATGTCCGGGGAGTCTGATACCTTCGATCCAGTCAAGGACGACTCGTCTGAGGAGTCAGACACCTTTGAGCCCGTGCAGGACGACTTGTCCGGGGAGAGGTTGACGAGACCACCTAGGGACAGAATTTTGTCCGGGGAGTCGAGAAACATCTCAGACAACTTGGAATATGATGTTGAGGAATCAGTCGACTCAAGTGTTGACTCGAGGCCCCAGTCCTGGGACAACACGTCTGAAACAACTTCCAATTCCGATATGTCAGAGATCGCAATCCACTCCTTATTGGTAGACTGGAAGCAGCGTGGGCTGGACCGAGAAACACATCAGGATCCAGACAGGGACAGATACACCTCAGATGAAGAGGGCACTGTGGTAGACAATGCCGCAGACAAGCTCGAATTTATAGCAGTTTCGAAACGCCCAACCAGATTGCTGCCACATGGTACGGTCGTCCGTACCAATCTGGAACCATCTGTGCAGGAAGCGACGCCTTTGAAAAAGATATGGTGTGTCAAGTTGATGGACGATGCTCATGCTCCGGAGATAATGAGTGGGCAAATGAACGTGGTAAAGACGTATTTGAAAGCCAGGTACAGGCTGTCGGATCTCCTAAGGGCTCAACGAAATGATAGAATGACGAGCAGTCTGAAGAGATGGATCGAGAATGGAGCACCTGACAAGGGAGACTTGGAAGAAGACAGCTACAAGATCTTGAAGCAATTCTACCTGAAGCGAAACGACTTGTTGTACCTGAATAAGGACGGAATTGTTGCCTGCAAGCGAAAAGAGGAGGACAAGGTCCTCTATAAATACAATTCAATAGTGTTACCACAGTTGCACCAGACTGAATTGCTCTTTCGCTCACATGATCAGATGGGCCATCAAGGCGTGGACAAAGTGTATAACAGGATACAGAAACGATTCGAATGGCCGGGATTGAAAAAGGCTTGTGAGAAGTGGATTGCCGCATGCCTGTCATGTCAGCAGGCGAAGGATCCCAGGAAACTAAGGTTCCCCCTACAGTCAATAGAGTCGTCAGGTTTCATTGAAGTGGTGCAAATCGATCATCAGAAAATCTGCATGACAGCAACGGGCTATAATCAGGTGCTGGTAATGATCGACCATTTTACGAAGTATGCGGAAGCAGCACCCTGCATGACAGCATCGGCGGAAGAAACATGTGATCATTTGATAAATGTGTGGATAGCGAGGCATGGTTGCCCCATCACGTTCCAATCGGACAATGGCAAAGCATTCGTGGGTGATCTCACGAAGGAGTTGATGAAAAGGTCGCAGGTAGCGCAGGCCCAATCGACCACTTATCACCCGCAAACGAATGGCCTAGTTGAGAGGCAAAACCGCACACTGGTATCCATGCTGAGAGTCTACTGCTCGCGTTACATGGATGACTGGGACAAGCACTTGCCGCAAGTGATGGGTGCTTACAACAGCACGGAGCATTCCACCACGGGAATAAGTCCGCACATGATGTTAACGGGTCATGAAATAGCGCTCCCGTTGACGTTTTTCTACCCTGATTATGAGGGGAAGAGGACAGCACCGCAAACGTACGTGCGGGATGTTATTAGAAGACAGCAGGACCTCAATGACTTATGCAGGAGGAATACGCAACAGGCGAAAATTAGACAAAAAAGGAGGTTTGATAAAAGGACAGCTGATGCGAAAGCCTACTCAGTTGGCGACTACGTTTGGGTGTTCCAGGAAGTGGTTCCACCAAAAGGAACCAAGAAATTATTAAAAAAATGGCGTGGTCCATTTCAGATAACAGAAGTGCACCAAGGAGGTCGTTTTTATCGATGGAGCACTGGAAGAGCAGCTCATTATGAAAACATCAAACCACACAATGCCTCGTCAGAGGATTGGTGCATCCCAGTGGACATGCAAGAGGGAGACTATTTGATAGTGGATCCTGCTTGTGAAGTGAATGAAAGGGGTACTCTCGACAAGAACGACGGGAATGAGGTGGTGGACGATTGCGATCTACCACTGGATCTCGAGTTGACCGAGCGAGTAGAGGTGGACGATGAAACTCTACCTTATGCCGAAGAAGACTGGGACTGTCCGGAACAAACCAAAATTGACAAAGCAATACAGCCTGACTTTCCTCTCACTATGGAAACACGCCAGAGCAAGAAATACAATCCGTACGGCGAGGATTTCGTCGTAGACAGGATAGTTGTAAGTGATGTCATGGACTCGCTAGTGGGACTGGACGAAGTGGCGATGCTAGAAGAAATCGACTTGGTGAATGATGTGGATCAAGATTGGATCGACGATCGATCAGAACCGGAAGTAGAGTTCGAACCAGAAGCGGAACAGACTCATGAGCAAGAACTAACGAACTTGCGCGTACTCGAATGGCTCCATGATCTGCCGACAGATCCAAAAGAGACGATCTTGACGATTCAGGACGTCGATAAAGACGGCATCAAATACATCAGTCATGACAATACCGAGTCCAACTGGGTCGCCCCAGATGGTCCTCTACGTGTTCCACAATCCAACCTCGATCTCCTAGACTTTGGGCGATCGACGGGGACGTCGATGGATATTTTTGTCCGGGGAGTGAGGGTAGGAGTCACCCACACCGAAAATCTGATAATAAAAAAATTGAAATCGGCAAGAGAAACCGGAGAACTAGAGACAGAGGGCGAGAATGCTAAAAAACCACCTTTTGGACGAATCTTTGAATCGTATTTTGATCTACCGAACCATTATTCGAACAATATCGTCATAACGGACAGCGATTTCATACTCACGGAACGCACGTGCGCCATAGCGATAACCGCGGACGTAAGCTTCAAAACAGCACTAGCGGCTGATTTCAAAAGAGAGTATAAGAACATCGAGTTTTTATGGAAACAGAGGCCTGGTGTGGGAGGGATGATAGCGCTGCCCCCTGTTGCATCACAGATACCAGGGAAATACTTGTGTTTCCTGGTTACCAAGGCCACTGATAGACAACACGTAGATCCAAAGAGCTTGGTACTGGCCTTGACTCGACTTAGGGATTTTTTGGTTGCGAGAGGAGTGACCTCTCTCTCGTTACCAATATATGATCCTAATAGAGGAAAGCTACATCCTAGAGAGTTGTACGCACTTGTACATGTGATATTTTCAGAGACTGACATAGAAGTTTATGTACATAAAAAATACTATCTGAGCATATGCTAAGAATTGCGCTCGGCGATAAGTGGTTTTTATTAAGTTACTCGATAAGAATTAGAGTCAAGTTTTAGATTAGGTTAGGTTTTAGGTACAGTATTAGGGAATATGTTTTTATGTGATGGCATAGGTGTGTGATGTTTATGTGTTTATGTGTTATGTTATTGTTATGATATGTTTCATGTGATTGTTATGATGTGTCATAGAAGACCTGGGGTACTCCAGGTCATCAAGGTGACAGCGCACATTCGTGCTACCCTGACAAAGATAAAGGTGGACGATCCACCTTGGTGCTAAATTTTTAAATCAGAATTAAGAAGAGAATTTCAATGGAGAGTTTTAAAGAGTTGAATGATGTTGTATCCAAAAATGATGGTTTTAAGTCGCGACTTGTTTTTTAGATCTTGATTGATCAAAAATTGTTTATTGAATCCATTGAATCGAAACGAGACAGGAAGACACTACACGACAGCAAGAATCAACACGATAAGAGATGAGTGATACGAACGAACTCATGGAATTCCTCTCAGCGAGTCTAGGAGCGACTCTAGACGAGATCTATCAGCGGCTGATCGATTGTGATTTCACACGAGAAGACCCGGGGCTGGCGATGTTTGTGGTCGCGCTCCTCAATGCATTAGGACGAGAGGGTCGAGGGAATCGCCCTACGGAAGTCGTGTTGATGTTGGCCTTCGGTGAGTCCGGGACCGCCGAGAGAGGCCGAAATCGACTGATGAGATGGAGGCGTGGAGAAATGTCTGGCTACGACCTGGCTCGTGAGCCAGGACTAGGCGAACAGAGGGACCACCGGCTAGGTGAGATGCCCTTACCAGTCCAACCGGCGCAGCCACTCATCGGAGCGAAGAGACAACGTGATGGGCCAGGCCCGTCACATTCGGTCGACTCCCCTACAGCTGCTCCTCCTTCGAAGAAAGTGAGGGTGAGTGAAATAGAGATCCAGACGTCGGAGACGATCGAGACGCTGGAAAAGTAGGAGAAAGATCAGAGCGAGCTGTGTGCCAAACTCCAGGAGTATAGGGCAATAGCTCGGGAAAGAGACGAATGGAAGAAGAAATACGAAGATCTACAGGTAGCTTATAAGGAGGATGAAATAAAGCACCTGAAGGAGCTGCATATGGCGAAGGTGAGCCAAGTGTCACCGGAAGTTCTGGCGAGCATGAGATCCTCGGAGGGATCCAACGACACACGCCCCGGGACAACAGCCCAGGAGCTGTGTGTATCGAGAGGGCCCGAGGTTCTGGATTTACGTGCATCGAGAGAGCCCGAGGCTCCTCAGCAGACACGACTGTCTGCTTCTAGTCAAAGGTTCACGATACCAGACCCTTCTGACACTTACCTCGCTCCTCAATTCCAAGAATCATTCAACCAAGTGCCAGAGCAACAATGGATGAGATCAACCGAACCACTGGACGGTCATTGGGTAGGATCGTTCCTTCCCAGCGTCGTGATCAGTCATCTAATAGCTCGGAGCGAGCACCCCACACGATAGTGCCCTCGGGGACTGCGCATGGCAGAACCTATCAAAAGTCCCGCGTGGTAGATATTAGGAAGAATCTGATGACACGGCACCAGTTCACGCAAGTAGCTGCGGAGCATCCTCGAGCCCGCCTGAATGACATGAGCTGTAACCCCGCTACGAGCGACCAGGTGATTCCCCCAGGGAGTCGCCACCTGATCATAGGAGACAGTTTGGTGAGGGATCTGAATGAGATCTTCGTCTATGGTCAGACAACCACTTTGTCCTTTGGAGGAGCTTCAGTGGCTCAGGTCATCAAGATGATGGAAATCCAAAGCGAGGCTCACCTGGATACGTTGGTGATAATGCTAGGAACTAACGACGTCTCGAGAGCCCCAGTGACTCCCGAGTGCAAGTGGGAGCCTCTGCTGGTATGCCTCCTGAATGAACTGAAGGAGAAGTACAGGCCCAGGTTTGTGGTGCTGTGCACGATACCACAAAACCCGCTGATGGGCACCACAGTGGCAGATTTCATGAACGGCAACGTGACACGGTGGAACGAAATGATCCGTAATCTGGTGAGAAGCAACCCTGGCGAGTTGCGACTTCTGGATCTCGAAAACACGCTGCGCATGATTGATCATATTGCGCTTACCAGAGATGGGATACATTTCAACACCCAACGAGGGAGACACTGGATGAATGATGTATTTCAGACGCAATTGAGGGAAATGGAGCAGGAGTCGAGGGCGACCAGTTCTCTGGCTCGGACCAGCTCAACGACTGGAGGAAGTAGAATAAGGGCAAGCGTGCCCGAATCCCTCGTCAACCGCCTAGGGCCCTTGGCAATGGAGACGGCTGTAGCCGCACCCACCGCTCCGAGCTCAAACGTGAGAGAGAGGCTAGGGACTGCCCCTCCTCCCAGAACACAACCGCTTGAAAGCCGACTCGGCAGATCAGTGGTTCAGAACAGAAATAACTCCCAGACCGTGTCTAGGAGGAACGATCCGCCCGCCACGGCAAACCCTGCTTCAGCAGCAGGACCGTCTACGAGCGCCGTGCCTGCTGAGGGAGTTGAACCAGGCAGCCTGCTGCTTTGGAACCGATCAGACCCGAGTCATTGGGGACAGTACAAAACAGACATGTCCACGAAATTGAACATGAATACCCTGACGTGTCGGGAGGACGCGATGAATATGATTGGCGGAGAAAATCCCACGGTGTCGCGATTATATCGGATATCAGGCGTGGATTGGCTGCTAGCAGAGCAGGAGCAGTTCAGCTCTACGACTATGCTCCGACATGCAGACTTGAACGGGTTGCCTCAGGACAATACCTTTGGACCCTTGAACACGCGGTCCCTTACGGACGTCCGACAGAGAGCCCGGGAATTGACGCCACCTGCTCGAAGGGGCAAGTTTCAGGCAGAGAACAAGCCCAACAACAAGTATCATAAGATGTACAGGCAGTTCGCTAAACCACCTGGTCAGACGCCTGGTGAGTATTCAAGGGACTACCCCCGAACGACCACGGTAGATGGAGATGACCAGAGATATGGGAAACTGAAGGCCCCAATAGGCGACGGCCTGTTCGCAGCTTACGATCCCTTAGAGATGAAAGCTGCAAAGTATCTGATCGTAGCCAGTTCCGATTATCTCTATACGCCCCGTTCTCTCTTTTGGTCTGACGTGATTTTCTTCACGGCACGTAAATTGGATTGGGGACAGGCAATTGGCATGGTGATAAGTGTACGAAGGTTGGTCAGTATGGAGCCGCAGGTGATAGTGGTTGCAGGCTCAAATGACATTGCTCTCGGCGATGGCTGAGGTAGAAGCAGCAGCAAAACAACGTTTCACCCTTAATGTGGTGAAGGTGGTCTTTGTGTTGTCACCAGGGTACGCTGCATTGCCAGAACCCCTTCAGTTTGTATACACAATGGTCACGACGATAGCAGAGGGGAGGTTCAACGTGATAATTCCGGCCCCGAACAGAGTAGTAGACCCAGACAATTACTACCCGTCCCGATCTGAGCTTCCCGCCGTTTGGGCTGATATTTCCAATGCCATACAGGGGCTCAGAGATTGTAGCACAACTCGGTTGGTGCTAGATGAGGTTCTGGGGTTGGAGCTGTCCAACTTTGCCAGATTGCTGAAGTTAAGACCAGGGGTGGATGACGATCATCTGTTAGTACAACAGGTGGCTGATGATCCCTGGTTCAGACAGATGGATCATGCCGAGAATGAGCAGGGCAGGATAGTCAGGAAGAACATGACATCAGCGGAAGAAGATCTCATGGCAATGGCTTTGCGCACGAAGCCGCACAATAACATATGGTTGTACTTGTCACCAAGGCTGTGCACCTTGGGTGAGGACGCGTTCGAGCATGCGCCGGCAGTGATAAAAGAGATACACGTGTATCTGAAAAAATTGTTTGATGCCCGGTAGTTAGCTGGGGGCATGATGTTGAAGCTGATGCAGGACGTAAACACGATGTCACTGGACAAGTTCCAAGCTGACGTGCTAGCCACGAGGGCACAGTACGAACGATCGGATGCTATCTTGGGTGGAATGGGAGTGGGATGGACGCCATTCTTCCTGTCGACGTGCTATCCTAGGGCATCCCGGAACTTGATCACGAGTTTTGTCAGAGACATCAGGAAGTTATCGATTGGCCTGGTGTTAGCCTTATACGTGACATTTGGTCACGAAAATTTCGTGAAGGGGCCGGCGAATCTCTTCACCCAAGCGTTGGCAGATTTGAGATTGGATGGACTCCTGACCCTGATTGCCATGACCTACGGTCGACTGGGTGATTTGCTTGTGCTGTTACGTTACCCTGAACAACTACAGGGACCCAGTCGAGAGTTCAATGCACAGTTGGAAAACGCCTCGCTCAAGAAGATGAAAGACTGGAGGACTCTCCTGCTCCAATATCTCTTACAGCAGAACAGAAGCGTCACGGGAGAAGATAAGGTGGCGACGGATGCGAGTGAGTGCAAGCAATATTGTGGCATGCCCTTGCTGACAGATTTGGCAGTCATGATGCGGATCGATCCGTTGGCTCTGATTCACGGACTGCGGGAATTCGTCACGGTGGTGTATGGACCGGTGATGTCTTTCGTGTTCCCGGACGTGCAAGTCCAGGCATACAGGAATTCGGTGTTGTATGTCAACCTGGTCTCAGTCGTGGATTGTTCCGTGCTGAACTGGGTAGAGCAGTGGGTGTTGAGAGGGCTGGCCAGTGACGATAGACTGTTCGGAAGAATAGCGGAGCCAGGTTGGGTGTTGATGGATTTCAACAACCACTTCAAGTGCCGAATGGGCCGTGAGGAACTTTCTCACATCCAGTTTAACCCGAAGCTTTGGAACTTAAGACCAGTAGTGAAGGATACAGGAGCGGCTATGGGAGTGCCACTCTTACCAGAGGCCTATGCACACGCTAAAGAGAACCAGCAAGCGTGGCTTTCCGGGTCCAGGCCGCTGCCGGACCAATGCCCTCGATATCCACCGATAAGGAGGATGTTGTTGGGAGTCACATCTCCCATCATTGCCCCTCGCATCGGAGCAGCTCGCGACGCAGAGAAGAGAATGTTGAAGTGGAGTGAAGGGATGGAGCCGCGCTTCATCGGCTGGAATGTTGCAGCCGCGCACACGTTTGACTTCTCATTTCCTGATGCTTGGAGAAGGAAAAAGATCAAGGCGCTACCCTCTAGGAGACCAGAGGTCTCGGCCGAAATGTGGAACGAAGTGTATTCTCCCACAGATGATTTGTCAAGACTGAAGTGGTCAGGAGAGGTGAAAGTAGTGATGATGGAAGTGGCAAAGGAGAGCAGAGGAGGCTCATATATAACAATAGAGGACCTGGCACCACATGGCGAGGAGTCTGTAGAATTCCTGGTGAATGATGAGTTGTTTTATCATGCAGGAGACATGACCGTACCGGCTCGGCCGGACTCGGGCATTGACTCACGACAAGGACCTTCAGGACCCAGGCCAAAACCTGATGCAGGTGATGATGAATTGATGGATCAGGACGATGACGACGACGACATCGAGGGAAAGACGGGAAAACCGGGTGAGACGGATCTGGGAGCGTTAGAGAGAGACTTGCTAGAATACCGGTTTAGTGAAGACGACGATGGAGAAGTCGATGGGAGTCTATTGCTAATGACGCCATCGTCTTTCATGTCCCCTACAAAGGAGGCGTCGGCCGTCTTATCCCCGATAGACCCAATAAGCCAGGCGAGAAAATGCCGAAGCAGGGATCCGCAGAAATTGCTCCATGAGTCACCAAGGAGGAGAAAAATCGAAGAATCAATGAGGGTATCCTTCCTGAGTACGCTGCCGGAAGAGGAATGGTAGAGATATCAAAGTGAGTTAGAAGGCAAGACAGGGGCAACCTGGAGCCGAGTGAATTTCATGGAAAGATCATGGGACGTGATACGACGATATGGGACGCAGTCCATAATGAAGGTGGGATTGAACCAACCCATCATGCGTGAGGTCCTGGAGAAAATAGTGAACTCCATGGAGTCGGATGTTCTGACCGAGTCAGTTACAGAAGACAGTGCCGATGATCAGCAGGTCGCAAAAAAATTACCTATCAGACGAGCCAGGAAGGGGCTGAAGCGACTAAAAGGGAAAACAGGAAGTCGAGCCATGAACCCGAGAGTGGTGAAGTCGAGAGCCAGCGCAGTGGTGACCTCTCTAACGAGCGCAGGTCGTTCAGGCGAGAGCGGGCAAGGAGATAGTGCAACGCTGACAGGGGGAGAAAAAGAGAATCTGATACCCCCTATGCTCTTGGCAGGTCTGACCACGACTGCCGTAAGATCAAAGAAAACAGCGCGAACCCTGGCAGACACTAAATTAGAGATGGAGATCATCAGTCAATGTGGATCTGGAGGACTTGAAGATTACAGGCCCTCGCGGACCAACATGGCTAAGTTGAAACTGGAAGGACAACTCGACGTGGTCGAGTACAGTCGAGTCACTGTTCCGGAATCGGTCCACATGGGAGATCCAGCAGGGGGTTATGTGGAGATGTTGAAAGCGAGAAACTCAGCGAGAGGGCACCTGATGGCTTCGAGCGAGAAGCCAGCCATGCAGGAATATCTGAAAGAGCTCACGGAGAATTCAAACTTAAATCGAACAGAATACGGCACGGTAATGTCCTCTGAAGCGAACGAAATTGGATTGGAAAAGCTACTAGAAATCTCCTGGAGGGCGGCCCTCCAGAGATACTTCGACGAGTCGATGCATGCACCTGCTACGGTGGCAGCATACCTGGCTCATCCTTGCATGAGAACTGATCTGCAAGTACGGTTGGCTTGGTGCTTGATGGGCATCAAGAGGGCGGAGTATGAAGCCAGTAATGATTCGAAATCACGGGAACAGGAGCTGGAGTTGATGGAAGCTCTGCGAGCGTTGATTTCTAAAGACGATTCTGCGATAGCATGGGCTAAGCGTAAGGATGCCCTTTGCTTTGTCAGGTTCGTGGCGGATCGTATCCCCACTCCTGTTTTGGGAGAATGTATAAAGATCATTCGGAAAAAGGGAGTTGATTGCGAAAAGAACTTCCTTAGGGCACTCCTGGAACTATATCAGTACATGCCGTTGACTGTGCCAAGCAAGGAGTCGAATGACATGGAGAGCTATCGCAAGTTGGTAGAGGTGAGAAGATATTCCAACAAAGAATTGAAAGTGAGCCGGGAGTTGATTGAAGCAGTCAAAGGACAAAAAGAGTTTGCAACACTAGGGAAACTGAAGTCGTTCCAATATGTGTCTGGCATACCGGGGATGGCGTACAATCCCTTCGTGAATGAAGAAGCCAGGGAAGCGTAATTCGACTATGAGCAAGTCGTAGTACTCAATTTCTGGGTTGAACGTATTAAAGAAACTGGAATGCTGATGGTGGAACAACCCAAGCTGGGAATTATCTTGGAAGAACGAGTGGTCGAACCCTCGGTTCCCGAGCTAAAGGGGCAAGTGAGTTTTGATTGTGGTTCTTGGGACGGTCACTTGAAAACTAGTCTAGTGACGATGTGGGAACTCATGAAGCCTTCTTGGTGTCCTCATCCTAACGCTGGTTTAATCTGGGACATGACGGCGGATATCACGTTAGACCTAGATGATGACGCGAGTCTGCATGATCTGGCCATGATACATCATCTGCTGGCCATGAGGTTGACGAAGCGGAAGAGCAACCCATCCACGGAGCTGTCCGAGGAAGGTCCATTGAGCAATTGGTTGAAGCAAGGCACATGCTTGGCTCAGCATAGTGGGATGGAAGGACATGTTTGTAACCTGGCACACTGCCTGGTTACGCTGAGCGAGCAGCATCGGCAACTGGCACGATTGTACGGAAGATTGAGCATGTCGGATAAGAGTGGCATGGAGTTGGTCGCGGACTGTCATTGGGTGACGGATGTAAACTTGATCACAGCCTTGGGATTTTGTAGCATGACGAGTTCGATTGAATCGCTTGAGCGCCTGGAGCGTGCCCATGAGCTAGTGACGTCCCTCAGCGTGGAAGTATTCCCTGGAGCATTGCAAACGGAGCAGAAGATCGGAGGCTGGAGAGAAGCTCTGGAGAACGAGATGAATCTGAAAGATAGTGAGGCCTATCATAAACCGACTGGTTCAAAATATCTGGTGGGTTCAAGCTCCGCACCATATTGCAGTAGTAGATATCCTACACACATGGTGGTGATGGATGCAAGGACACAGCAGGTGTTGATTGACCAACTTTTCTCTGTGCCAAAGTGCGTAAGGTTGGCCAGAATGTCGGAGAGGTCACATGATTTATTGGCGAAGATCTTTCGGGCAGTCCCGAAGAGATCTGAAGGCGAGTTGCAAGACGTAGTGGGTGAAGAATTTCTGAGATTAAACGAAGGCAATGTGAGTGAGTTCCAGAAGCAGAAAGCGAGTGGAGCGTTACCCACTGAATTCCCCACCATAGAAGAGAAAGACGACTTACACAGAATTCTGATGGAGGTGGAACCGTTGCTGGGAGCCTCAGGGTATCGGACCCGAAGGAACATAGTGAGAACCCATGGGGAGTATCCTTGCCACTGCTTGGCGCAGACGTTGTGGTACCCCAAACGCGGGAATCTGATGCTAGTATGGGACGTGGAGGAGTTGTACTCTACGGGGTTGCCCGATCAGAATCAACAGGTGTCAATCGTGGTGGTTAGTGCCATGCTGTCAGTGAGATGGCTGGAGGCTAACGCGGACACAAGTGAACAGGAGACGGCCGTGCCGACTCCTGAGCAGCTGAGCAACGTGAAGATGAGTCGTGAATTGGATCTTTTCAGAACCACCTGCAAGGTTCTGAGAATACCTAAAGCCATTGAAAGAATATGGTCAAGGCAAAGATTGATGCCTTGGTTCCGTGCAGTGATGACATCATGGATGTATGAACGCGCGAAGCGTCACATGTCGAGGAACACGGAAGCCTATCAATCTTTCCAGCTAGATATAGGACCAGGAGCCTATAAGAGAGCATTCCTGACGCACAGAAACGCGGTCACCACGGCGGTGAAGCGAGTAGCTGGAGCGCCTTGTGTAACTGAAGATGAGAAGAAAGAGGTCTTAAGAGCTGACCTAGAACGAAACGTGAGCTTGTGTCTTCACAACAGCTTTTGCAGGAACCGGGAGCAGAAGGTGAATGAGGACTTGCTACCTTGCTGCAAACCGAGGCTGTTGGAACAGGAGAGTTGGGGCACGGCCCGCAACTCCATGGACATGCTGGAGAAAGTATTGGAAGACAGCGAAGCCGAAGATCAAAATGGAGAAGTGATGGAATGAAGATGAACAAAGAAGAGAAGAGAAGGAGAAAAAACTTGATTGTCTTTGTGTGCTAAAACTTGAACCAATCAACCAAGTTTTGATTATTGAACTTGTTAAACTTTTGTTTTGATTTAGTTTGGTCAAACCAAACTTTGAAAATTGTTACAATTGTTAAATTGTTGAAAAAGAAATTTTAGTTATGACTGTTTATGTATGTATATATAGAACATAGGTGAGTATATTTACCTATTTAAACACGATTGAAGTTTTTAACCTGTGTAAGACACAATTTCACTGTGTGGCGACATGGTAAGTTTGAGTAAACTCGCTCGAGAAGGGTGAGTAACTCAATAACTTTCCTAGCCACAGAGTTTCTTAGTTTTAATATTGAAAGGACTGCATAAATAACTGATTATACTGGGTGAGTGATGTTAAGTTAATTTTAACGGGTGCGTGGCCGTGCCACGTCCCACTTTTTAATCACAAAGAGTGAAAAGAAATTTTATGGCAAGACGACGTAAGTAGTCAGAAAAGAAATTTTATCTAGGACACTCCTCATGGTGCAAATTTTGTGAAAATGTTGAAAGGCAGTGAGATGTGGTACGATGCCATTTGTGAACACGTAGTGAGTTGAGGTGGGCTAGATAAATTTCATTTTCTTATGCGATTTGTAAGATTGATTACAGAGAACTGGATAACTACTTGACGATAAACCGGTGTTATGCGATCAATAGGGACATTGATGGGGACTGTCCGGGGATTATGTGCCATTCTGCCAGATGGCACAGCGCAACCTTCCGACGAAGCACGAATCAGAGAGAAAAGGCCTTAACAGCAAAAAAGTGCTTGAAAGGAGGGTCGAAGTATTCTGAAATTTTCTATTTTTAAAATTTCGATTTTCAAGTTGATATTTCTCAGAAATACGAAAAACGGCCATTTTGACCAAAAGAACTAGGAAAATCAGAACAACGACAAATATTGTGAACAACAAACGTGCTAGAGACGGATAATACGAAGCCTCTCATCGTGGCAGCAACGCACGATAAGACCCTTATCAGCGGATATTAGTGGAGAAGGAAGCTTCGGTGGGGAAGGAATATTCCACGGAACCCTCCCGGGACGCAAATTAGAAGAGATAAGAGCGTTATCGCAGGAATATTACAGGAGCGGAGGCTTGGTCCCCCAGAGACTGTTTTATGTGAAGGGACTGTATAAAACTGACTGTATAGCTAATTGGATGTCGTGAAACTTTAAATTAACATCGGTATAGTTTGATGTTTTAGAATATGAGTAGCTAGAAAGAGGAAAGGGTCAATCCATCTCCAATGGATTTAATATAGAACTGTCACACGAAAACATGTTAAAATAGGTTGTTCGAGCCGTGTTTTTAATGACAATCACGTAGTCTGAGAATCCGAGACTCAGCTATGTGGTTGTGTTCGCATGTAAACGAAAGCTGATCAAAAGTCGTTTGACTGATGGCCTAAAAATAGTAACTTTTTACTTAGCCCTAAACAGACCAGAAAATCAACTGGCAAGGTCGAGACGGTAAAAAACGAGTAGTATTAAGGTAACTGACGCCTGCCAGTCGTTAATAGGTACTTTTTCTACGCTCCGTCGCTGTGTAGTATTTGGGCGAATGTTACACAAAACAAGAAATTCAGAAGCACCAGTATCTGAAAACAGGTCTAAGGTCTCTAATAAGTCTAAGGATAGTAGACAGCTTGACTCACATAAGTCTGATAAATTTGCTTCCACTCGTCACACGGCGACTGTTCACACTATGTCATCAATTGAGAAACAGCATGAGTTAGCTTTGATAAAACGACGCCATGAGGAGCTGGAAAGGCAGTATCAAGTATCGATAGGACTTAAAGAGCAAGAGAACCGCTTTAGCTTGAACAAAGTCAACTGGAACTAGAGCAATTGGCTGAAAGTCATAAAAAGCAACTAATTGAAATGGAAATGAAAGCGTTTGAACTTGAGGACAATTTGTCTGAGGTTAGCGAGAAGGTAGTGGAAAGTACTCGACAGTAGTAAGTCAACCTATTTCAAAAGTAGCAACCGATCGGACTAATGATTGGGTAGACTCTGTTAGTTCATAATCACCTCCTGACGTTGCCAGCGCGCCAGTTTTCCTGGCCTTCACTCCTGTACCATTTTCGTCAGAAACGACGACTTCCGCACACCTCGCTCATGCAATTCACACCAGTAATAGTCAAAACCATGAGCACACAGCATTGAGTGACCCTGGAATATATACTCATGGACATCGGGCCATGCCTCAATTTGGCAGTGCAAGCCTTTTGCCATTGCAAGCTTCTGTTCCATCTGTTTCATTCCCAGCTAACAATATGCATTCTAGAGCATTGCACACGTGTTACCACCACCGTCTGCTGTTCTTTTACAGACCATGAGTTCAAACATAACGGTTCTGATTTTGTTTCTTTGTCACCTGTATTTGCTGGTGCTGGCTTCTCATATTCTGGAGTAAACCCACCGCCGGTTTTCTTTTCGGTACCTAATTGCCATGCAGCGCCAGTTCAGACGCAACAAAATATTCCCTTTGTACCGCATACTGTGTCACCTAATATCAACGATTACTACACAAGCGATGAAAACTTATGGCGATTGGCAGCTACAACTCCAATAGTCACGCCTGCTCAGTGTTGTAATGCTGGAAACAATTTTTCAATTGTAACAACTGTTGTGCCAAGGTGTAACAACGCCGCCCCGTATATTATAGGTGGGACTGTGTATTTTAAGTCTCCGCCAGTTCATCCCCAACATGTTCCGCATTTTGTCAATAGTACGAAAGCTGTTTATGAGCCAGTCAACGAAGACAACGCACAGACTAGGCAAAACAAAAACCGCAATTGCGGAATTTAGTTATAGTGGCGTTATATACAAGGATGCACTGACCAGCTTGCAACGGAAGTTGGGGCAACCACACGCTATAATTGGTGCGCATCTTGATAAGCTGAATGCTTTTCCTCCACTTAAGATGCACAATTTGGAAAATGCCATTAGTTTCTCCTCTGCCATATCTGGCCTCGTAGCAGTTTTCAAATCCTTGTCATTCAACGATGATCTAAAGAGCGTTAACCTGTTAAACCAAGCTGTTAGTAAACTTTCGCCTAACCTCAAGGAAGCTTGGTCAATGCATACTGTTAGGCATAATTGGCAGCGACCAACACTCTTAGACTTTAATAACTGGTTGAAAGAAAAGGCCGAGGGGCATGAAAGATTACGTGTACTTAACTCTAAGGCAAAAAACGAGGAACCAGTTAAATCGAAAACAACCAAAGTTTTTGCAGCCAATAGCCAGGTAACTAGTGAGGCTCAGAATAAGTCTAAGTTTCCGCCGTGCGTTTTGTGTAATGGTAGTCATGCATTGTGGAACTGTGCTGTTTTTAAGGAAAAGAATGCTACTCAGCGAGCAAAATAGGTAGCTGAACAAAATTTTTGCTTCGCTTGCCTAAATGGCAATCATAGTTTCCTGCAATGTTCTAGAGATAAAAAAATTCCCGAAGCCAGAGTGCGATAGCACACATAATGTCTTGCTCCAAGGAACCGAAACAAAAAATTTCCTCGGAAGGAAAATTCAAATGGCTCAAATAAGGCTGGAACAAACAAATCCAAGAAAACACAAACACTTCTACCCGTGCCGCTGTTAGTGATGTACATGACATTGAATCGTCTAAAGGGTTGTTGCCAATTGCAACACTTGGTGTATCCTCGGATGTAACCAGTCTCCTGACGTTGGTTCTTTGTGATAGTGCATCGACTCACTCTTGGGTGTCTTCGTCACTCGTTAACCGTCTCGGTTTAGTAGGGGAGCCCGTTAACTTGTCAATTAGTGGTTTCAATTCAACCACTGTCGTTGAGACTCAGAGGGTCAAGTTTACAGTTTGTTCCGAGCGAAATCATAGTGATTTCCTTTTGTCTCTGTGTGCATATGATAAAGACAATATTCGGATTGGTTCCGAGTTAATCAATATGGCTGATTTGCAGAATAAATATCCACTTATTAGCACCTATTAAACCCACTCGAAAAACTTATGAGTATGTTGAAGTTATTATAGGATAAGATTACTACCACGCCGTTAGACCCATTGAGTTTATCTTGGGAGATGATGAAAACTCACCGTGTTCCATTCGCCTGCCGATAGATTGGGTCAAAATGGTCCGTTGCCGCCGTCCGTTGTTTCTACTTCTTCGTGTTTCAAGTGTGTTGTTGAAGATTCTTCTCTGACCGACCAGATCAAATCCTGGCACGAGTTGGAATCTTATGGTGCTTTCAAACAAGTCGATGCCCGTTCCGCCGCGGATAAACATGCTTTATCTATACTAAATTCTGAAACCGTTCACAATGGCGAAAGATACATTTTGCCTATGCTTTGGATTGATAGTAATGTCAGTCGAACAAACAACTACTACACGTCACTCGCCCAATTTAAAACATTGGAGAGAATGTTAAGTAAAGACCCTGAACTGCGCGAAAGATACGCAGACACAATTAGAGATGACATTAGGAAAGGCTATGTCGTTACCGTCGAACCACATGATCCACGTAAGCCTTCCGATCGCGAGTGGTATCTTCCGCACCATCCCGTCGTAAATCCGAATAAGCCGGGTAAAGTGCGCCAAGTCTTTAATGGGGCTTCTAAGTTTCACGGCACATCCTTAAATAAGTCCTTATTGATGGGTCCGGACCTACTCCAAATTTTAATTTTTTTTACTTTTGCGACTCCGTCAACACAAGTACGCCGTCTCCGCGGATATAGAGGGTATGTTCCTCCAGGTAGGAGTCCTCGCCCGCGATCAAATTTCGCTCCGTTTTTTTTGTGGCAGGAGGATACCACTTCCGATGTGGTAGTTCATCAGTACACTCGCCAGATATTCGGCGCACGGGATTCGCCTACATGCGCCAATTTCGCGTTGCAAAAAAAGCAACAGATAATATGTCCACATACCCTGAGGCCGCCTCAGTCGTAAATGAAAAATTTTATATGGACGATTACTTGGATTCGTTCGAGAACGTTATCCATGCAATTAAAATTAGCCGCGATTTGGTTTCGTTACTGAAGTTGGGAGGATTTAATTCGACTAAATCTGACAGTAATGCTGATGAAATCACTTCAGCAATGAACCCCGCGGATTGCAAAACCTCGTCTTCACCCACCAAGGAAATTTTTAATGGTGCCGAACAATCATCACACGTCTTAGGTCTCAAGTGGTACCAGGTGAAAGATACATTGGTTATTAGCAGATGCGTGGATCGTCCTCTCAATAAGGCCATAACTCAACAAACCGTCTTGTGTTTCGTCTCTTCTGTGTTTGACCCTGTTGGGTTAGTAGCTCCATACACCGTTAGGGCCCGTCTTGTGCCTAAAGATATTTGGAAAATCAGCGGCCAAAGTTGGGACGATGAATTGCCGGAAGACATAAGAGATAAGTTTCTCGAGTGGCACTCCAATCTCCCTCTCTTAGGGCAAATGACTATTCCCAGTTGTTATTTCACAGAGCCTGTGGATCAAATTTAGCTCCACATGTTCGGTGATAGCTGCTAGGACGTTTTCTGTGCGGTTGGATTTTTGCGTGTGCGACTCTCGAGTTCGCACAAAACTCAAATATCCTTCATCTTTGGTAAAGCTCGCGTTGCTCCCATGAAAGCGCTATCTATACCGAAGCTAGAGCTTCAAGCTGCTCTGCTCGCCACACGACTGAAAGATGATATCATGACCGCCCTTGCTGTCTGCATTAATCATGTCTACATAGGGACAGATAGTACTACAGTTTTGCAGTGGCTAAACTCCACTGAAAAATTACCTCTAATCGTCGCCAACCGTGTCGGCGAAATCCTCTATTCGACCACTATTGGTGAGTGGCACCATGTTCTGAGCGGCGGTAATACAGCTGATACCGGTACGCGGGGGACTTCTTTGGAAGCCCTCAAGCATAGCAGCTGGGTTATTGGTCCGAGCATTCTCAGGAGTACTGATTGCCCGTTTATACCCGACGAACGTGTAATCAATAAAGTTCGTTTGAAGGGTCCTTCTTGTGAATTTGATAAATGCTTGGAGACATCATCTTCCTTCGTCACCGATGTCACATCCATCAAACATCCCGAAAACGGGTTTAATTGGGAAAGGTTCAGTTCCTTTACGAGATATAAACGAGTAGTCGCTTTTATGTTGTCGATGCTGCCTTCACATAAGCATTTTCGCGGTAAGGACTTGCGAATCACGGTGAGTGTTTTTAGCTCAACGGGGAGGATTGTATCTTGCTCAGATGGAATCCTCCCCGTCGGGCTAAAAACACTCACCGCTGGCAAGCCTATTAAGAACAGTAAAAAAAATTGCCACATACTCGCCATTTATCGGTTCCGCTGGTATCATCCGTTTCACCGGACGGATGTGCGCTAAGTGAAAACCGAGTTTGATACTAAGCACCCAATATAACTCGACGGCTGACATACCCTAGTTCGTTTGTTAGCCCGCAGCCTCCACCACAAGCATTTTCATCAAGGTTTAGATTACATGCGCTCCGTTATTAATATGAAATATGCAATACTTGGGTTGCGTCGACTACTACGGTCTATCGAAAGTCAATGTGTAACATGCCGTAAATGCAAAGCTAGTACCATCCAGCCAATTATGTCCGATTTA